>NC_138375.1:773471-792152 GCF_054177405.1 Leptonychotes weddellii
CCCCCCCCCGGGGTCGCGCAGACGCCCGGACGCCGCGCTCACCTGCAGCTTGGGCCTCCGCGCCAGGTACGGCTGGATGCAGTTACCGTCGCTGGCGCACGGCCGGGTGTAGACGATGCCGTACATGACCCAGCAGGTGTGCACCACGTACACCACGAACACGCCCACGACCAGGCTGGTGAAGGAGCTGCGGCCGCTCCACATGGCGCCGCCGCCCCCCGGGCCGAGCGCGGCGCCCACTTCGGCCCCGCCCGGCCCGCCTCGCAGCCGCGGGCCCCGCCGCCCGCCCGGCGCGCTGCCGGCCGCTCTGGCCGCCGCCGCTCACGCGAGAGCCGCCGCGCGCCGCCGCCACCGCCGCGGAGGAACAAACCCGCCGCGCGCCACGGGCCGCCGGCCGCCCTGCATGCTCCCGCCGCCCTCCGACCGACCTGTCGCCCCGGGATTCGCCGTCCGGCTGCCGCTTCCGGGTCCCGTGCCGCCCGCCGGAAGTGGGCGCGCCGCGCGGCCCCCTGGGAAACGCAGTCCGGCCAACGCCGCTCGCGCACGCACGCTAGCGACAGGGGCGCGTCGCACGCTGGTGACGTCTCCTGCCCGCGCCGTCCTCCCGGCGTGCCTCGCGGGGTCCGGGGGCTTGGGCTTGGGCTTGGGCCTGGGCCTGTGGAGGGCGGGATTGTCGCGAGGGGATTGGGACGGGGAAGGGCACAGGTTGGTGAGGCCGTCGCGAGGGGGCGACGGGGGTCGGAGGGCGGAGGGGGCGCCGGGTGGGGGTCGGAGCGGGGCGGGGCTGCGAGGGGGCGGGGCGGTCGGGGGCGGGGACATGTGCGGGGGACGGGCGGGGTGGGTGCGGGGCGGAGCCTGGGCGGGGCGGCCGGGGGACGGGGACATGGGCAGGGGACAGCCGGGGTGGGCGCGGGGCGGAGCCTGGCAGGGGCGGGGCGATCGGGTTGGGGGCGGGGCCATGGGCGGGGCCATGGGCGGGGGGCGGGCTCGGAGCCGCCACGGGGGGCGGCGGGGACCCCTGGGGACCGCCCCAGTCCGGGGCCACCAGCTGGACCCTCCACCGCGGGGTTGGTGCTGTCCGCAGGCCTGCCGGACCCACATGGGGTGAAATGTTAGCATTTAGGAACCTGGTTGGAGGCGATACCAGGGTTCGTGCCATTGTTGAAGCCCTTTCTATTTCTGGAGTTGCGGCAAAATAAAAAGTTACAGAAAAGAAATAGTCAACAAACAACAATTAAAAGGCGCGATTTCACTGGTTATGTTGTTTCACTATAAACCCCGCGGGGGGCGATTTTGAAGAAACAACATTCCTGGAATAAAAAGGTCTCCGTGCAGCGGGGCGGGTGCGGCTGGGGGGCCCTGGCGGAACCCCCCACCGTAAGGCTGCCTCTGCTGGGGTTGGGCAGCTGGGGAGTTGCAGGAGGGCGGGAGGCCAATGGCGCTGGGACCTTCTCCGGGGAAAGCCTCCCGGTCGGCCCTGGACGGGCACGCGCTCTGCCTGTTCCCATCAAAGTTCGAGAACCCTCCATCCCGCGGAGCTCCAGAGCCCATAGTTCAGCTCTCTGCAGGGTCATTCTTTTCTCTGACATAATCAAGAACACGGCAGGCATTTCTGGAAATGCTAGAAGCTATTCATGACCCAATAAACTGCTTAAGCTTTTCGGAGGAGGGGGCGAATTGCTTCAGGGTGGGGGTCTCAGGGGGCTCGCGATGGATAGGAGAGTGACTTAAGCAGAGACGGTGGAGGGGTGGAGGCCTCCCAGGAGAGAGGGAGCTAGGCTGAGTGCAGGGGTGGCTCTGGGCTACCTGCTCCTTGGATCTGGGCCAGAGATTTGGGGCCATTAGGGACTTTTCCCTGCTCTTACACCCTTATGCACTTAGTTATTCTGCTCTGTAGACCCCACTCGTGGCCCTATTGGCTCAACCATTGGAATGGTGTGTCATAGGACCGCCTCTCCCGTCTGTTCTCTGCTTAGCAAACCTGCCTCCTTGTCACCCTGAGTGTAAACTCCATCCTCTTGAACAGACTTACCAGCCCTCTGCAAGGTCTTTAGGCCATGCTAAAGTCACAGCCATCTTTGACCCCTGAGCTGTCATGCCCTGCACTCCTGCCACACCTGAGGAGCCCCTATGGAGCCAGGCCACTCCACACCCTGCAGCTTTGCTCTCACTGTTCTGGTCTGGGCAGTGCAGGAAGGAATGCTGTAGGCTGCAGGGAACAGAGACCAACTCCAGCTACGTAAGCATAAGAGAGGATTGGCAGGATATACAGGATGGGGGTCTCATGCAATCCAAAGGCCAGGACGCAGGCAGGCCTCAGGAAGGAGCTGCAGAGCCCCAGGGGCTCTGAGGTTCATACCCCTTTCCCCCCTCTCTCACTCAGACTGAGTTTTGATCTGGCTTGAACTCTATTCCAGGTGCAGAGAGTTATTGACAAGCAGGGACAAAAGCTACACCACAAAGCGGGGTGTCCTGCTGCTCCTGCATCTAGAAGCTGGTGCAGGCAGTTCAGGTCCAAGGATCCCGAGGGCGTCCTGCAGGACCAGCCAAGAGTGTCCCTGGCTACGCACAGGAGAGAAGTCGAACATGAGCCAGCAGGAGGTGGACGCAGAATTCATTGAAAGTATAGAAAGAGCGCAGGTCCAGACAGAGGCTGGGAGACTCAGATAGGAAAGGAGGGAGTCTCATCTTTGTTTGGGGCCTGGTCTGGTGGTCTGGTGTGTGTGTTCTCTCAGACATCCACATGTCTTACGTGAGTCAGTCATTCCTTGGAGCCTGGGGTCATGGCATCGAGATGTTTAGTGCTGGTGGCCTGGAATACACATATGATGGTTTCATCTGGTCGTTCTCGCCTGGTCCTTCCTTAGATGTTGTCTGTTCTAGAGAAATCACTAACTCCTTATCCCTTACGAGGAGGACATACACTATTTACACTATGAGGCTTGTGTAAAGTGGGAGTGCAGGTCCTAGTAAGAAGAAAAGCAGGAAAAGGAACAAAGTGGATTTTTTATGGAGTCCTTCCATTTCCCTATCTCAAAGCTGTAAAAAGGTCTTGCGTGGCATTCCTGGAAGGTCAGATGCAAACCCCGTGCTGTGCAGGGACTTGGGACAGACCCGGCTTCTAGGCTGCTTCCGTATCTTGGCTATTGTAGATAATGCTGCTATAAACAGAGGGGTGCACATATGTATCCCTTTGAATCACTATGTTTGTATCCTTTGGGTAAATACCTAGTAGTGCAATTGCCGGGTCATAGGGTAGCTCTATTTTCAACTTTTTGAGGAAACTCCATACTGTTTTCCAGAGTGGCTGCACCAGCTTGCATTCCCACCAACAGTGCAAAAGGGTTCCCCTTTCTCCGCATCCTCACAAACACCTGTTGTTTCCTGATTTGTTAATTTTAGCCACTCTGACTGGTGTGAGGTGGTTTCTCACTGTGGTTTTGATCTGCATTTCCCTGA
This sequence comes from Leptonychotes weddellii, assembly GCF_054177405.1. NCBI lineage: Eukaryota > Metazoa > Chordata > Mammalia > Carnivora > Phocidae > Leptonychotes > Leptonychotes weddellii. Next base: position 776,931 of record NC_138375.1, read on the forward strand.
TGCTGAGTGATGATGAACATCTTTTCATGTGTCTGTTGGTCATCTGGATGTCTTTGGAGAAATGTCTGTTCATGTCTTCTGCCCATTTTTAATTGGATTATTTGTTTTTTGGGTGTTCAGTTTTATGAGTTCTTTATATATTTTGGATACTAATCTTTTATTGGATATGACATTTGCAAATACCTTCTCCCATTCCATAGGTTGCCTTTTAGTTTTGTTGATTGTTTCCTTCCCTGTGCAGAAGCTTTTTATTTTGATGAAGTCCCAATAGTTTATTTTTGCTTTTGTTTCCCTTGCCTGAGGAGAAATATCTAGAAAAAGTTCGCTATGGTAAGTTGTAATAACTTTAAACAATAAATTTCCGTTTCTGCTCTCCTATTGCTTCTTTCTAAATTGTCATACATTTCACTTCTATGTATACCATCAAGTCCATGATACATAGCTATTTTTGTTTTAAACAATTATATGTTGAATAAGTTAAACACGAGCACAGATGTACTTTCTACATATATTTATGCTCTCTTGGCTTCTTTGTGCATATCCTGGTTTCTAGCTGCTGTTTGTTGCTTTACCCTCCATTACTCCCTTTAGCGCTTCTTATTATGCAGATCCAGTGGTGGTGGATTCTGTCAACCATTATTTGTAGGAAAATGCTTTTCATTTGCTTTCATTTTTTTTGAAAGATATTTTCACTAATTTTAGAGTCCCCAGTCAACAGGCATGTTTTCTCCAGCATGTCAAAACACGCTGTTTTATTGTCTTCCGGCTTGCACTGTTTCTGATGAGAAATGAGCAGTTATTCCTAATCCTGTTCTTCTGTATAGAGGGTGTCCATTTCCTCTGGCTGTTCTTAGAATTTTTTTTTTTAAGAAGCCATTTTTTTTCAGCAATTTGTCAATGATATGCTGTAGTGTGGTTCGTCTTGTTTGTCCTGCTCGAGGCTTAGCAAACTAATTTAACTTGGGAATTTCATCAAATTTGAAAATGTTGCAGCCAAGAAGTCTTTAAATATTGTTTGCCTCTTCTGTGACTCTTGTTGAATGAACGACTTGATGCTGTTCTGATGTCGATGAAGGTCTGCTTATTTTTTCAACTTTTCCTCCCTCCATGTTTAGGTTTGAACACTTTCTAAGGTTATATATTTCAGGTTCACTGATTTTCCTTTTTTTCTCTGTAGTTTCCAAACTGCTGTTAAGCTCATCCTGTGAATTTTTCATTTCAGATGTTATATTTTTCATTTCTAGAAGTTCCACTGGGTTTTAAAATTTTTTGTGTATCCTGGAGAAAACACCATATGGTAAATGGACATATTCCTTTTATCCTTGTACAGGTGCCCGTTTCTCCATTTTGTGGGTATGTCCGCATGTTCAACTATCTCTGTATTGGTAGATATTTGAGTTGTTTGCAGCCTTTAGCTGTTAAAACGAGGACTGTAATGCATAACCTTGAACATACATCCTTCCTTCCTTCTTCTTTCCTTCCTTCCTTCCTTCCCGCTTTCCTTCCTTCCTTCCTTCCCTCCTTCCTTCCTTCTTCTTTCCTTCCTTCCTTCTTCCTTCCTTCCTTCTTTCCCTCCTTCCTTCCTTCCTTCCCTCCTTCCTTCCTTCCCTCCCTCCCTCCTTCCTTCCTTCCCTCCTTCCTTCCTTTCCTTCCTTCCCTTCTTCCTTCCTTCCTTTCCTTCCTTCCTTCCTTCCTTCCTTCCTTCCTTCCTTCCTTCCTTCCTCCCTTCCTTCTTCCTTCCTCCTTCCTTCTTCTTTCCTTCCTTCCTTCCTTCCTTCCTTTCTTCCTTCCTTCCTTCCTTCTTCTTTCCTTCCTTCCTTCTTTCCTTCCTTCCTTTTTTTTGCCAGCGTGTCTTTGGGATAGATCCTCAGAAGTGGAATTGTTGCTTGAAATGATAAATGCCTGTGTACTTTTCCAGCTATTGCCAAATGCTTTCCCTTGGGTGTATGGCTTGTGTCCTACCCGTGAAGTCCGAGGATGTCTGTTTCTCCGTAGCTCTGCCATCAGAGGGCAGTGTCAGACCTTTGGGGTTTGGCCAATTTGTTAGGTGAGATGTAACTTCGAGTTGTTTTCATTTATGTTTCCCTGATCATGAAAAATAACTGGCTTCCTTTGGAGCAGGAGTTGTGGTTATTCTGGGCCCCGTTCTGTGCTGCGCCTGGGTGTTTGATGAGCTCAAGGAATAACCACCACCCCAGTCCATTCCTTTCAGTGCTGAGATGGGACAAGCTCTGCAGGATTTATTCAGTGAAAATAAAATCCCATTCAGTGAATTTATGGGTTTGGGAAACTGAAAAGTGCAATTTAGGCGCCACCTAGGTACACATACCAGAAATAAGACACTTACCAGATGCAGTTAGGGGTGAGCACCCAACTCTGTGCGTCTTCTCCTCTGGGACCAAGCCGACTCTGTATTTCTAGATGTTGTCTCAGAAGGTGAAGGAGGCCACCACTGGCGAGTCCCGGAAGCTGGACGGCGTTGTCAGATTAGGTGCATACCCTCCGTAGCATTCTCTTTTGTGAAATCAGGATAACGTGCTGATGGGCAGCATGGTCAGGGAGAGTGAGGGTTAGAAGCCACAGAGCAGGACTTCGAGGAACGGCCACCTTGTGTGAGCTTCATGGCTTGTTAAGAACGCGGGTGTGTGGGAGGCGTCGGCTGGGCCCTGGGCTCTGTGTGAGTTCTTGTGGCTACCATAACTGGGTCCACAGATGGGTGGCTTCGCCATCACACATTTATGTTCCCTTGTGTTGGAGGCTGGAAGTCTGAGATCCAGGTGCAGGCAGGCTGGTTTCTCCTGAGATCTCTCTGCTTGGTGTGTCGATGCTGACTTCTCTGTGTGTCCTCACATGGTCGTCCCTGTGTGTGTCTGTGTCCTGCTCCCCTCTTCCTGTAAGGACACTGGTCCTATTGGATCAGGGTGCACCTAAACGACCTCCTTTAGCTTGATCACCTCTGTAAAGACCTTACGTCCAAACGCAGTCATGGACTGAGGTGCCAGGGGTCAGGGTTTCAACAGATGAATTTGCACAAGATGATTCATGCCATAACAGCCCCCCCCAACATGTCACTATAATCCCTGTTGTTTTGAGGGTCAGAGGAAATGCCAGGGGAGCATGAGGTCGTGGGAAGGGGGAGACGCAGACCAAGTCAGGGTATTCAGAGCTCCTCTGCGTCTCCAACACTTGGCTCTACACGGGTCCCTGGAGATGCTCCCCACCTGCTGGGGAGGGAGGAGGCGGGCATCTCTGTCATTGTCTGAGGGGGCTGGTGTCACATCAGGCGTGTGCCTGCGAACGGGGAAGTTTGGCCGGTTCAGGCATTGGGAGCGAGGCCCTTGGATTCCACTGCCCTCGGGAGGTGCTGATGGCCCCCCAGGGTGCTGCCCTCATCGACAGCCCCATTTCCCAGGAGGAAAATCAATGAGCTTACAGGTTGCAGCCTTAGAAGACACAAGCCCTATTATTATCTTACAAAAAGCGAGCTAGCCTTCCCACAGAGCTTTTAATGTGACTTCGTGTCAATACTGTGGTTTGCAGTCGCCTCAGGAAACCTGTTTTGAACAAATAGTAGATTCTGTTCTCTGGAACGCATGGGCACACACAACTTCTGGAAGCCAGCAAGCTGTGGCAACAGCTCTTCACGTGGCAGGAAGCAGTCAGCTCGAGGTGGCTGGGTTCACGCCTGATCAAGCGTCCCTGACTTTGGCTTCGGCGGACAGTTCCCCCACCTGCCAGCCCTGGGCTCTGACTGCTGACCGCGTGCGGTAACGACAGCCGCAGACCGGCCACGTGGACGCCCGAGCGACAGGCACTCCCAGGAGCGCGGACGTGCCCGGGCCCCCAGTCAGCTCCGGCGGCAGGGTCTTCGGACGCCCGGAGGGGCACGCCCGTGGCGGGCGTCCCAACCGTGCGGCCCGGGGCCCCAGACGGCCCTGTGATTGAAAGCACAGAGGCTGTCTGACGGCGCTGTCCTGACGTTAGTAGCCACTGGTTCTGTTCAATGCCCACAGCCTACCCCACACTGGAGCTTTTGCAGATAAGGAGACTGAGGCAGGAAGCATCTGGGGCTGGGGTCGGGGCCGCTGACCACCCCTTGAGCGGTGCTCGGGCCGCCCCCGCCGGCGTGTGAGGGGCTGGATGGTGGACGCCTGAGGGTCTGTAAGGAAGGGCCGGGGGTCGGTGATATGCGGGGTCTCCCCAGGCGGGAGGGGGGCTGGGGGTGCCCCGGGCTCTGCCTCTCTGGAGTCTGAGCCACCTCGAGGGGGTGGACGTGCCCGTGGCCGCGGAGGCCCGGGGGGCTCCCACAGGCGGAAAGCCACAACACGGGGCGTGTCTCAGACCCAGGAGCCGGGGCAGCCGCTGGGGGGTCACAGTGCCCTCCCGCGCCTTCAAACTCGGGGTCCAGTCAGCGGGGAGGAGGGCCTCCCAGCTGTGCCCGCGAGGAGCCGTGGGTGGCCACGCACATACAACAGGGGTCGGTCACACGGGATGAGACCACTGACGCTGAAAGGGGAGCTTCTGCCCCCGCCGGCTCTGCATTCCTCGTGGACTCGTGGGCTCTTGTTTTGTTAGCCGGTGTTAGGGACTGCATGCTCACGTCCCCCAAATTCCCATGCCGAAGCCCCAGCTCCCGCTGTGGGGTCAGTAGGTGCCTAGGCTAGATGGGGTCACAGGGGTGGGGCCCCCAGGGTGGGATCAGCGCCCTTGTAAGTGAAGACGCCGGTGTGCTGGCCCCCCGCAGCCCCCACCTCCAGCCCCCGCCTGTCTCTGCTGCTCCTTTCTCCCCAGGTGACACCCTCCTACCCCCAGGGCCTCGTGCTCCCGGGGCCTCTGTGCAGAGCCCCCAGCCGCTGTCCTGAACGTCTTAATGAGTTTCGAAAAGGGCCCTGGGTTCTCGTTTTGTGCTGGGCCCGCCAATTACGCGGCGGCTTCTGATTATCTGCAGCGTTTGCTGCTTGCTCGATTCTAGAACATACACAAGGTAATTTTGGGTTTGCTAAGTCATATCTCTGAGCGAAACAGATTTCCTAACTAGGGCACGGTGTCCAAGCACAGTTCTCTCGGTTTGTCGTGCCGTATACGGTCACAGTGCTGGCTCCCGAAGGCCTGGGCCGGGCAGGGGCCGGGGCTCAGGCACCCCTCCGCCTCCCACGGGCTGCGCGGGCCCTCCCCCGCCTGCTGGACGTCCTGCTGGCCTCAGAGTGGCCAGTTAGGGCGGGCAGGGGCCGAGACGGGAGGAGTGAGGCAGGGCCGGGGGGCTGGGGAGGGGCGCCCAGGTGCCCAGCAGGGGGGGTGCTGGCTCCTGGGGGCCCTGGCTGCAGGGAGAGGGGCTGGCCTCAGGCGTGGCCGGGCCGGGCACATGCACCTGCTCGCTCAGGTCATCTGGTTTCAACTAAACGAACCTCACCACACGGGTGGTGGTGTTGCCTCATCCCCGGGAAGGAACCGCAGGGAAGGAACGGGAGCAGGCTGAGCACAGGCTCCCCCGCACCCCCCGGCAGAAGCAGCCCGGTCAGAGGTGGCCCCCAGCCCCAGGGCCAGCTTCTTGCAGACCCTCTTCGCCTACCGGACCCAAGGGGGAACAGCGGCCACTGGCCGTGGTCAGCAGCATGGGTCAGCGTGGTCCAGATATATTTGTGTCTCTAGTTAGTCCCCTGGAGCCATAAGAAAATGAAATGGATTAAAAAGCCAACTTTTCCATGTGCTAGCAGTGATCAGTGAGCGCAGCTGGACATTCTCTCTCAGTGACCGCCTCGGGGAGAGCCGACACACGAGTGTGCGTCCCACAGCCACCACCCACCGGGGATCCTCGGGTCCTCTCCGCACCCTGGCTGGGTTTCAGCTGCTTCAACGCCGGGGACCACCCCTGGCCCGGGCTCGGGGGTGGCGCGGTGGAGGAGACGCTGGCCTCTACGCTGGGGATCCCTCCTCCAGCCAGGAGCCCGCGGCCGTGGACAAACCCCAGGCCCCCCGAAACGGCCCCCCGCGCGGGAACAGATTGAAGCGGGCGGCATTCATTTGCCACCTTGTGGAATGGATCTGTAGGTGACGGTCCCCTTCACCTTCTCAGCTTTTAAAAGGATCATTTTGTGGTACAATAGGACTTTTTAGAATTTTAGATTTAGTTTCTCTGTGTGAAAAAGGCTTAGCAGATATCAGAACGTTTAATAGCTGACGGTTGTAACGCACCTTTGAATGCGCTTGTTGAAAAGCCAACCAAATATTAGCCTTAGATCCAGACAGGGAATGAGCTCGCTGTGAGGCCCACGGGGCTTTGCAGCAGCACCTGCGGCCGAACACCTGCAGCCTTCAGCCTCCGACCCAAGAAAATGTTGTGTCTGACGGGCCCTTCATCTACACAACAAATAAGAAAGAGGAGCTTAGCTCCTGCAATAAGAAAAATTATTTAAATTCTAGATAAATACATTTGGTGCATAAGTCAATACAGGCTTGGTTTTTAAAGTTCAGTCAGAGAGATGGGAGGTTTTTGCATTCAATTTGGAGAAGGATGCCTAAGCAAATGGTGCCTTCTGGTCACGCTGTGTGCTCGGAGGACCTCGGGGTCTGTGGTCCTCACAGGGGCATCCTCCCCCGAAAATGCCACCCCCTCGAGGAGGGGGGCTGTTGCTCGGGGCGGAAATTCCTGGTGTCACGAGCGTCCTGTGTTCATCGAAGTCCCCCCAGGACAGTGAGGGGAGGCCGGGCAGGGGAAGAGAAGAATGTCCTTGGTCCCTTGGATGTTGGTGGAGGTCTGTAGCAGGGGTGAGTCAGCGTCTGAGTCCCCTGGGTCTGTGTAACACACTGCCTGTGTCCGGGGAGGGGGGTCTACCAAGTGAAGGCACGAGAAAGGGCCCCACGTGGGACCCTGCCGGAGGCTGTCTGGGCTACACCGCAGCCAGCCTGGGGTGGGAGGCCATGGGGGCGTTCCCGTCCCTGCCTGGCTTCGGCCCTGCCCACAGGCCGGCTCCCCATGTCCCCTGCACAGCCTCCCAGCCGTTCCCAGGGGCCTCTGAGAGCAACCCCAGGTCCTCGAGTTGGGCGGAGGGCACCAGGAACGCGGGCACAGCGGCCTGCGCATCGTGGCTCCCTCCCCCGGAGCGCAGCTGCACCGTCCAGCACAGGGCTTGCATTCCCATGTGATTCAGCAGTTCTGTCCACGGCGGGCTGGCGTGCGCTGGTGTAGGTGACCTGCGGTCCTGACCCCCGGGGGCGCTTGACTCCTGCTGCAGACGCTGCTACGGCTTCCAGGACTAAAGGTTGTGAGGCATCCTGCCCTGGGGCACGCGGATAACTCAGCCCCCACCCCGTCCGCCGGGGCCCCGGGGCCACTCTGCTGTGTGCCCGGATGACAGGCCCCCTCCCCCTCGGGACATGGCCCCTTCTCAGACCTGCCTGCCCTGGGCCTCCCGTCCCCACCTGCCAGTTTGGTCAGATGGGCAGTGTGGGGCTGGAGGGACCTGCAGCTGGGGTGACCAACCACAAAGGGCAGGACCCCACGTCTGCGACCCAGCGGACTGTGAGCTCCCGTCCCCCGCTCCGGCTGCCTCCCCGCCCCCGTCTCCCATCCCCCTCGGTCTCCGATCCTCTCTCTCGCTCAAGCATGCACACACCTGAGGCACATGTTCTACAAGACAGACCCTGCCCTTCGCAGGGGCACCTGACTCTGACATTTTCTATTTTGTTAAATTAAAAAGAAAATGAAGCCAGCCTCACTAAATGGACGTATTCTGATGTTTCCATTCCATGTAAGGACACCAGCCAGGGCAGCGGCAGGAACAGGGGTCTCAGGCTTGGCTGAAGGGGTCCCCGGGGCCGTGTGCAGGAGCCCTGGCCCGCTCGGCAGGTGGAAGGGGGGTGTGGGGCCGCCGGCTTTGCCTTTGTTTTCCCAGCTCTGGGGTGAGCCTTCCCTGTGCAGCCAGGTGGGCTGCGTTTGAGGACCCTGATCTGTTGGGCGGGCGCGGTGCCCCAGGCTTTGTGCTGCGTTGGTGACCCAGGGACCTCTGGGAGGAGGAGGGCAGTGTCTTCTGTGGGGGAAAACAGAGCATAGGACTTCACTCATTAACTGTATCTCAACAAGGCAACCTCTTTATTTTTTGTTTTTTTTAAGATTTTATTTATTTGAGACACAGAGATACAGAGAGAGAGCATGAGTAGGGGGAGAGGCAGAGGGAGAGGGAGAAGCAGGCTCCCCGGTGAGACAGGAGCCCGATGCGGGGCTCGATCCCAGGACCCCAGGATCATGACCTGAGCCAAAGGCAGATGCTTCACCATCTGAGCCACCCAGGCGCCCCAAGGTGACCTCTTTTTCTGCTGTCAGTAATCAGGAGGCTGGTAAAGGCCATGAAGATGCTGGTTAGATGCATCTACGGAGATTAAAGGGGATTGCGGAATCAAAACAAGAAAAGACAGACACGGAGAATCCACTTACCCCATCCTATTTCCCTGATGCAGAGCCTTTATTAAAATGCTTCTCTCAAAGGAAAAATCCCACAGCTTTTCTGGGATTTAACACCCAGACTTTGTGTCTAAAGGTCATTTAGCGAAGAGTGTAAATCCGATGGTAAAGTGCAGTGTGGACGGGGTACTGAGATGTGCCACAGACAGAAAAGGGGGCAGAGGCAGGCTCTTCCCTCCCAGGGAGCTTGCTTTCTGCAGCAGGTTAGTGTAGGAAGAAAACAAGGCTTCAGGAGTTTTCGAAATTAGTTCCACTTATATCAAAAAGCCTGCCATCTCCTTGGAGAATAAATATAGCACTCGTGTGTCAAGCCCCACAGGGGGGATTTACCAGAAAGACAGACTTTTAGATGTAATATAGGACCTTCTACTCATTCACACACCCATCCACCATCTATGCTTCTATTCATCCATGTGGTTCATCCACCCAGATACACCTCCATCCATCTATCCATCCTTCTATCCATCATCCATCCATCCACCCATCCATCCATCATCCACCCATCCATCCATCCATCCATCCACCATCTATCCGGCCATCCATCTTTCATCCACCCATCCATCCATCATCCATCTATCCATTCATCCATCATCCATCCATCCATCCATCATCCACCCATTCATCATCCATCCACCCATCCATCCATCATCCATCAATGCATCCATCCACTCTCCATCAACCCAAGCACCTGCCCATCAACCACCCACCCATGTATTCTTCTATCCATCCCTCTACCACCCATCCATTCATCATCCAGCCATCCATCCACCTATCCATCATCCCTCCACCCATCCATCCATCATCCATCCATGCATCCATCCATCCACTATCCATTAACCCAAGCCCCTGCCCATCAACCATCCATCTACGTATTCTTCTATACATCCCTCTACCATCCATTCATCCATCATTGATCCATCCATCATTGATCCATCCATCATCCATCATCCATCCATCCATCAACCCAAGTACTGCCCATCAACCATCCATGCACATATTCATCCATCCATCCATTCCTCTACCATCTATCCATTCATCATCCATCATCCACCCACCCACTCTCCCATCCATTCTTCTACCCTTCCTTGCCTCTCTTCTTCCACCTATCCATCTGTTCACCCATCTACTCATTCACCAAACCCCCACCTGTGTTCATGTAAATGCCCAACCATTAACTCATTTATCTGTAAATAAATATTAAGTGCCATTGTCAGCCACGTAACAGGCCTATTCAAGACACTGGCAGGAATGAAGACCAGCTCAGTCCATGCTCATAGGGGAGTGCCCAGCCCACTGAAAAGAGAGACAAGGAGTACCCACTTCCATGGGATACCTGCTGGGCAGGGCTGGGAGGGTAGGGAGTTTCAAGGAGCACTGACCTGGGCTGACCCCAGAAGCAAGGGTTACAGCAAACTTCCAGGCATGATGTCCAAGAGAAGCTGGGATGGTGTGAGGAGTCAGCAGCTGGAAAGTGGGGGTGGGAGTGGACAGGAGATTGTTCCAGAGAGAGGGACAGGCAGAGGAGAAGACTGGGGAGGTGTCTGACTAGGCTGGACCCAGCGTGTGGCCTCAGGGAACCTCAATTCCCATGCTGGGTAGACCCACCTCTGTTAGTTTCCTGGGGCTGCTGTAACAAAGCACCCAAGGTGGCCTAAAACAACAGAAATGTACTCTCACTTCTCTGGGGTCCACGTTTGGAGGGGAGGCAGGGCTGCTTCCTTCCACGGCCACCCCCCACCAGAGTCTGTTCCAGGCTCCTCTCCTGGCTTCTGGCAGTGACCAGTGATCTCCAGCCACATCACTGGAAACTCTCTCTCCCTGTCACACGGCCTTCTCCCTGGTGTGTCTGTGTGTCTCTCTCTTCCCTTACAGGGTCACCAGTCACCCTGGATTAAGCCCACCCTACTTCCGTATGACCTCATGTTAACTAGTTTCATCCTGGTCCATGTGTTTCCACGCGTTCCACCACCACCAGCATTGCACAATGAGAGCCGCTCGCGTTGGTGAGCGTGTGGGGCAACCAGAAGCACTCACATCTCGAACATCCTCCAAAACGACACTAATGTAACAATGATCATACGTCTCCAAGTACGGTCACACTCTGGGGTGCTGGGGGTTAGCACTTCAACATCTCCTGCTGGGGGACATGAGCCCCAGACACCCGTGCCGCCTGTCTGCTCTCCTGCTGAGCTGACATGCACCTGTTCCGATGCGGACCAGCGTTCCCGTCGGTTCCCGTTTTGCGTTCATGAACCCCTGCACGTGTGTCTGACACAGCGTGTGCATACTCTGTTGGGTGCACAGCTGTGGGTGGAATTGGGGCATTTGGGGATGTACCGCATCCCGGCTGGAACTCCTGAGTCAGAAGCAGAGCCTGAAATGGGGGTGCACCCGACTCAGAAGTGGGACACTCTCAGGAGAAAGCGAGGAGGAGGTGGAGGAAAGAACAGACACGGTTTCAGGTGAAGTCAAGCCCAGCCTGACCCACGGGGGGCTCGGGAGCACACTTCTACCTCAGACGGGGGTGCCCAGCATCTGCGCACTCGAATCAGTCAGTGACTGGCAGCCGGCCACCCCGGGCTGGCTCGAATCCCAGGCATCTCTTGGGGATGCAGTCCCCGGGTGTTCCAGGGGTGAGAGTTACACTGGAGCAGGTGGGGGGGATGGTCACACCTGGTGTCGGGAGGGCTACTGTATGTGGGGTGGGGCACCAGCAGCTGCCAGAACTGGGTCTGCTACTGTACGTTCAACTTCGTGGACAACGCAAACGCTTTCCCACATGGATGCGTTATTTTCCTACCCAAGATGTAGTTGGATTCCCGGCACCTGCCTGCTCACAGACGTGGGTATCAGACTGCTCAGATCCAGCTGCTGTGGCAGGAACGTCACATCCCATCTGCTTTGCACATCCTCATTCTTAGTGGGGTTGAGTGTCTTTTCACAGGTGCATCAGCCATTGGGACACGTCACCTTTGCGTGTGCCTGCCCGCTTTCCTATTGCATTTTTGTGGTATTAGAACTCATCATACATATATATTGGCTTTTGTCCAGGGTTCCTGGCTCACTGCTCCCCAAATTCTTGGCATTTCCCAAGAGAAGAGCCATGGGAGCATCTTTTGTTACAATGTGTGATCTCTGGTCCTGGATTCATGAAGTCCCTTCCTGCCACCAGGATCCGATGTGTATGTTGTCATTCACAAGCCTCTTTACACCACAACTGGGTTTACGTTCATGAGGTGACTTTGGGAAATGCCTGAAGGAGAAGGACTGTTGCCAAGGGAACCAGCCCTGAATTTCAATCCCACCCCCTGATTTCCAGGGGAGCCCCGAGGGGGGTTGAATCAGCCGCCAGTGGCCAACCACACCTGTGTAGAGAAGTCTCCTAAAACTGGGAAGGACAGGGATCAGAGAGCGCCCAGGCTGGCAAACCAGACCCCCTCCATGCGCCACCGTGCTGGGCCCCGAACTCCAGGACAGAAATTCTTTTGCCTACGGACCTCACCCTGTGTGTCTCTCTCTGGCAGTTGATTCGGATCCTTTACCATCCTTGGTAATAAACCAGTAATCTAGTGAGTTAACTAGTCTCCCTGAGTTCCGTGAGCCACTTGAACAAATTAATTGAACCCCAGGAGGGGGTTGTGGGGACCTCTGACTTACAGCCATTTGGTCAGAAACACAGGTGATGCCTGGACTTGTAACTGGCGTCCGAAGTGGCAGTGGGGTGGTCACGTGGGACCGAGCCCTTAGCCGGCGGGATCTGACGCCAGGTCCAGGTCAGGAGTGAGTCAAACTGCAGGACACCCAGCTGGGGCTGCCCAGAATTGCTTGGTGTGGGGAACTCTCCCTCATGTCAGAACTGGATTCAGAATCAACACTGACCACAGACCGACACCGTCCCCCGGTTTATTGATTTGTAGGAGTTCTTTATATATTTGAGATCACTTCCATATGTGGCTCAGCCCCGGGCAGCATATGGCTGTCTGTCCACGGGCTGCCCAGGCAGGACCCCAGCCCAGACACCTGGGACCAGGACACCCGCGAAACTCCTGTCACAACCCAAGGGTTGTGGAGACAAGAACTCTCAGCAATGCAGGGGTGGCGGGCTCCATGGAAGGAGCGCCCTGGGACTGTCCAGAGTGGTGCTGCATCCCTGGGCTGTGCTTGGCTTTCCATGAGGATCTCTGCTGATTGCTGCAGACCCAGTGTGAGAGTGTGTGTGTGTCCATGTGCACTGTCCACATGCCGTGTGGGTGTGTGTCCATGTGCACATGCATGCACGCACGTGTGTGGGTATGAGGAGCACAGCCTACACATCTGCATGATCATGTGTGTGGCATGTGCAGCATGCATGCTGTGTGTACACGCATGTGTGTCCCTGTGTGTCCGGGGATATGGAGGAAGGACAGCCTGACCCACAGGAGTTCTGGGATGTCTTTCTCACTCCAAGACCTCTGGCCCCACAGCTCTCCCAGGTATGTGACTCCTAGAAGCCTCCCTGTGGGGGCTGTGGCCACAATCAGGCCTCTGTTTTGCCAGCTTCTTCCAGGGACCTGCAGGTGCCCACCCTGCACCTGGGGTGAGGGCACAGCTGGAAGAGAACAGGCCAGGGTCCTGCCTGCACCACGAGAGGCCACCAACAGTGAGTCCGAGTGGACCTTGCCTGCTCCCGAGGCACCTTGGTGACTGGGGAGCAGGGGGCATAATGACGCTGTGGACCATGTGGTTCCTCCCCTTGGGGCAGGTTTTTTGTTCCCCCCCCAGGGTGTGTTGTGATGGCTCATCTTCACCTTCACATGCAGAGGCTGGCAGAGGTGGGGACACCGGTGTGGACAGGACCCAGGGGAAGCAGCACAGGAAGCTCTGGATGGTTGAGGCGTGGCTCCCTGGCATGTGGCCGGGGATGGAGCTGACCAAGGACTTTGTGTGTGTCCCGTGGTCCCTGATAAAGTGACACCCGAAGGAAGCAAGGTGTACTTTGGGGGATCTGGAGGAAGAATGATCGCATGGGTGGGGTTATGAGGGTCCTCTTGTGGGTGTGCCTTCAGGATCCTCTGGCTGGGGCAGCGCTAGGAGGCTGGGGGGAGGGACCAGTGTCCTATGAGGTGGGTCATGGCCTGGCGGGAGGGACCCGCTGCCTGAATGCTCAGACCAAGGTAGGGATGTTGGTGTTTATTCCAAGCTTAACGATAAGCCAGAGAGGTCTCCTCTGGGCTGTGGCCAGAGCTGCCTGGTATCTAGAAGGACCCTTTTGGCCACAGAGTGGATAAGAGATCCTCAGGGGACCAAGGGCAGGGATCCACTCGGGACTCTGGGGTCCTATCCCCAGCAGAGGGGCTTGGGCCGGGGGGTGGCGGTGGTTTGACTACAGGGCTGGAGTCTGGACACGTGGAGAGCCTGCAGGGAGCTGATGGCGGAGGAAGGCTCAGGAGCGGCAGGACGGGTGGTGCAGAGCCCCTGGGCGTGAGGGGAGCTTGCAGGCCTGTGCCCTGGGGCGCTCCCTCTGGGTGGGAGAGGGGCTGCCGCCCTCGGGGCAGGGGTGAGCCACAGCTCGAGCAGAAGAAGGCGGCCACACAGCTACGGTCCATTTTCCCACGTAGATTTATTTTTGGTGACGACCCACACAAGGAGCCGACTACGGACACAGACAGACAGACGTTGACGACACCCTTATCTACACAGAGTACTCAAGGCGCCTCGAAAGGCGAGGGTCAACCCGATTCCTCCTGGCCACGACCGCCAACCACCTGCAGCCCACGAGCCAGCCTCCCGAGCGCTGGGCTCCTCAGCCCGTGGCACCAAGGTCCCCTGGCCGGGGGTGGCCGCGTGGCGGTGCGCACAGTGTGGCCTCTCAGCGCCAGGGGCACAGAGCCGCGTGCTGCCTCCGGCCGTGGCCTTCGGGCGACGCCAGTGTGCGGGCGCAGTGTGGCCGCGCTCCTCGCTTGGTGCTGCCGCTAACCTCAGGAACGGCGCCCAGAACATCAGCAGACAGACCTTCAGAAGCCGACCCTGCATTCTGAGAAGGAGTTCTGATGCACAGCTAAACAGATTTAAAAGCCATTCCCTCACGCCAGCCGTGTGGCTGTGGCTGTGACGTGTGCCCGGGAGAACTGGAACCCCGGCGGGCGCTGCCTCCCCAGGTCCTAGGTCTCCCGGCTGCCTGCTGCGGGGGCTCTGCGCGGTCAGGGCCCAGCAGGGTGGGGGCACGCGTCCCTTCCTCCCGTGGCCGGGGGTCCGCAGTGAGGTGGCCATGACTGAGCGGGGCCCACCGTGGGCAGGAGGGGTGGCAGCCACGTGGATCCCCGGAGTCGTGTTTCTGTTCTGTCAGCGAGGAGGAAATACAGAGCATCTCCATCACGCACACCAGGACCCTGGGCGGGCTCCGAGCACACGGGGTGCATGGTGTGGGGACACGTGGTGGCCCCCACTTTATTGCCTTTTGTGGTTTCCCCAGTGCACCTTCTGCACGATTAGGCAACATATGATATTTGGCTCTTTTAGTTTGAGCAAAATAAAATACCCAGGAAGTCATGAGCACTGGGCTCTCAGCATCCACAATTACCGCTTTTCTCCTCAACCCACGGATGACAGACAGCAAGACCCGCGCTCCGGGGCGGCCGGCGGGGGGCGGGGGCGGAAGGGAGCTGGCCTGGCACAAACAGAACATGGACGGATGTTTTCTACCTGCAGGAACGGGCACGGATCTACGTTAAGCGATCACAGACACAGCACGGACGGCCAGTCCTCTCCCCGTGGCAAAGGAAGGG
>NC_138375.1:792652-821627 GCF_054177405.1 Leptonychotes weddellii
AGATGAAAGTTAAAAGATTGCAAAAGATGTTTCTGGTAAACTCAGGGGAAACCTGCTGCAAGTATCATTTCAGGCCCAGGCGACTTTCAGAGCAAAAGCACCACAAGGGGGAGAGGATGTGTGAAGTCCCAGGGGAGATGCGACCATTCTAAATGGGGAGTTACCCCAGAAAGCAGCCTCGGGATATATAAAGCAAAAAAACTGGTGGAATTTTGGCGGGGGGGGGGGGTGGGTGGGGGGAACTGGACAAATACACTACCAGGGTGGGATATTCTGCAAACGTCTCCCAGTTACCCACGGTCAAGCAGAGCTGAAGTCGGCGAAGTGGTACAAGGTCTGAGTGGCAGGGTCACCAGTGTGACGTGGCAGACGGAAGGAGAAGCGCATGCCATCAACTAGAGGACACACTCGAATCCAAACACGCGTGTCACCTCTGCCACGGTGGGTCAGGGGCTCCGCCACACAAACGTCTTCACACGCCTCCAAGGGTAGGTGGCCCAGATGCGATCAATTCAGACACTGATCACAAAAACATCGATGAAACATCCCCAGAGATTTGGGGACTTGAAAGCAGACGTCCAAGCAACTCATGGGTTGACAAACTCACAACGAAAATTAAAATACCCTCAGTGCCAAATGATAAGGAAAAGGCTGAGCTAAGTGTGGCCGACGCGCCCTGTGCAGGGCCTTGAGCACTTCTCTCAGGAAAGAAGGGGGCTTGAGAATTAGGGACCTAAGGTCTCATTTAGAAAGTTAGCACTAGTAGAACAGAGCAAATCCAAGAAAGGCATGGGCCCAATCCTGCCACAGGCCTGCTGTGACCCCCGCCCTCTCCCCCTGGAGGCCCCTGGTCTCCGGCTCTCTGCAGCCCCCACCCCAACAGTCTGCCGCAGCCTGAGTGACCCCTTGGGTCGGGGTCCGTCAGAGCACCTGCTGCACACCCCCAGCCCTGTGAGGGCAAGGCTCTGAGCTGCTTCGGGCCCTCTCCCTTCTCCGTCCCTCCCTCACGCAGGGGTCTGCTCAGAGGCCACCTTGAGGACCCCACCCGGCCCTCCACCCTTCTGCTTCCTCTTTCTGCCGAGCTTTCTCATTCCGCCCACTGCCCGCTCCCCGCCCCCGCCGTCACTACAGGGGTCCTCCAAGGGTGAGCCAGGCAGCACGTAGGATCCGCCAGCGCACAGGCATTCCCCTGCCTTTGGTCAGGGAGCGACCGCAAGCTTGTGGCTTGCAGAGGGCCAAGAGGGCGGATGGCCTGAGGCTCTGAATTCTCCCCGGGGAGACGGGCACTCACCCTGAACTGGCGCACCTCCCCACTGTCCACCAGCTCGCGCTCCTGCTCTGGCGTGATGGCGTGGGCCAGTTTCTAGAAGAGAAGAGGAGGCCGTAGGCACTGGCGCACTCAGCGAGGGGAGGGGCCCCTGTAGACAGCCCGCCAGGTGCTGGGCCTCCCCAGACCCTGGAGCAGAGTCCAGCCCACGAGGACAAGCTTCTGTCTCTACGCCGAGCTTGCCACGGGCTCCGAGTAAGGCTGCACAGCGTGCAGCCCCTCTGAGTCTTGAGGCCAGGCCACCGGCCCGGTGGTTGGTGACCAGTCCGGCCCTCGGGGCTGCAGGCCCCGCCTCCCTCTGCCCCCACCCAGGGGCCTTAGGGGGGCCCCACAGGCAGTGAGACGCGTGTGGGAGGGGCCCCCACTGCATGATGCCGGCCGCCTTGCTCGGGGCTCCCTCCGCCACCCCCGCACGCCGAGCTCCCGGGACCCTGCCTGCCCCAGGCCTGGTCCGACTGCTGAGGGCCGCTGCGTGCCTGGGGGAGCCGTGAGCTCCGCTCCAGAGAACTCCCAGGCGCAGCTCCGAGCGGGCGTGTGGGGCGTTCCTCCCAAGGAGGCCTGGGTCCTTTGTTTCTTCCGGGACTCCGGGCGCCAGGAGGCAAGCGGTGCCCCTCGTGACCCGTCCCCCACCCCCTCCTTTACAGGTGGCAGGAGCCCGTGACACACGCACGATGACAGAGGGGCCCCAGGGCAAAGCCCGCCACGCACGGGTTCCTGCAGGTGCCCCTGCTCGACCACAGGTGGATCGGCCCCCGATTCCGCCCCAGCCCCTGACCGCTGCCGGCCCACCTTCGCCACGCTCTGTAGCGCTCACCTGGCTCACCTGTGCCCGTGGAGGACGTGCGTGGACAGACCCCGGCAGGAGCGCACGGGCACACGTGTGAGGGCCGGAGCGGACACGCACGCGCACGGACACGCACACGGACACGCACGGACGCAGATGCGCAGGCACATGGACGCGCACGCAGGCGGACACGCACACAGGTGGACGTACACGCACTCGGACATGCACGCGGACGCGCACGCACACGGATGCACACGCACGCGGACGCGCGCACACGCACAGCCGGCTTCCTCCCGCGCCTGCCCCGGGCCCGTCCTCCACCGTGGCCGCCGCCGCCACCGCCAGCCCGCCCTGGAGGGCAGAGATGGACAGGCAGCGGCAGACCCGGGAGGTGGACGCCCACCCGACCTTGCTGTTGGTGTCCCAGCAGGGGCAGGGCAGGGTGAGGGGCCCGTGTAAACACGCACCTCCCGCAGGGAGCCGGGCAGGCTGCAGAACTTGTAGGCTGCGTAGATGGGCACCATGGACATGGAGGACGTGGCGATGGCCCAGCCCAGCGCGTTGGCCCACTCGGGGAAGATGTAGGCTCCGTAGTGCGGGGGCCTGAAGGTCACGATACTCACCACAACCACAAACTGAAACCGAGGGCAGAGTTCAGGCGGCGGCTCTCAGCGGGCGGCTGGGCTGAGGTGGGCCCGGGAGCGGGGGTTTCACCCGGAGGGTCTCCCGGCCAGGGCGGCTCTGGTGGCCCGGGCTGCCAGCCTGCTGCGCGTGCATGCCGCTCAGCCAGGACCGCGCTGCATGGGGGGCGGGGCGCGATGCGCACCCCCCTGCGGGATGCACGGCAGCCTCACAGCTGCCCCTTGAAAGCCTCACAGGTTATCATGTCCGGGAGACCCTGCCTGGCTTGTCCAGCGAGCACACCTGACCCCCTCAGCCCTCTGAGCACAGCCAGATGAACATGCTAGAAGCAGGCCTCAGGTGGCGGGGGCGCGATCGGCAGCTTCTGAGCGTCTGCGCTCAGCTCAGGGAGAAACTGCGGATTATGTCAGCAACCAGGCTCCCGCTCGCTCCCTCTCTGCCTGCCTGTCTCTCTGTCTCTCCGTCTCTGTCTCTCCGTCTCTGTCTTTCCGTCTCTGTCTCTATCTCTGTCTCTGTCTCTGCCTCTCACCAGCCCTGGGTTGGCCCAGGAGGTGCGTTCGTTCCAGACGTGCCAGGGGTCGGGGGGATGTGCGTCTCTGTGAGGAGCTCGGGGGGCTCTCTGCTCAGACGCGGACAGCCCTTGAACGGCCTCCGGGGTCACCTGTCCAGACCGGGCAGGACAGGTCAGGCTCTGTGAGCCATCAGGGCTTGGCCACATGAAGACTCCCCTGGCTGCTGTAGTGGGGACGCAGCCGTGGGCCGTCGTAAGGGGATCCGCGTGGCCCTGTTCTAATGGAACCGGCGGCCGGTGGACTTGGCCCATGGGCTTGGGCTGGCGGCCCCTGGCCTGATGAGAAGAGCCAGGCGGCTACGGGACGTGCTCGGGGTGGTCATGCTGGGACAGGATCTAAGTTACTCCTGTCCTCGGCATTTGAGCCTTGTGCCCCCTACCCCCGGAAGTGTACATCCCGTGACTGTCCTCAGGGCAGGAGCCAGCCGGTGGCCGTGCTCAGCTCTGGCCTCCCCCCCACGGCAGCGCTGTGACGCACAGGGGAGTACCACCGTGGATCCAGCGTGAGGTTTCTCAGTGGGCCCAGAGAGTGGGGGGCACCTTCAGGAGACCACGGAGGATTTTAGGGGACAGCCCCTCCCCAGCCTCACACGAAGGAGCGAGAGCCCAGGCGCGTGCGGCCACCAGGGGCCCTGGGGCCAGTGTGGGCGGTGGCGTGCATGTGGGGTCCTTACCAGGAGGAAGCAGGGGCTGACGAACTTCCAGCACAGCCTCCAGTAGAGGCTGGGCCGCTGCCCGGTCATCTGCTTGATGTCCTCGCTGAACTGCCTCACGCCTGTGGTGGAGGGAGCCGAGCGG
Organism: Leptonychotes weddellii; assembly: GCF_054177405.1. NCBI lineage: Eukaryota > Metazoa > Chordata > Mammalia > Carnivora > Phocidae > Leptonychotes > Leptonychotes weddellii. Next base: position 796,775 of record NC_138375.1, read on the forward strand.
GCCGGTCAGGATGGCACGCTCCCCGCCCCGGGTCCCACCCCACCTCCTGCAGCTCCCCCAGACCTCCCGCGAGTGGGGGGTCAGGACGGCAAGTTCCCCGCCCCGGGTCCCACCTCACCTCCTGCAGCCCCCGCAGACCTCCCGCGAGTGGGGGGTCAGGATGGCACGCTCCCCCCCACTCAGACTTCCCACTGGTGGGGGGGTCAGGACGACATTCTCCCTGCCCCGGGTCCCACCCCACCTCCTGCAGCACCCCCCAGGCCTCCCAGTGCTCCTGCTGGCCAGGGTCCCCACACGTGTTCACTGTGGTGACACTGGGAGACGGGCACTCCTCAACCGTCTTGCGCACCGAGGGACATGTAGGGGCGCCGGCAGCTCGCCTGCCCTCTCTCCGTCCTCTTCCTCCCTCAGCGCTTCCTCCCTCGCCCTAGGCTGTCCTGCCTCCCCTCGGCCAGAACTACTTCTTTTTCTCTTTAAAAAAATTGTGGTATTAAGGAGGGCACGTCCTGCATGGAGCACTGGGGGTTATACGCAAACAATGGAACGTGGATCACTACATCAAAAACTGATGATGTACTGTATGGTGACTAACATAACGATGAAAAAATTGTGCTAAAATACCCATAACAAATTTTACCATTTTAATCATTTTTAAGTATGGCGTTCAGAGATGCTAATTCACATTGCTGTACAACCACCACCAGCATCGGATGGTTCTAGCTGGAACTTTCCATCTCCCCAAACTGAAGCTCTGTCCCATGAAGCACTAACTCCTCTCCCCCCTCCCCCACCCGGGCGCCCACTGTCACTTTCTGTCTCACATGAGTGCAATCCTACGGGATTTGTCCTATTATGACTGGCTTATCTCACTCGGCAGGATGTCCTCAATGTTCCTCCGTGTTGTGGCAGGTGTCAGAATGTCCTTCCTTTCAAGGCTGGACAATACTCCACGATATATTTATAATCATTATTTCTTAAGGAAAGCTATTTCTAAAGCTTAGTGAACTGGCACTTTCTCTAAGAGATCTCAACAGTGATTTCTCCCACCCCGAGTCTGGCCTGGCCTCTGCTCGGACGACCACAGTTTGTCCACTGAGCCTGGGGTGAGTCTCGTGGGCCTCACGTTGGGGACACGTTGGGAAGACCCCTCCATTCAGAATTCCCTCTGCACAAACCAACCCCATCATCGGAACCCTGGACATGGAGATGGACCAGGGGCAGAGTGGAATGGAGAAGGGCAAACCCAAGGCCATCCCCTCGGCCCCTCTGGACTCAGCCCCACGAGTGGTCAGGTCAGCCCACGGCCCCTCCTGGCGCTGGGCTGTTGGCTCGAAGACCGACAGGACCGTTGGTGCACAGACCCAGCACACTCTGATACATCTCCCAAGAAACACAGACTGTGTGTGGGGATTAGAGATGTGAACGGCCATTTGGAGAAACAACGTGGACTCTGTCTTCCGAGGCTCTGGGGAGCACGCGGTCGCCAGCGTCTCTCCCGCCTCACCAGCACTGAGCTCATGACCGAGGGACACGTTTGGGGCACTTCCTCTCTTTCACTGTGGGGTTTCATTTGGGGGTGGGGGAGAGAGCCCAATTTTAAATGATCAAGTATTGATTCCAGGTGCCAATGAAAGCAGAGTTCGATATTTCCCTTTTCTGTAGAAAAGAAAATATAATTGAAAAAGCGTTCTGGGAATGTGAACTATTTGTCAGGTGTAGCCTCTCAAAGCCGACCTGCTTCTTCGGGCCACGCTGTCCATGGCCCCGAGGCCATGCCCACTGGGTGACCCTAGGGCTCCCACGGGAGGGGAGCTGGTGCAGCCTGCAGACCGTTAGCTCTGGGCTGGAGCTCACAGCCAGGGAGAGTGCACCTGATGCCCAGAGCTGTCACTGCTAAGTGCCCCAGAGAAGCCTGGCCAGGAGCTCCCTCCTTCCGGGAGAGCAGGCAAGGTGGGCAGCTGGCCCAGGTCAGCATCCTGGGAAAGGATGCCTTCTCCAGCTCGGGTGCCCGTGGCTGTCACAACGCCCGCGACGCGGCCCAGCGGGCCAGCAGGGACAAGCCAGCCGTGGCTGCAGGGGGCCCAGTCTCGTCTGGACGCTGCCTGCCCACCAGTGGCTCCCAACCTCGGGGGGCGCGGAGCTCTAACTCAGGAGCCAGTGGCTGACTGGTCAGCAGCGAGGGCGTGAGGAGCTGACGGTGAGCGTGGCGCGGTGAAACACGCTGATCAGCCCCCACCTCACGACCTGCATGCTGGTCACGTTCCCCAGGGAGGAACAGGCCTGTTTCGTAGCCGATTGAGGAGACCTCACCTCCGCCGGGCCCGTAAGCCATTCTCTCTTAATGACCAATGAGGACATCGGCACAGTATGATCAGGTGGCCACACCAAACAGTTCTGACCACAGTAAGCGTTTTGGGGTGCCCCCTCCGGCTAACTGCGCTCATCGATCTGGCTGGTCCCAGTGACGGCACCGCAGCTGGGTCTGCCACCTGCTGACGCACACCGGCCCCGGAGGAGGGCCCGTCCTTACCGTAGAACCAGGCCACCCCGATGGCCTCGACAAGCACTCCGAAGAGGATGGACGTGCCGGCCGCAAAGTGGTCCAGCAGCGTGAAGACGTAAATGCCGCCCTGGAAGAGGGGGTGCCCGCTGAAATTGGGGTGCCCGGTGCGGCACGCCTCACCCGAGGAAGCCCACAAAAACACTCTCCCCAGATAGACACTGGGCCTGCGGATTCAGTTTACAGACATAGTCTATCGTGAAGTCCGGTTGGAGTCACTGAAATTCAGTCCACGCACAGCTTTTCAGGGACGTGCCTTTTGTGCGGGAATGGCAAGGACCTCTCTTCTCCTCTCCTCTCCCCTCCCCTCCCACTCCTCTCCTCCCTCCCCTCCCCCCCCAGGGGCGCTCCAGGTGCAATCAGAGGTGAAAGCAGCCGAATGCCAAACTTGGGAGGGGAGCTGACCCAGGCCCCGCTCCCCGTGGTCAGGCCTCCCCTGGCCCCCAGCCCCGCAGATGCAACAGGCAGGCGCTTAGCCCAGGCCGCTTCCAAGGGGGCCGTCCAGGAGCTGCAGGAACTTGAGACCGCTTCCCACGGACCACGGCTACCGCTGTGACCACGGCTACCCTGTGCGACCACGTAGTCCCACGTGTGACCACGGCGATCCGCGTGTCATCAGCATATCAGTACAAGTCACGGCTTGGGGCTCTCAGACAGTACCAGCCACGCTGCCAACACCAAGTGCTAGCGAGGCTGCGCCAGGCAAAGCGAGCATGGCTACGTACGTTGGTGACACAGAAGAGTGAGAGGAGGAAGGTGGCCAGGACGACGAAGAGGGTGAAGAGCTCCCGGTGCTGGTGCAGCAGCTGAAACTCGTCAACGAGCCCGGTGATCACCGACTCCATCCCGCCCATCTGCAGCCAACAGAGCGGGGGCGCTGCGGGGTGGGGCGCGATTTACGTCACGTCCAACGGACCTACACCTGGGGCGTGGACACGAGTGGGGGCCGCACAGCATCCAGGCTGCCGAGTGCCCTGCACGCGAGGCAGCCCGCAGCCCCCGGAAAGAGGACCCGGGGTGCGCGCTGTCCCGTGAGGGGACGTGCTCAGCCAGTCTGCAGCCCCATGTGGCTAACGTGGCACCATCCGCTAAAATCGCCACAAAGCCTCGGCCCTGCCCGACTGCTCCAAACACGCGTCTCCCCACAGCACAGCCCTACTTTGTTCTTGGGGAGGACCCGGCGTGGCCACGGGCACAACCTTCCTGACTCTGAGTGTCGTCATGATGGGGTGTCCTCCAAGTATCCTGGCCTACTTGGTGACCCTCTTTGCCCTGCTGTTCATGGGATTCATCCCCGCCAGATGTGCGGTCCAGGGCTGTGGTCACCCAGCAGGCGTTGACCAGGCTGGCTGGGAGACGACAGCCGGAGGCTAGGGCGTGTGACCCACATTCACAGGGGGCAGGACTTGTGCTTCTCTGCACTTTCCAGGAAGCTCTGGGGGACAGGGCACCCGTGGCCACTCATGGGGACCCTGAGGTCTCAGCTGTTGGTCCTGAGCAGGCAATGGGGACACAGGAGCCTGAGGAAGTGCTGCAGGCCCACATTCGTCCTCCCTAGTGCACACACATGCACGCACTCACACCCATGCACACGCGAGCACGTGCACACACACACAGGGCTGCACACGCGATATTCAGCGGGCCAGGCCTGGGCTGCAGCTGGAGGCTTTGCTGCCCTGCTCTGCAGGTGCATCCAACCCTCCTGGGGGGCTCTGGGGTCAAGGAAAGCAATGAGTCAGGAGGGACCGGCCCTGGCCCTGGGGGGTCCTCACCCCGTTCCCTGCACTGCGTCCTGCTGCCAGCTTGTATGTGTGTGTTCGGGTCTTAGTGACTTGGGCAGAGGGCACAGCTGGAGGCCCCGAGTGAAAGAGGGGGTGAGTGGGTCCAACACCCCACCCAGGAAAGGTCTCAGCAGTTGTGGGACCCTCTTCCCGCCACGCGGGGCTCTGTAGCGCAGGAGGTCTGGGAGACCCTTCAGGGGCATCGGGGTCTGCCCGCCCCGTGAGGGCTGTGAGGAAGTCTGGCTGTCACAGGCAGGCCCCCCTGGTGCGCGAGGTGCTGAGGTCACTCACGGCGCTGTCGATCCCCAGGGTGAGCAGCATGATGAAGAAGATCACGGCCCAGGCCGAGGACAGTGGGAGCGTGGCCAGCGCCTCGGGGTAGATGATGAAGATCAGCCCGGGCCCTGAAAACAGACCTGCCTGTTGCCGCTGACTGGCGGCTCCCCTCTTCCCCCACCCAGGGAGGCCGACATAGCAGTAAGGTGACAAAATCCCTCCCAGCGCCTTCTTCCCCGTTCTCCCTCAAGAGTCCTCTCTCCTGGGAACTCAGTGGACACCTGGCCCAGGACTCCAGAGAAGGGAAACCTGACGTCAGCCGGAGGCCCGCACCTTGTTCCTCTGGGTCCTTCTGGTCTGCGTGGGGCTGTGGGGGCTGGAGAGGCTGGAGCAGTACCAACACAGGTAAGGGCGGGAGGGGCTCCAGCAGCCTGCCCGCCGTCCCTGACGACCTCCGTCAGGCCTCCTGGCCTGCTTTCCTGTGCACATCACAGACACACGCACGCACCCCCCACATGCATGCTCTCTCTCACACACACACGCTCACACGTGCACATGCACACATGCTCACACACACGCATGCTCTCTCATGCACACATGCATGCTCACACACACGCACACACGCATGCATGCTGACACACGCACACATGCACACACATCCATGCTCATACACGCACACATGCTCTCACACAGCACACATGCTCATGCACACACAATGCTCTCTTACACATGCATGCTCACACACATGCACACATGCATGTTCACGCACACGCATGCTGACACACATGCTCATACATGCACACATGCTCTCACACGCACACATATGCATGTTCACACACACACATGCTCTCACACACACACACATGCTCACACTCACTGAGGTACATTTAGCAATATATGAATATTTTTCCATGCCAATGAGTAACTGTGTCTGATCTTTAAAAACCATGTAATGAATATGGAAATACTACAGCTCAGCAAATGCTTGAAAGGGGCAAGTTTCTGCTCACATAGCAGCTCCCCTGGGATCATTCCCTTTCAGGACATCCCAGGAGTGGGGCTGCTGTGTGGAGCATACGCATGCTGGGAGGCATGCCTGCTCCCTCACCCCGCCGTAGAATCTGGGTGGGCGTGGGGGCCGTGGCTCAGACAGAGGCAGGGAGGCGGGGATGGAAACGGTGCAGGGCTCAACCAGACTCGCAGCAGTTTGGCCTTGATGATCCCCAAAGTAAAAACATTCCCACAGGAAACTAATCATTTCCATGGTCACTTTTAAAAGATGGGCCTACTTAACTCACTCACATGGCCTTCCGAGCCTTTACGCACAAAGACGTGGCTTCCCTAATCTCTCAGTCCTCAGCAGGGCCGTGGCGGGCACCAGCCGACGGGGGCTGGGCGCTGACGGATCTTTGTAGAGGATAGAACAGAGTTCCACAGCCACGCTGTCCTCACAGCCCCGTGCTCAGGCCGGGGCTCTCTGCAATTCCTGCCCCCATGCAAGGGGCACAGTCCCCAGTGCAGGGCTGAGGGGCGGCTCATTTGAGACGCTCTAGAGCCTAAATGCTATGAGCCACAGACCCAGGTAGAGGTCGGTCAGCTTGGTTGAACATGATGTCAATATCTTCGCCTTTCAGTTCTGTACCTGAGTTAACATTTCACCCTGTTTTCTTGAGAATTAGAGCTATAAATGACATTTACTTTGCTTGTCATGGAAATGCATAGAAGATATTCACTCTCCTTCCAGGGGTTAATAGAGGTTTTTGTAAGCTATTGCTATTTATCATAAAAAAGGGCAAAAGCACGGGAAATGCATAAATGCAGCAGTGAGTAAATTTCACTGCTCTGTATTTATTTGCTTTATGTTCCCATTCTCCTGCCTTTATTGGATTTTTTCCTGGAGGCAAGGATGTGGACTTAGGAAGCACATACGCCCGGACGCCCAGCCCCTGCTTTCCCTGCCAGTCCCGGAGGGCCGGACCTCTGCTTCCTACTTTCAAACTGGGGTCCGAAGGCTCAACACTGCAAGAATCGGATGGGATGGAGGCTAAGGGCTGCGGGCACGGGTGGGGGGCCCTCTGCTCCCCCGTCCCTACTCCCACTCAAGAATAAAAAGATTCAGGAAGAGATGAGTCAGGGACACCCTCACGGGCTTTCCTGAGCCTGAGGAGCAGCCCCAGGAGAAGATAGGCCTTTTCATAGAAAGTGGACGGGTAAGGACAGACTCCAGGGGAAGAGTCCTCCTCACTCACCCCAGAATAATCTGACGGCAGTTGAGGGGTTGCAGTGATCTCAGGAGACCCTGCTGTCCCGGCCCGACCCAGTGCCATGGCTTTCTACCCACACACTAGGACTGAGCAGCCCCTTCCGTACCCCACCCCTGCACCTGGCCTCCTGCTGGGGCCCAGCCTGCTCCCTGGGTCACCTGTGCCCACTCCCACCTGCCCACTTCCTGGCACGCAGACACCTGGTGTTCGCGGCTGGCTGGTGAGCAGGTTGGGAACAAGGGTCTCTGTTGTCCCTGTGTGCCCAAGACTTCGTGATTCCTCTGGTTATTACCCAAATCCCACCTACATATGTCATGATCACTGGGTGTTTGGAGGGGAAAGCTTTGGCGCCGATGAACGGCTCATGTCCCAAATCCACCAGGCTTCTCTCTGGCCTTGCTCTCCGGCCCTGTGGGCTGTGTGGCCCCCACCCCTGAGCTGCATGGGCCTCCTTCCAAAGCGTAAACAAAGACTAGGCCTACCCTGAGACGGGGAACCAGACCCTGTCCTGCAGCCCCGGGGCCTCTGCCGGGGGCTGGCGACCAGCGGGGCAGCAGTGGGGTGTGGGAGGCGTGTCGCCGCCCCGGGGACCCGTCCACGGGTTCTCTGCTCTGGAACACGTGCGGCTCGTGTGAGCCAGACGCAGGGCCCGAGCATCTCCCTCCCACTGCACGGGGTAAACACTCAGAGGCCTGGGTGGCCAGGGCTGTGGGGCGGGCGGAGCTGTGGGGACGCCGGGCCTGCCCTAGGGAGACTCACCGTCCTTGGCCACGTCCCCGATGGGCACGCTGTGCTTCTGGGCCACGTACCCCAGGAAGGAGAAGACCACAAAGCCGGAGGAGAAGCTCGTCAGGGAATTGACGGAGGTGGTGATGACCGCATCTCTGGGGAACAAGACACACGTCCCAGCCATGCCTTGAAGCAGGGGCAGCTTCCTGCCTTTGTCCTTAATGCGCTGCGTCTGGGGGCAGGCGGGCTTTGGAGGGGTGCTTTCGCAGAAGGGCCCCCCCAGCCCCTCCCGTGGGCTGCACCGCAGAGAGGCTGGTGCCCGGGCTGACAGGACCCCCAGCGGAGCAGCTCTAAGGCTCTGGCTGCGTCCCGGCTTTGGCCCGGGCAGGCCCTGTGGTGACCAGCCATGCGTGTCCGCCCAGGAACCGAGGGGCTTCTGGTGCTCACGACTCAGTGTGAAGGTGAGACAGCCCCCACCTGCAATGTGGGGGCTCCGGGCGGGCAAACGGAAACCAGCAGGGTCCCCACCCATGCTCTGCAGGGGGCTGTCTGGCAGGATGTCTAGAAGCCTGGGGGGCGGAGCTGGTTGAAATGCAGTTCTGAGGGGGTGGGTCTGGGGTCCCCCGAGCATGGGGGACCCCATTCAGAAGGCTGAGAACTCAGAGGGCCAGAGGGAAGGAGAGGTGGGGGAGCAGGGGTGCGGTCAGCCCCTCCGGGCACCGGCGTGGAAGGACATTTGCTGAGTGCCCTGACCCTGGCGAGGCCCAGGTGGGCTCGGGCAGGGGCTGTCCACCTGCATGTGTGGCCACTTTGCTATGCATGCTGTGTTTGTATTTTTACTGCATCTTCTGTCCTCATGATGTGAAGAAAATAAACACAAGCCCATAAGGGTCAAAGAAAGCAGGTCCCAGATAAACTTGCTTTTGTTTTTAGATGGATTTTGGGTCCAGCCTGTGGCTGCAGGTCACTCAGCTCTGGCACTTCGCTGCCTGCCCTGGAGCCGGGTGCCCTGAGCACCTTGGGGAGGCCTGGCCCTGGGGGCCGGGAGGCAGGGGCAGCTGGGGCCGGGCAGGCGATGGACGAGGGGGCAGAGGCTGGGGCCCTCAGTGGCGACTCCGGGAGGTGGCGAACACCTTCATCTGTTCCGGTACTTTCTTTAGAGCGAGAACCAAATTGCCTGTAGCTTCCGCCTTTTAATTTCCACTAAAGAGCCATTCTGGCTCAGAGGCCCTGTGAGCACAGCGTATCCCCCCTCCCTGTATCTGGGGACACGTTATTTCCAGAAGTCAGTGACTTGGCAGAACCCGGGATGGGGACAGGTGCTCGGGACTTACCTGTAGCAGTTGTTGGTAAATTTATTGTAGCTGGAGAAGGCAATTAGCACCCCGAACCCAACGCCCAGCGAGAAGCATACCTGGGTGGCAGCATCTATCCACACCTGCATAGAGCCAGACAAGAGAGGTAATTGCAGGGACTGCACTGAACCCGGGAGACCGGCTATCACAGGGCCAGCGAGGGCTCCACGGAACGGGGTCGAATTGAAACACAACATTGTCACCAACGAGCCAGTGGCATTGACAACATGATCAGCGGGTTACACCCGCCGTGTCCCCGGCCCCAGAGTGCAGCTCACGGAAGGGCTGTATCTTGGTGCTTTATTTGCAATTTTCCTCGGAACGTCAGCACCGCTGTGTGCACGGCCAGACTTGTAGTTAATTTATTAAGGTGCGACGGACGTTGATGCCTCGGTCAGACGTGCCCACTCGTGTCCGCTGTCTTTCCCACGGCATTTAAAGCCACGGGCTCACGGTACGCACACAGCGGCAGCCGTGGAAAGGCTGTGAAGCCCAGGCACTGGTGTGGGCTCGCTCGGTGCACCCGGGCCAAGTGAGAGCCCGTGGCGGATAACTGCACCAACGTGGTACTTTTAAAGGTCAAACTCAACTGTTCACACCAGGGTGACGCGGAGACCACCTGGGGCTGTGGGCACTGCCTCGCCCCTACGCAGCCTTGGGTGGGGGTGGAAAGCAGCTGAACCCCACCCTGGGGGCATCTCCCAGGAGGACCACATAAGCCATCTGAGGGGTCTGGGGGCTTGTTGGCCCTGGGGGCTGTCCCTGAGTGACCAGGCAGCCCATGGTGCAGGCCTGAGGGCAAGAGCCCTCAGGCAGTGACACCAGAGATCGGCCGGGCACACGGGGTGACCTCCAAGGGCCCCAGGGTGGCTGGCCTGAGTATGACCTCACAGGGGAGCTGGACAGGATGCAGCAGAGGAGGCCGGAGCCTACGGCTGCTGGGAGGTGGCCACCAGCCCACGCTCCAGGACCAGCAGGACGTCTGTCCTTTGGGCAGCATGCCCAGAGTCTTTGGATCACCCTGGTGTCAGGGACAGTGTGTTCCAGGCAGCGGGCTAGGCCTCAGCATGCGGCCTTGAGTAGCTGAGTGGTGAGTGGGCCAAGGGGCCTCTGCCCTGCTGTCCCCCTTGTGCTTGTCATCAGTTAGCTAGCTTGGCCGGGCCGCTGCGGGCAGGAGCCGTGGTCACAGGGAGAGCCCCTGCCTCCTGCTTAGTGCCAGCCCTCACCAGGTCAGTGCCCACCCCTGAGCCTTCGCACGTGTGACCCCCCCTCCAGGATGTGCCTCCTGGACGACTGTCCAGGCCTTTGCTCACCGCCGCCCCGAGGACCCAGCTCTGGACCCAGTGCAGGACCCATCCTGGAAGCCCCCCTGGCAGCCTCTCTTGGCCGACGTAGAACTGCCTTCCTTCCTTTAGCACCTGACCTCTCCTCTCCTGCGGGAATGGAGCTCTTCCAGGATGGGGTTCTGTCTGCCCCAGCCTCGACCTGTCCCAACCTGTCAACCAGCCCAAGAGCTGCAGATGAATGAATAAGGGTCTGGATGCCATCCGAGGATGCTGACCCCTACGGAGAAGTCCCTTGTCCAGATGGGGGATCCAGAAATGGATCCCCAGGATGCAGGGCAGTCTCTGTGTCAGAGCAGTGCAGGGTCCATAGTACCAGGGACATGGCAAGGGATGGAGCAGATGGTCCCTTCTGTCCTGTCTGCTTGCGGGGCAGGGCCCATGTAGAACCTCTGCTCCTGACTTACTCTAGACCAGTGAGGATGCTGGCCAGGCCTCCTGCCTGCAGCAGACTCCATCAGATCCCTCTGGACCGAACCCTGAGGGATGGGTCAGGGTCAAGCCTGGGATAGTGCTGGGGAGCCCGTGACTTGATCAGGGCCAGCTCCTGCAACTATATCCCTGGGGGCATCTGTGGGAACTGCCCCAACTGCTAAGCCCCAGAGAAGGATGCCTAGGGCCACTTGATCTCTGAGTGTGGCCATCAAGAGCCTGGGGGGTGGGAGTATGGGTAGCACCTGGGCCAGGAGGAGCCCTGGGAGGACATCCCAGGATGACCACCAAGCCAGTGAGCCCCTGTCCCTGCCCTATCCAGAGGAGGCCTAGAGGAGCTGATGCAAAGATCAGCCAGGACCCCACAGCAGGACCAGGAATGGCTCCACCCTCTGGACTGGGGACAACATGGACCTGTCCATGGGACCTCAGGCTCACCTGAGCCCAGGGGTTGTAGTCCTGCTCTGTCCTGGTCTATGTCCCTTCTGAGCCCTGAGCTGACAGGGTGCTTGGAGAGGATGGAATATGCTGGTTTGTCCAAGATATTAATCATCTATCTGTCACCCATCAACTATGTGTCCATCAATCACCTACCTATCCATCCATCTATCCATCTATCTATCCATCTGTATATCATCTATCTATCCATCCATCTGTCCATCCATCATCTATCCATCCATCCATCCATCATCTATCCATCCATCTATTATCTATCTGTCCATCCATCTGTCCAACCATCCATCATCTATCCATCCATCATCTATCCATCCATCCATCATCTATCTATACAACCATCCATCATCTATCCATCCGTCTATCCATCCATTATCTATCTATCCATCCATCTGTCCATCCATCATTTTCCCATCCATCATCTATCTATCCATCCATCATCTATGTATCCATCCATCTATCCATCCATCCGTCCATCCATCCATCCATCCATCATCTATCTATCCATCCATCTGTCCATCTATCCATCATCTATCCATCCATCCATCATCTATCCATCCATCTATCCATCATCTATCTATCCATCCATCTATCATCTATCCATCCATCTATACATCCATCATCTGTACATCCATCCATCTGTCTATCCATCCATCATCTATCTATCTATCCATCTATTATCTATCTCAATGTACCTATCATCTTCCACCTTCTACCTATCCTCTCTATCTCATTTCTGACAACCTCTCATCTGTCATTTACTCTTCTCTGCATCACACATGAGCATCATTCTGCACGCACTGGCACATGTCTGGCTTTCTCCTATGCACTGCCTGGTTTTCCTCCCCAAAGCACTAGCTCCCTTATGTTGTCCTCATGTTATTTTCTTCGATTTCTTCATCATGGCCCCCTGGCCTGTGACACCCACGGCCACCTCCTCCTGCAAGCATACCTGTGGCTGCCCATCGGCTTTCTGCAGTGTGGACACTCTCTCTCTCCCCTTGCTCACACAGAGCCTGCATCTGCTGCTCTCATGGTCTTACTGCCGCCCTTGTGTGGACTTCCCAGTGACCCCGCCCAGTGCCACTTTCCCTGCCCTCACCTGTGGGTGCCTCCCACTGCTGCTGCAGCTTCACATCCTCCCTCTGCCGCTCCCTCACTCCTGGGGACTCCCTGGGGGCTAGGAGCCACACCTGCCTTCCCTCCTACCTGTTCCTTCCCATTTCCACCTCAGGGCTGTGCCTTCTTGCGTCCCTGGTGGGTGCCACACCTGACTCACCAACACCTAGTGGCACTGGGCAACAATCCTCCAAACAGCCCCTTGTCCCCAGCATCGTGCCCCCCACGCCCCAGCTACCCCTCCCCATTATGTCTCATGGCCCTGCTACAGTGAGTCCCCTGGGTGGCCATTGGTGTCCCCACCATCTGCCAAAATCTAGTGCATCTGAATTTTCAGTGCTCTCCTGAGAATGCTACCTTTCCCATCATCCCCGCCACCTCTGGCCAACGGCCACTCCCATTTCTGGGCCTTGTTTCCCTAAAATGCCGCTGGCCCTTCTCTCTCCCTCTCTTGGGAGACCTCTGTCTGTCCCATGGCCTGGCCAAGCCCCCTCTTTTCGGGAGGCTGTCTCCAAGTATTTTAACACAGAACGATTGCTCTCTTTGTTGAAGAAGTACGTAGCCCAGCTGCAGACTTCATTTTTGATGTGATGTGATTTAGATTTCTCTCTGTGCCATGGGCACCGAGAGTGTGCACCAACCACTGGGCACCAATGAAGTTTGGCTTCCTGAGGAGGGAGACTTTATCCATGCAACCACGATGACCACAGAGCCAGAGATCAGGGCTGCACTCCAGGTGAGTGGCCACACTTTCTGGCACAGACTGGGCAGCCCATCGGTGCTTATTGGAGGAACCTGAGAGCGTTCCCTTAGGAAGTAGGGATGGGCCAAGGGGAAGATGCCAGTTGGAAGCAGCCTTCCATTCTGTTCCCGCAGAGACTGAGCAGGTGGTCTGCTCCCCTTTCTTATTTGGTCCACTGAGCTCCCTGCTGTGCCCCACATGTCTCCCGTTTCAACCCGATGGTGAACTCTGCTGGGTGGGGTCCCGCGTGCAGCTGGTCTTGCAGAGCCCAGCGCATAGCAGGGCAACCTACACCTGCCACATTTACAGGGTGAATAAGAAAGTCTGGCCCAGCTGCTGCTACCTTTGGGATCTCCTGCCCAAACACAGGAGTCCCGTGGCATGGAGCCTGCCAGTGCATGTGGACTGGGGGCCGCAAGCGGAGGGCATACTCACAGAAGACTCGCAGAGCCGATGGAAGTCTACACTCAGGTACGCTCTGATGCCATCGATGGCCCCAGGGAGTGTGATTCCTCGCAGAAGCAGGGCAAAGAGGACCACATATGGCATGGTGGCTGTGATCCACACAACCTGGGAGAGTACAGCATCACCGGGCAGCACCGGCCACCCACTGGCAAGGTGGCCACAGGGTCACCCTCGTTGGTGGCTTCTGGTTGGGAAGCCCATCATCCCAAACACTCACAGGATGCCAGCTCAGCAAAGGCTCCCTGCAGTGGACTATTAATGCCCTCTATCCTGTAACTTCCCAGGGATTAAAATGGAACAGACAGTTTGGCAAAGAAGGGACATTCCTCTTCTGCATTTGATCTGTAGTATGGCTGGAGTGGTTGAGTTTCTAATGAGTGAGATGCAGTGAATTTGCACTGGTTGTGCAAATACACATCTACATGGTGTGTAAAAGGTGAACTCTGGGCTTGGAGGTGGGGGGAGGAAAGGAACCTGTCCTTACTGAGAGACTCTGGGGTGTTGGCCCTCCACTACAGGTTTACAAGCAAGTGATGGGCACGTTTTGGTCAAAATTGCTTGGGGTCCCCAAATAATAACCAAAATATTTTCATCAACAAAAAACAATTTATGTTGTGCTTGTTCATGCTGGAAACACCCTGTTGTGAGTGCCTTCCCTTTGACATCATTCTTTAACCATGGCTACCTGTCCACTCCCCAGCCTACCAGAGCCCACCTGTCCACTCCCCAGCCTACCAGAGCCCACCTGTCCACTCCCCAGCCTACCACAGCCCACCTGTCCACTCTCCAGCCTACCACAGCCCACCTGTCCACACCCCAACCTACCACAGCCCACCTGTCCACTCCCCTACCCAACCATGGCCCCCGTGTTCACTCCCCAGCTGGCAAGGCTAGCAGCCTCACCTTCCCAGAAGTCTTCACTCCCTTCCACAAGCTAAAGTAGAGCAGGATGATGACCAGCACCAGGCAGGATGTGAGCTGCCACCGGGGGGGACCCAAGTCATCGATGCCACGGCTCTCGTGGAGGTGTAGCACACCACGCCTGGAGAGGGCGGGAGAGGGGGGTCTTTCAGGAGTGCTGCCTCCCCACCCAGAACTGGAACCGGAAAGCTGAGCTTGCCCAGAGACCTTCCCTCCCCCACCTCGGCCTGGCCGAAAGCACCCAGCCTGATGGCACCAGAGACCCCCACTCAGAAGGGTCAGGCCCACCAGCCCTAGCTGAGACGCAGGGTCTGTGCTCTCGAGGGCGGCAGCATGCTGGGAGCCCACAGAAGCCCAGTCCTGACCTCTCACCCTTAGCACCCCTGATTTTTGGAGCTGGGAGAGGAATGGGTGCTTTGGATCTGAAGGAAAGGAGCTTCAGAAACCGGATGGAAGGTATTCAGCGATGTGAGGCACCATGGGATGGGCCAGGGTCCCCTTTGCAGGGGTGAGGCTGAGCAGAGCCAGAGCGATAAAGAAGGACAGGTAGACGCCTGCGGGTTCTCTGAGGGGAACAGCTGACAACATTTTCTCACACGGCTCCAGCTACCTCCAGGAGGATCCGCGGGTAACAGACTCAGGATGATTCTGCTCCAGGCTTGCTCAAGAACCTGACTTGTGGAGGGAATTCATCATAAAGGCAGAACATGAGACCATGAAGAGAGAATAGGACTCATGGCCCGTGGAGCACTCCCTGTGCACCAATATCCCCTTAGAGCCCTGTGACCGCCTGCAGGGTCCTGGGCGCCTCCCTGCACGGTGTCCCCTTTGATCCGCGTGACCACCTGCAGGAAAGGGTGCGGCACCATCATGTTCCTGTGCACCTGCTGCCTCACCTTCACAGTTGGGATTTTGAATTGAAGCTGATGCCAGGTGGTGTTGCTGCTCTAGGAGGAGGAGGCCCCTGCTGGATGATGCTCAGGTGGCTGTGCCCTGCCTGCCCTCCCAGGGTCTGTCCTCCCTGAGCCTGCTCCCCATCATCTGTCCACCCCTGGGTCTGTCCTCCATGGCTCTGTCCTCCCCATGGTCTGTCCTCCCTAGGGTCTGTCCTCCCCATGGCCTGTCCTCCTTGGTTCTGTCCACCCCTGGGTCTGTCCTCCCTGGAGTCTGTCCTCCCTGGGTCTGTCCTCCCCATGGCCTGTCCTCCTTGGGTCTGTCCACCCCGGCCCTCCCTGGGGTCTGTCCTCCCTGGGGTCTGTCCTCCTGGAGTCTGTCCTCCCTGTCCACCCCTGGGTCTGTCCTCCCCATGGCCTGTCCACCCCTGGGTCTGCCCTCCCTGGGGTCTGTCCTCCCGGGGTCTGTCCTCCCCATGGCCTGTCCACCCCTGGGTCTGTTCTCCCGGGGTCTGTCCGGGGTCTGCCCTCCCTGGGGTCTGTCTCCCCGGGCTCTGTCCTCCCCATGGCCTGTCCACCCCTGGGTCTGCCCTCCCTGGCCCCTCCTCCGGCAGTAGAGTTCCCAACGCCTCCCAGCTCTGGCTCTGTGTTGGCTGCCCTCCACCCCCCGTGTCCTAGCTCCCCAGCCAGACCTTATCACCCAGAACCTCTATCCACTAACAGGAGAAGTCTCTTCGGGATGACAGCGCTGAGAGAGACCACATGGCCAAAGGCCCCATCACACCTTGGCCTCACCCATGCACAGGTCACACGCTTCGGCCTGGCGGTGGATGGCCATTTATTTACTCATTTGTCCGGGAGAGGAGCCTGGCGGCCCAAGCGTGTCTGTAGCCTCCTAGATGGAGGGGTGCACACCACACATGCTGGTTTCACTTGTAAATGTTTCAAATCGCTTCTGGAATTAGCACGATTGTACTGGTTCAATTCCCTCCCCAAGATTAAAAACTCATCTTGCTCTGACGTTATTTGAAATTCCTCAGACAGCTTAGGGGACAGGACACTGCAGAGTGCCATCACCCTGGGGACGGAGCTGGCATACACCAACCCCGTGTGGGGACCGCCCCCCACTGACTGCAGACAGCTTCCGGGCACAGCGCAGGAATGCACTTCCCAGGGACGGGGGGCATGGCCCGGTGAGTCGATGAAAGGTGTCTGGGTAAGGCGGTTTGGGGCTGACATGCAGAAACGTCTGGAACCATAAGTGGTCGGGAGGACCAGACCGTGATGGCCTGGGAGGTCACCAGCCGTGGGAAAGGGACAACACTTCTACTTTCTGTTGGAATCCTTTTTTAGGTGAGTTTGTTGTCATGGTTCCTGGATCTGGACACCAAGAGAGCATTTGAGGCGTGCCAGGCATGCATCAGGCTCCATGAACCCTGCCTGGCTGAATCCCCACAGCAGCCCCCGACCCCATTTCCAGGCACCCAGAGCATAAGGACCACCCCAACCTGGAGGCAGAGAGCCGCAGAGCAGGGGCTGGGACCCAGACAGCCTAACTCAACCCATGCTCTGTCCAGAGAGTGGTGGCGTCCGGAGAAAGGAGCTGAGGGGCTCCACTCTGGCCCCAAAGGAATGACATCACAGACAACTAGAAGCTGGACAAAGGACACCAAACGGGGGTTTTTAGACAGGGGACTGGAAGCGATGCAGGCCTGAAGCCCGAGGGAAAGGGAAGGGATGAGGTGAGCCCAGCAATGCCCCAGCTTCCTGCCTGGCTGCGCTCCCCCCAGGGCAGGGCAGGGGTGTCCCGAGGGCAGCAAGTGAAGGTGCTGGAGCTCAGGCCATCTGAGGTGCTGGGAAGGACCTGTCCCAGTGCCCACAGACCTGGGGAGCAGCACCTCGGAGCTGGCGGCTGACTGACTGGTTCCTGGAGCTGACACAGGCCTGGGGTCGCTGAGCTCCTGCTGGCCAGAGCAGGGGGCTCGCAGGTCCCGCGGGGAACCCCGGGGCGGGGGGGCTCTGGAAGGGCCACACTGTGGCAGAGGGATGAGCTATTCCTGAAGCAAAGTCCAGCCAGATCCACCTCAACACAGCTTAAAAACAAGCTTTAAGAGGATGAAACTGCCCCGCGAGCAAATGAACCTCCTACCAGAACAAACGTAACATGTCTTGAAGGAAGACAACAAAACCTAACACACACGAATGTAAAACTCATCAAGCCTGGTGTGCAATAAGGAAATCACTAGACACAACAAGAAGGAAGAAAATGTGGCCTACAGCTCCCTCACACGAAATACAAAAATTAACTCAGAATGGGTAAAGAACTTAAACATAAGAGCCAAACATACAGGTTCTTGGAAGAAACAGCAGAGTAAATCTTTGTGACCTCGGGTTTGGCAATGGATTTTCTTTTCTTTTTTTTAAAAAAGATTTTATTTATTTATTTGACAGAGAGAGAGCGAGCACAAGCAGGGGGAGCGGCAGAGGGAGAGGGAGAAGCAGGTGCCCCGCTGAGCAAAGAGCCCAGGGCCTTGAGGTTGTGACCTGAGCTGAAGGCAGATGCTCAACCGACTGAGCCATCCAGGCACCCCTGGCAATGGATTTTCTGATATGACAATCAACAACAACAATAAAATAGGTATTTTGACTTCATCAAAATAAAAAACCTTTTGTGCATCAAAGGACACTATCAACAGAGTAAAAAGGTAACTCACAGAATGAGAGAAAATATTTGCAAGTCATCTATCAGATAAGAGATTAATATCCAGAATATATAAAGATTTAAAACTCCACAACAGAAAACCCCAAACATTTTAAAGATGGGCAGAGTGGGGTTACATCAAACTAGGAAGTTTCTGCACAGTGAAGGAAACCACCAACAAAATGAAAAGTCAACCTGCTGATGGAAGGAAATATTTGCAAATCATACACTTCATAGGAGGTTAGTACCCCAAATATATGAAAAACACATACAACTCAACAGCAGAAAACAAACAATCTGATTTTAAAAAAAAAAGGGTAGATCTGAACAGACATTTCTCCAAAGAAGACATCCACATGGCCAACAGACACATGAGAAGAGGTTCAACATCACTCATCATCAGGGATATACAAATCTAAACCACCATGAATTATCACCTCACATCTGTCAGAATGGTTGTTATAAAAAAGTCAAGAAATAACTAGTGCTGGCAACAATGTTGGAGACAAGAGCCCTCTGTGCACGGTTGCTGGGAATGCACACTGGTGCAGTCACCCTGGAAAACAGTATGGAGGTTCCTTAAAAAATTAAAAACAAAAATACCATACAATCCAGCAATCCCATTTCTAGGTATTTATCTGAAGAAAATGAAAACACTAACTCGAAAACACATCTGCACCCCTACGTTCACTGCAGCATTATTTACAATAGCCAAGACATAGAAACAACCCAAGTGTCCATTGACAGATGAACAAAATATGGTCCATCCACACAGTGGAATATTGTTCAGCCTTAAAAGGAAGGAAACGGACACTTGCTACAGCGTGGATGGACCTGGAGGACATCATGCTGGGTGACATAAGCCAGACACAGAGGACAAATGCTGGATGACGCCTCTTATATGAAGTCCCCAGAGTTGTCAAATTCACAGAGACGGAAAGTAGGACAGTGGGCACCAGGGGCTGGGGTTGGGGGGGCCGGAGAGGGACAGAGTTTCCATCTGGGAGGATGAGAAAGTCCAGGAGATGGGGGGTGGTGTTGACTGCACAGCACTGTGAGTGTGCTTCAGGCCACTGAGCACACATTTAAAAATGGTCAAAATGATATATTTTATGTTATGTATAGTTTATCACCATTTAAAGAAATTCCCCCAAATGAAGGCAAAATATGTTTCAGGAAAACTAAAGCAGAGAAAATTCATTGCCAGCCAGCCTACACTGTAAGGCATGTTAAAGGAAATTCTTCAGATGGAAGGAAATGAAGCCAAAATGGAAATCTGGATCCACATAAGGATCGGAGAGCCCCAGAAATAGCAACTATGCAGGTAAACACAAAAGTCATTTTTCCATTTCAAATTTATCTAATATGTAACTGACTATTTAAAGCAAGAATAGTATCAACGTATCGTGGAGTTTATGACATCTTGTAGAAAGAAAACCCATGACAACAAAGGACGGGCCGGGAAAATGGGAGTATGTTGTAAGGCTCCTAAATTACATGTGACATGGTAGGATGTCATATGACAATAGAGGATGAGAAATTAAAGATGTACATTGTAAACCCTATAAATATCCACAAAAGTTAAAACAAAGCTTATTAACTAATAGCATAGCTAAAATGGAAGCCTAAAAATTAATTAATTCAAAAGAAGAGTTAGAGGGAACAAGAAACAAAAAGATGGGACAAATAGAAAAAAAAATCAAGACGAAAGACTTAAATCCAACCATAGGGATAATTATTGAATGGGAACTTCAATGACAAGACAGAGGTTGTTATGCTGAGTGAAAAAGCAAGAACCGGCTCTACACCGTCTACAAGAAATGCACTCGCGGTAGGACCCACATGGGTTAAAAACACAAGGATGGAAAAGGTACCGATGCAAACACTCTGCATCAGAAGGCAAGGGTGATCATTCTGCTGCCAGACGAAGCTGCTTTAGGATGAGGAATATGACCAGGAGGGACATTTGGTACTGCAAAGGGGTCCATTCAAAAACTTGATATTCATAAATGAACACACACTTCATAACACAGCCCCCAAGATGCATGAATGAAGTCAACACTGATAGAATCGTGAAGACAAAGAGGCAGATGCATAATCACGGTTGAGAGTCCAACACCCCTTCTCAGCAGCTGGGAAGACAGTGGACCGTAAGGAGCTCCCACGACCTGTGGACACGGCACAACTCCCTCCCAGTGACAGCAGAACACCTGTTCTTTGTAAGCGCCCCTGTGATACCCACCAGGATAAACCATATACCGGGCATCAAAGGTCTCAGGATGTTTTGGGATAATGAAGCTTTATAAGTAGAATATGTCGCTAAATCAGAATTAAGTCAGAAATCAAAAATAGAAGCATATCTAGAAAACCTCCAAAGATTTCAAAATTAAATGGGAAGTTCCCCAAATCTCCCATGAGTCAAAGAGGAAATCACAAGGCAGACCAGGGAGTACTTGGAACTGAAGCAAAGTGGAAACACAGCACGTGGAGCTTTGTGGGAGGCAGCTAAAGCCTTCTCTTAGAGGCAAACATGTAGCTTTCTAGTTCACAGTAGAAAGAAGGTGAAGGTGGTGGTAAGTGTCTATGGAACTGCGGGACATTTGAACTTGTTGGAGTTACACGACCTGTTTTGGGGTTTCCAAGCCCACAGGCGCTGTCCTGGCTCAGACTTCACGTCTGTCCAGAGAGTTCCCTGCACCATTTCTCAGCCCTGGAGCTACAACCACAGTCCTCTGGTTTCGGCTCTGAGCCGGCCATGTTTCCTCATGCACGCCCGCCAGGGATTGAGGCTGGGGATGTGGGCAAGTGCCGGGGCTGATGAGGACAGCGCTTCTGGGGCAAACACCAACAAAGGCTCCGCTTTCTCGGGTAAGACCTAACGAAAGTAACAGCAACATCATGCTTCCCTCTGCAGTCTTGGTGGGACCCTTCCCACCGTGAATCCTTCTGCACCTCCAAACAAAAGACAGGTGGTCCCCAATGGTGTCACTTGGCGCCTTTCAACCTCTCTGCGAGTTTCCATTTCAAAATTGTAAGAGACATCCTAGCTTGAAACCTGAGTCCTCATTTTGTTGGTGTGATTATGGACTAAACTCAAGCCAGCACTGAGCACCTCTGAGTGCCCCCCAGTGCAGGGCACTTGACCACAGGCCCCCAGGTGCTCATCCACCACCGTGTCTGCCCCTGCAGAGCCCTTCCCTCTGATCACGGCCAAGTTGAGCACTGGGCCACAGGGGTGAGGGCACACGCAGCCCGGGCACGACCCGTCAGTGAGACACTATTAAATTTGGGAAATGCAGCGGTGAACAGCTCAGCAGCAAGCCGTGTGGCGTTTTTCACCCCTAAGAGCAGCAAACTCGACTTCTCTTTATCTGGACAATTCTCGCTTGCTCATCACGTTAAGAGTCCCATCCACACACTGTAAACTTCCCTGCCTCTCTGTTTCTCACAGCTGCGGGCTCCCCCCGCTGGGCCGGCCTCTGAAACCAGCCCGCCCCTCCTGAGAGCTCCCAGCGAGGCTCACAGCCCCTCTGCAAGCGGGCCCTCTCTTCCCCTTCCCTGTCCTCCTCACATATGTCCACTCTCCTCCAGTTGCAAACCAACGACATCTTCCTAAAAACATAAGCACGTCCTGTGGCACACGACCTCACCCGGCCTGACCACACTCTTCCTGACCACGGCTCAAGGAAACCACCCGTCCTCCCAGCTGCACCTCCAGACCCTCCAAACCTGCGCCCCACGTTCCTGCCCCTCCCTGCCGCTTTCCACCATGGAGATACAGTGCCCACATGGGGCACAGAACCACGGAACAAAGCATTCAGATTCTCAGGGTCTGAAACACAGTCATTCCAGATGCTGTGTGGAGGCCAGTCCTGTGAACACCCACCACCCAACACCCACCCCTGCCGGCAGCATCTCTCCGCAGCCGGGGCTCCCATCCTGCGGCCGCGTGCCTGTCCACGCGCCCGAGTCCTGGCTCCTCCCGGGAGGACACGGTTTTCTAACTCCAAACAAGGTTGGCAAACGTGCCTATTTGCTGTTAGACCAGAACTGTTCTAGTTTTGTTGGTGCAAGTTCCTTTTGCTAAGTTGTTAAGTGGACTCGTTTACATATAAACATGAACGGAATGTGGCCAAGGGAGAGGCGCCCTCACGAGAAACCTCCCCGTGGACGGGAAATTTTAGTGTCAGTGTGACGCCCGCGGTCGCCTGCACTCATCCCGCGGGAAGCTGAGTCAGGACAGCGAGCGCCCGAGCCGCCCGAGCCGCTGGGGACCTGGGGGGGTCTTCCGGAGCCCCCGGGCCCCATGCACGTTTATGAACGCGTCCACATGAGGACTGCGTGTTACTCGACGGCCAGGGTCAGGGTCGTTTCGGGAGGGCTCCTCAGCAAGCGTCGGATTCTGAGGAGAAACGATGCACCCACAGGGGCACTGACGGCCCTTCCAGCCTCAGGCGCCCGAGTGGGGACGAGAACGAGGGAGTAGGAGCCGGCCCGAGAGGACCAGAGAAGAACAGACTCGGGGAGAGCTGCACCTGCAGGCCGTGGGCGCATGTGGTGTGGGATGCAGGGGAGGGCAGGGCCCCGGGAAGGCCACTGGATGTGGGGCCTGAGGAGGGACTCGCGCAAGAATGGATGCTGGGTTTGTAAAAGGAAAGGAACTTCTCAGGAAAAGCAACAGTGGGGGTTGGTAGGCCCTGTCTGTTTAGGAGGCTGGAGGGTGTTTTCTGCCCTCAGAGGTGGGGCGGGAGAACGGAGTGGGCAGAGCCCGGCCCACGCTGGAGGCAGCCCGCCTTCCTTCCAGGCAGCTCTGGCCAGCCTCCTGCCGCCCACAGAGCCGAGCACAGTGGGCGAAGCTGCCCGGGGCCTTTCTGCCATCCACTGTCCACTGTCCACTGTCCACCGCAGTTGAGGACCCCCCTCCAAGATCGGGATTCAGGACAGCGTCTCCAAGAACCCAGAGGCATGAAGCGTGGCCAAGGGACAGGGGTCCTCAGCACACGCTCGCAGGGCGTGTCCCTCCCTTCCCGCGGCCCGCGAGCCCAGTGCGTGCCGTGGCATCGGACCCCCACTTACTCGAAGTACTCAGTGGCAGGCGTGGTGCGGAAGGTGTGGTCAGAGCTGGAGCTGGAGTTGCTGGAGCGCGCCTCTGAGCAGTTGGGGCTGTTCCACGTGTTGTTGCAGTGGACCCACGGCAGCTCCACGGTGAAGGACGAGAAGAGGTAGTGCAGCGCCCAGGCAATGATGACGTTGTAGAAGAAACCCACGTAGAGCGAGATGAGGATGACCGTGAAGCCCACGCCTGGGGCGGGAGAGCAGAGCGCTGTCAACAAGGCGCCCACCCGCCTTCCCGGACCTGTGCTGGCTGCGCTCGGACACTGGAAACCAGACCATGTCTCTGCACACCCAGAGACAACCAGTGAGAGCTCAGGTGCCAGACTTCATGCCACAATCCCAGACAAGGAGTTGCACCCAACCCCCCAAACCACCCATGGCCATCTATGTGCACTCAGAGACATGCAGGGTCACCTAGGGCCACCCTGGTAGAACCAGGTCACCCATGAACATACAGCGTGACTGAGGGCCATCTGTCGCCATCCACTACCACTCACACCCACTCAGCATCAACCAAGGTCATCCAGGGCCCCCAAGCCATGCAAAACCATCAGAATCATCTACTGCCTCCCAGGACCATCAGGGACACCCAGAATACACAGCACCATGAAGAGTCAAAAAGACCACCCCAAACCACTCAGAGTCACTCAGGAACATCCACAGCCACCCAGGAAGACCCAATATCTCCCAGAGCCACCCAGGGTCACCAATGGTCCTTGGAAACTCCGGTCCTCAATGGCCACCCACAGCTACCCAGAGCCATTCAGACACTGATGGCCACTCATAGGTGCTCATACCCCTCAAGACCATCCAGGGCAAACAGAGTCATCTGGGTTCATTCACAGCTACCTAGAGCCACCCAAAGTCACACAGGGCCATCTCTGGCCGTCCAGGGTCAGCTGGGACCATCCCCGACCATCCAGAGTCTCCTAAAGCAAAGCAGGACCTCTCAGGGTGACCTTTCCAGGATCACAAAACCTGGAATTTGGGATCAGTCATTGAGGGGCTCCTGGCTCCCGGTGACCTCGGGCAGAGTGGCGAGCAGTCTTTGGGGCTGTGCCATCCTGACTGGGGGCAGGTGGGTCTGGCCTCCTCCCACTGGCCGAGGAGCCCTCCTGCTCAACGCTAGATAAGCTCTTTCATCAGGCTCCACACACAGCCCTTTTCATTTCAGCTTCCTTCTTGGTGTTGTGGATAGGATTTTTTCGGAGCTTTGGTTTGCTTTATTAAAGCCTGCTTAGGTGCTCTGCCCGTCTTGCCCACTTGTGGCTGGGGCCGTGGCGGCGGGTGGAGCATGCCTTCAAGGTGATGTTTATAGGAAGCGGCTTGGGGCGTCTTTTATGGACATAACCCTGAGGAGAAGCAATCTTCATGCTCAGGGCATCATTAGAGTTCTCTTCCTACCCTGAAAGCAAAAAGAGAAGCACTAAAATTTCTTTGTGCATATGTATTAAACAGGTCCCCTATCAGGAGTGCCCTAGAAATAAAACAGGCCTGGTACATAAACCAGGAAAACGTGTGCCGTAGCCGTGATGATGAAAACACAAGTTTTCTTTGGAAGGTCCTCTCCAGTGTGCGAGTGGTCAGCATTCAAGAAAGTGACATTGCAGTTCTGCTCACTGAATTCCTCAGGACGGAGGCTCGGCTGTGATTCACAGTAAACGCGCCCAGGCAGCCGTGTTCCCGGGGAGCCGTGTCGTCAGG
>NC_138375.1:822127-842832 GCF_054177405.1 Leptonychotes weddellii
AGATAGGGAGAGACAGATAGGGAGAGACAGAGAGTGATAGAGACAGAGACAGAGAGAGATAGGGAGAGACAGAGAGACAGAGGGAGAAAGACAGGGAGAGACAGAGAGATAGGGAAAGTCAGAGGGAGAGATAGGCAGAGACAAAGGGAGAAACACAGAGACAGGGAGAGACACAGAGATAGGGAGAGACAGAGAGAGAGACAGGGAGAGAGAGACAGGGACAGACAGATGGACAGGGAGAGAGAGAGAGGCCACCCACAGGCGCCACGCAGCCCGGGACACGGCCCCTCAGGGTCACCCGAGGATGGCGCACTTCATCTCGATCCGGACGGTAATACCTCTGGGGGGAAGGCAGTGACCCCCACGGGCTCCGGGCAGGGGAGCGGCACACGTGAGGCCCGGGGGCCAGCAGGGCGCGCTCCACGCTGGGGCCTGCGCTGTCCCGGGCCCCGCCTCTGTCCTGCCCAAGCACCTTCTCTCAGGTGCCCGCGGCCTGCTATTCCCTGCCGCACCCCTCCATCAGGGGTTCACGGAGGAAGAGGTGAGCGTCAGGTACCTCATTTAACCTTCGACTTCTGCGAGTGACCCCGCAAAAGGGACGCCCAGCCCCTGGCACCCAGACACTCATCTGGCCTTGCTCTGAACCTCTCTATGGTTCCATTTTGGGGGGCCCATGAATCATTTACCGAGGGAAAAGCTGCTGACATCTTAGGATTCTGCAAGCAGGCCATTAAGAAGGAAAAGCACAGGGCGCCAGGAGGGGCCTCACGCCTGGCCAGTCTCAGCGTTTCCGCTGCTGGGGGGGCCGCCCCCCTGCGGAGCCCCGGCCGCAGCAGCTGTGAGCTGATCAGCTGCCATCTCTGACCACGAACCGCTGACCCATCCTCGCGTGTCCTTGGAGACTACAAGGGCTTCTGATCTCTTCCAAACACACCGACTTTTCAAGGACTTCTGAGGAAATCCCAGGGCTGATCTTGCAGGAACCATTTTCCTAGTGAAGCCAGGTGTGTGGACCAGGCCGCGCCCCTAGCCCCCCCCATGAACCCTCCCTGAGCCATGGGCTCCTGAGACACGGCGTGGGCTGGTGGGCAGGTGCGCCCTGGAGGCCGAACGTGGGGCGTGAGATGGGTCTGGAGCCAGTGCCCCCTGCCCCTGGCAAAGGGGCGCTAATTCTCGGTGCCCGGATCTCCAGAATGGGGACAAGGCGGTGTGTGTCCTTCCCGGGGCTCTCACGAGGGCGAAGGGAGGTGACCACGGAAGGGCTGGCCATGGGGCAGGCCTCTCGGCTCAACACGGGGTGTTGCCGTGGCAGCAGCAGACGGGAGGGCTCTGTGAGGAACTAGACAGCTGGCTAGCTGGTGGGTAGCCAGCGAGAGAACAGAGGAGCAGTCTGTATGAGGGACAGACGGCTGCGGGCAGACACAGGCAGACAGGTGGTGGATGGATGGACGGACGACAGGCAGATGATAGACGGTTGATGCACGATACAGAGACGTGCTGTGACTGATGACAGGTGGTAACAGGCGGTAGATGACCGCTGGTTGACAGGTAGCCGGATGGATCCGGAGATGATAGAGAGATGACAGAATGCATCATGGGCTGCTTTATGTCCCTCCAAAACTCATTTGCTGAAGTCCTAAGCCCAGTACTTCTGAGTGCGACCTCATTTGGAGACAGGTCTTCACAGAGGTGGGCAAGTTAAGGTGTGGCTGTCAGGACGTGCCCTAGTCCAGGGTGACAGATGTCCTTAGAGGACAAGGACATCTGGTTACAGAGACATGCAGAGGAAAGTTCTGGAACAGCTCCTCCATCACAGCCCTCAGAGAGAATCAATTTTACCAACACACCTTGATTTTGCATCTCTAGGCTCTAGAAATGTAAGACAACAAATGTCCACGGATTAGACCACCCAGCTGTGGCAGGTCCTGCGGCAGCCATACAGACCGTGATAGACGCTCAGGGGGGAGCAGAGGACAGACCGACAGACAGACGGAGGCTTATCCGATCTACCGTTCTAACACCAACACCGCTCGTGACTCGCAGGCCTACCTCCCCTGTCAGCAAGGCCACGCGCTTCTGAGTCCTCTGTCAGCTCGGCCTTTTACAGTTGGACCCACATTAAAGTGGGTCTATGCACGTGCGCTTGTATGGGAGGACAGGGACAGAGACGGGGAGACAGAGAGACTGGGAGAGACAGAGAGACAGGGGAAGAGACACAGAGACAGAGACAGACACAGAGATAGGGAGAGACAGAGAGAGATGGAGAGAGACAGAGAGACAGAGACAGAGAGAGACAGAGAGACAGAGAAGAGACTGACAGAGACAGAGACAGAGAGAGACAGAGAGACAGAGAAGAGACTGACAGAGACAGAGACAGAGAGAGACAGAGACAGACAGAGACAGACAGAGACAGAGACAGAGAGAGACAGAGAGACAGAGACAGAGACAGACAGAGACAGACAGACAGACAGAGAGAGACAGGACATGGACATCGAGGGGCACAGAGACCTATCAGAGCGGGACCGAACGCACACAGCTTGGGTGGGCTTGCTCTGAAAGCCCCGAGCCACCAGCACGGTCTGTGCCGCACGCGGCGTGAGGAGGGTCCGGGCCATTACCTTTCAGGATGGGGCAGATCTTCCAGACGCCGGCAGCCCCTTCCCTGTTGAACTGCCCCAGGGCCAGCTCCATGTAGAAAAGTGGCATTCCAGCAATGAGCATGAAGAGCAGGTAGGGGACCAGGAAGGCGCCTGTGGGGCAGGACAGCTGGCTCAGCCTGGCCACCTGCTGTCGCTGGAGCCGGCCATCCCACCACTATGTCTCGGGCACGGCCACCAATGTCTCCTGAAGCTCCCTGCATGGCCGCCCTCCAAAGGGAAGTCCCAGGCTGGGCGGGGGAGCCTCTGACCTCCAGGCCCTGGCCCCCTGTCATCAGCGCCCCGACACGTCCCTGCTGAACCCCAACCACCCCTTGGGCCAAGTCATGAAATCAACCGCAGAGCACAGAGGGCAGGCCCCTGGCCGCACAGCAGCTTTGCTCCTGGAGTTGCCCTCCCCGCCTGCCCTCCCCGCCATGGCCTCTGCCCCTTCACTTGTCTGTGCAGCGTCTGCCCCTCTTGACCTGTAAATCCTCTGGGATCTGAGGTCCGTGTCTGACCCTACGGGGGTTCTGCCACCCATTCCCCACTCCCCGTCTCCAGAGCCCGCGTCGGTCAGGGGCTACGGTGGACAGGCACCAGCGTCCCTCCAGCGTCCTGCCCAGTCCTC
The DNA here is from genome assembly GCF_054177405.1 of Leptonychotes weddellii. Lineage (NCBI taxonomy): Eukaryota > Metazoa > Chordata > Mammalia > Carnivora > Phocidae > Leptonychotes > Leptonychotes weddellii. The sequence goes on from NC_138375.1 coordinate 825,395, forward strand.
CTGGGGCCGCACCTTGCCCCAGGCACCAAATGCAGGGCCCCATGGCTCTGCCTCCGAGGAGGGGGCCTTTGCCACGGCTCCTTTCCTGGGACGGGGAGGGGGAGGCAGGGAGACCCCGCAGTCCTGTCTTTGTACAACTCACTGCCCCTACTCAGGCCTCGCGTTCTCCCCTCAGAACGTGTGTGCTGGAAGGTCCTCCCCAAGAGGCTCTTCCAAACCCTTCACGTGTGTAGCCGTGAGGGACTAACGGGTCACGGAGGCCGCAGGGAGCGAGCATCAGGAGGACTCATGGAAGTGAGCACCAACTTAACTGGCTCCTCATCTTCAGTCTGTGGGTGACCCTGTCTCTTACTTTCGTTTTCTGCCTCGAGTCCACAGCTGTGTGTGGTTCTAGGACCGGCCGCGTTCAGGGAGCAGGGCGAGCGCAAGGCCACACTACTCCAAATTCGAGGGCCTCCGTGCACTCTTGTGATACTGTCTGAAGTCCGCCCAAGACACCATTCTGTGTGCGTTTGAGGATTTGCTTTCCAAAGCGAAAGTCATCTTTGGAAACAGAAGGCAGAGCCCTGGTGCCTCCGACCACCAGGGACCACCCAGCTGCAGAGGGCAGATTCACCAGGAGGCCGCCCGACCCTCTCCTTCTTTGGTCTGTGGACACCCCTGCCCCCCGGAATGCGCGCCCTGCTAAGGCGGAGTCAGGAGCTGCAGGGCCCGTGAGGAGCAGCAGTGGCCCCACCAGCCCCCCCACCCGCACAGGGGCATCGTGCAGGCCGGGCAGGACTCACCCCCGCCATTTTTGTAGCACAGGTAAGGAAATCGCCAGACGTTGGCCAGGTCCACCGCAAAGCCGATCACGGACAGGAGGAAGTCGATTTTCTTGCCCCAGGTCTCTCGCTCTTGTGTCTCCACAGGGGTTTGCGTGGGGTTGATGAGGGTAGAGTTTGTGAGCTGCACCCCATTTTGCTCCTTGACCAGGACAAGTTCCACTGCCTTTGGGCCCATGGCATTGGGCTCCTTAGCTGGGGCCACCACTGAAGACATCAGTACCACTGGGCATTTGCTTTTACTCATGGGCAGACTGGAGCCTCGGAATCCTGTGCTTCTTTGCCCTGGGTCTTCAGCCAGCGTGAAAAATAAACACACACAGAATGCAACGATTTAGTAGCCCGAACCGTGGAGGCAAGAACAGAGATCAGGGGCATCTACCATCCTGTCTTTGGGGCAGAATACATTCCAAGCCAAGCCCCTAGGCTGACACAGCCAAGGTTGAGGACAGCAGGAGACAGGCTAGATCTTGTGGGGCCGGGGGTGGATGGGCCCTGAGAACCTCAGGATAAATACCTGCCTTGCTCCCTCTTTCCCTGGCACCCCTCTCCGTGCCAATCAAAGTGCAATGCTGTATAATCTCCAATTTTGCTTTGAATAATAATGCAAAATGTCACCTCCACCCTCACCACATTGCCAGGGACTAATTTCACAATCTTCAAATAGTATCCAAAGTAAGTCTTTTGGGGTGCCTGGGTGACTCAGTTGACGAAGCGTCTGCCTTCCGCTCAGGTCATGATCTCAGGGTCGTGGGATCGAGTCCCAAGTTGAGTCTGAGTCTGGTTCCCTGCTCAGCAGGGAGTCTGCTTCTGCCTCTCCCTCTGCCCCTACCCCTCACCCACCCCCGCTGTGTTCTCTACCTCAAATAAATAAATAAAATTTTAAAAATAAGTCTTTACAACAGTGCACATGTACTCTTTACACACAGCAGTAAAAGCAGAGAGCAAATTTTTATAACCAAAAGCAGCCACAATAATGCAAGTTTAAAGATAAGGATTCCGACAGCTTCTTCCAGGGACCCCCATGCCCGCCTGAAAGAGTCGGGCAGACCAGAGCACCGGCAGGATTTACCTGGGAGCAGACGAGTTTCCGTACTTAGTAACTTTACCAAGGAATTGTTTCCAAGATACTTTCATAAAACCCCGTGTAACCCAATCAAGGAGAACAGAGTTACACATGGACATGGTCAAAAACAGCTTCAAATAGGACTTTTGATATTCAGATCCATCAGCATTGTCTCGACTGTACACACACGCATGTGCGCACACACACATACACACACACACACCCTGGTTGAAGCAAAAGCATAACCGGATCATTTTCCTCTGTGTCCACATTTGAACAACTCACCATATAAGTGATGTTACCCACTGCTTCTCTGTGGCCCCTTCACCTCCAGTGACAAACCCAGCATTCCTGAGATGTAGGAGAAACGGCCGGCTTTGCAGGGCCTGCAGGTGCAACGGTCCTGCACTGGGGTCCAGCAGAGAGGGCTGGAGCTCTACGGATGGTGAGCCTTTCGCTCTGACAAGGGCCCTTGCAGGTACATCCCGATGCCCTGACAGGGAAGTGCACACTCAGCATTTAGGCTGAGCCAACGCAAGTCCTGAAGCCACAGCCTCAGAGCCCAGGTTTGAGTACAGAAAGCAAAACGTGGCCTCTCAGAAAGCTTCGTTCTCCGCCCAGAACGAGGAACAGAGGTGGCTGATAAACTTGTTCGCCCTGGTCCTTCCCTACAAACAGCCTGGGCACACAGATCCAGCATCTCCAGGACCGCACCCCATCTTCGCAATCAGACAAACTCCTGAGACATGAAGCCTGGGCTGGGAAGATCCCCCCATGTCTCCACCTCACCCTGTGCTACATCTGGCTCAGCAGGGAGGAATCAGCCACATAGGCCCGCTCCAACCGCGGAACCGGCACGGTGGGGACTCCAGCGACGACCGCACCTTCCCGCGCAGCCCAGAGAGCGGGGCGGCTGGGGGACCAGGTGCTTCGCCCGCAGGGCCTGGCCAGGGGTCACTGGGGCGCGATCAGTCCCGCACCCCTTCCCGTGCACACACCTCTCGGCCACCGACCTCCTCGAGACCGTGAATGGCATTGTCGGGGCGCGCTGCCCCTGCCAGCGACTTTTGGAGACGCGGTGCCCGCCCCAGCTCAGCGCCTCTGGGCCACAGACTTCGGGAGCCCCGGAGGGAGTGACGCGCCCCGAGGATGCGCGGGAGAGGCTCACCGTGCTCTGGCTTACCTGCCCGCCCCGGCCTCGTCTCTGCGCTGGGGTCCCGCCGCCTGGTGCCGGCAAAATCTCAGGTTGCCTCCCTTCCCGCTGCGCTGGGCGGTCGCGGCCTCCGGGCTCTTATGGTGTTGCCGGCCCGCCCCGCCCCTCCCGCCGTCGGGGGCGCCCGCCCGCCCGGGCCCCGCCCCCGCACCGCCCCGGGTGGGCGGAGGACCAGCCCCGGCCGCGCCCGCGCCCCCGCCCCGGGACCCGACAGCCTGTCGGAGGCGGTGGCCCGCGGCTGGCGGCCGGCGGCCGGCGCAACTCTTCATCCGCCTGGGGTCTCGAGCATCCCAGGGCCTCGCACGCGAGGGAGCGGGGACATCTCCGGGGCCCAGGAGTTGTTGCCGGCCCGAGACGGCATGTTCAATTGTGGACACAGAGGAAAATGATCCGGTGGAACCAGCCTAGGCGGCCCTGCTATCTCCGCCCGCACCCCCAGGGCGGCCCGCTCCTCTGCGGCGTCTGCCTTGGGGCGCCCGGGAGCCCTGGGCGCTGGGCCACAGAGAAGCCCCGCAGGGGCAGCTGGCTGGGGAGGGAGCGGGGTGGCGGGCGCGCGGGGTACGGAGCTGGGGCGCGCGGGCTGAGCGGGGCCCGCCGATCCCCGCCCTCCCCAGTCCCACTGCTGGGCGGACCCCTCTCCCCAGCCGTCCAGCTGCACCGGCCCCTCCCCCTAGGGCCGCCCTTCCCTTGTCGGCCGCCCTGGGGGCTTCTCCCAGCCGAGTCTAACGCGGAGCAGGGGCGGCCGGTGACGAACCTCAACTCAAACCCGTCCCCGCTGGGGCGACCCCTGTCCCTGCTCTACCTGGCGGGCTCCGGACCCTGTGCCGGGGCCCCTGGGCCCCCAGGCACCTGATGGTCGCCCAGGTCCTTCCGTGGCCCCGTGCGCCGCCCCCTCGCTGGGCGCGGTGTCCCGGCGGAATCGCCGGGCTTTGCCTGTAGTGCGCGAGCTATGATTGGAACCACAGAGCTGGAATGATGTGCAGAGGAAAAGGGTTTCTCAGACCAGCGTGGAAAGCCACGGCGGTCGGTACCCACTCCGGGGCCGAACAGACTCAGAATCCTTGCCGAAATGCCGCCCACAAGATTTTACATTCCCGGAGTCCACAGGCCACCAACCAAGGCCCAGGATCCAGAGGTGTGCAGAATGGTGTCAAGGTGAGTGACGGCGCACTGGCTTTGCCCTCCGGGTGCCCCAGTCTCTGGCTGTTAACCTTCCTCCTGTGTATGCTTTGATTTCCGCCCTGTGCATTTGCGGTGGTGGGGCGTGCACAGCAGCCCCCCGCTCTCCAGCCTGTCTGGACCACTCACTCTAGCTCCGCAGTATCCCCAAAGCTGTGTCCCTTTGTCAGGGGACCTCAGAGTGCCCTTGCTCCTCAGTGCCATTTCCCCACTCTCTCCAGCCTCACTACCTTTCACACAGCCTCCTGCCAACCAGGCTGTTGCCCAAGACAGGACCCCTGCCCAGGGAGAGCCCAGGAACTGCTCTTCCAGGCTGAATTAGAATAAAGCAGAAAGAACCCTTGATTCAGTGTCTCAGTCTGCTTTCACTGCAGTAATAAAAATAAGAAAGAATGGGAGGCTTATGAACAAAATAAATTTGTCACTGTTCTGGAGGCTGGAAATTCAGGATCAAGGTGCTCAGTGGATTGACAATCTGGTGAGGCCTCCTTCCAGGTTCACAGAGGTCTTGTCTGTGTCCTCACCTGGTGCAAGTGGGAGGGAGTTGTCTGGGGTCTCCAATCCCATTCCTGAGGGCTCCACCCTCATGACCTAACCACCTCCCAAAGGCCCCACCTGCAGTACCATTGCATTGAGGGGTAGGATTTGAACTTACGAATTTTAGGGGAGACACAACTCAGTCCCTAGAGCTCAGGGAAGTGACAGGGATTTCAGAAGATGGTGACATACACCTTGAATCTGCAACTCAGGGGCTGTGTCTCCCCACACTGGCTCCATAACTCAGGTTTTAAGAAAAAGGGGCAATCCAATGATAAAGCTTTAATCAACAAAGCCAAGGAAATAAATGGCCACCAAAGAAAGATTTTCTTTTAAATAAGGGAACCCAGGGTACAACTGATGAGTTCAGATCTATATATTAAACACACACACATTTATTTCTCTCAGTTCTGGAGGCTGGAAGTCTGAGATCTGGGTGCTGTCGTGGTTTGGGTCTGGTGAGCCTCTCCTGGCTTGTCTTTGCGTGGTGGGGGAGGGGGGCTGGGTGGAGGGGGGATAATTGGGGGTGGGGACGTAGAGAAAGCACGCTTGCTGGTCTCTGTTCTTAAGGGCACTAATCCTATCATGGGGGCCCCACCCACATGACTTCTTCTAAACCGAATCACCTTCCCAAACCTCACCTTCTAATACATGCCGCTTCGGGTTAAGGCTTCCACCAGGAATTTTGGAGGAATGCATTCAATGTATGTAATAGCTCCAGACTGAAGTGTTTGTGTTATTCAAACTGAGCTGTACTGTTCTAGGATTTCATTTCCTTTCTTGGAATTTTTTTGTTGTCCCTTGAGTTAATTGTTGTCTCTTTTTTCATTGGTTAATTTTCCTTGTTCTTATCATTAATTCAACTCCAAACTGTCCAACAAATGTATAAATCTCCTTTAGATTTGTTAAAACATGGAGGCAGTGGTGATTTAGAGTCTCCTGCCTCTACTCCCATAAGGACAGCTGGCTCTCCAGTCTCGCTGCCCAGCCTTTGTGCTGGCATTTCCTATGACCATGACTCTGGAAACTCTTGCAGACGCTCTCCTGCACTGCACCCTGGTTTCTAGGATCCCATGTGTGCTGCAATATATTTTATCTTGGCCTCACCACCACCTGCTTCTCAGATCTCCTCTGCACCACAAAGGAGAAACTAGGAAGTCTATCTCCTAGAATCCCTGCCCCATACAGTACTAGGTTAGAATCTGCCAATAAGAGACAATCATACCTGATTAGGTAGTTGGGAGAGAAGAGGAAGCCATTATTTCACTATTCCCAGAGGCATGTTGTCAGCTCTGATGGGAGACGTGAAATTCTTTTTTTTTTTTTTTTAAAGATTTTATTTATTTATTTGAGAGAGAGAGACTGAGAGAGAGAGCACATGAGAGGGGGGAGGGTCAGAGGGAGAAGCAGACTCCCCGCCGAGCAGGGAGCCCGATGCGGGACTCGACCCAGGGACTCCAGGATCATGACCTGAGCCGAAGGCAGTCGCTTAACCAACTGAGCCACCCAGGCGCCCGGGAGACGTGAAATTCTTAGCAGCCTCCCGGAGAGCTTTTCAGAACTACCTGCTTTGCCTGAGGCAGTTGCTGGTCAAGGCTCAGCTGCAACTTCAGCTGCTGATCTCTTAACTGGAGTAACTCAACTCAAATCCTGGTCTATGCAGCTATTGGTGCAGTGAATGCCTCCCTACCCCAATGATTATTGGGAAGGACCATAAGTTTCCCTTCACATGGCAGGGACAGCAGCACCCCTCCCCCATCTTATCTCAGCGCTATGTCAACTCTCCAGCTCACTGTCATGTCTAGTCCAGAGACATTTATTGTCTGCCAGTCCACAGCATACGACATTGGTCTCCTACACCACTGATGTCATGCTGAATCAACCTGGTGAGCAAGAAATAAACAATACCAAGATGCCTTGGTAAGACACATGCTTGCTAGAGACTGGGAAAAATATGTAAGGGATATATATATATATTCCAAAGCTTGCCATCTTGGTGAAGTTTCTATGGGTCCATAGAGATTTGAGACTGGGTCAAGATACACATCCAAAGTGAAAGATAACTTGCGGCATCTGGCTATCCTACTCTTTTTTTTTTTTTTTTAATTTATTCATGAGAGACAGAGAGAGAGAGGCAGAGGGAGAAGCAGGCTCCCAAGGAGCAGAGAGCCCGATGCGGGACTCGATCCCAGGGCCCTGGGATCATGACCCGAGCCGAAGGCAGACGCTCAACCATCTGAGCCACCCAGGCGCCCCTGGCTATCCTACTCTTGAGGAAGAATCACCATACCTGGTGAGTGTCTTTGGGTTTTGGAGCTTCTAATTGGGAATGCTTCTAAGACCCATTTACTGAGTTATCCATAATGTGTTCAATTTTTGCCCAGAGCAAGACAGGTTCTGCAACAGTCTGGATTATTCTCAAACTTTAGCATGCATCTAAATCACCTAAGTAAACTCTATTGTGCATTAAACACAGATCTCACAGATCTGAATCTCAGAGATTCAGATTCAGTAGGTCTAAGGTGGAACCTGAGAACTGTCATTTCTAAGGAGTTCCCAGGTGGTGCTAATGCTGCTGGTTCAGGGACCCCATCCTGAGAAATACGGATCTAGCAGAATCAGTGGGGTGTGAAAGATCTCTGGAAGATAGGGATGCTGTGTGTAGCCTCTGGCATGCCTCTGCAGGTGACCCATAGTGCAGAGACTTAGAGTTTTGGAGAATAGCAAAATATTCTTCTGAAAATACTTATTCTCCTTTTGAATAAGTATGCTCCTGAGCCACAGTAGAAACTCATGGAACTCCAAGTTAACCACATAACCTGAGCAGCCCATCATAAACTAACCCACAAACCCATAAAGTTTGGTATTGACAGCTACTTGCCATCATGAAATGGAAGCAGTCTATACAAAATCAGGTTCGAGCAGGTGCTGAAGACACACTAGGCTGCATGAACAAGTGTCCACTCTTGTTGCACAATTACCACCTCTTAACCCCTACCTCTAGCTTCATGGCTGCCCGAGGAAGCATATGGATCCCATATGTTGTGCACTATATACTGACGCCCCCCAGGAGGTAGCAGGCTGCAGCATTACCGGGGCACTCAGAGGGCATGAGTAGGAGAAATGTTCTCAGTGGGTAGATAATCAAGCAGTGCCATCAGGCTGTTATTCTGCCAAGAGGGAGAGAGAGAGGTCTCAACTGACAGGCATTGGCTAATGGTTTGGCTATATAGCAAGAGACTTCAAAGAAAATTAAGAAATTGGTGACAAAATCTTAATTGGCAGACTGCATAATTATGCAGAAAATCTTAAGGAATCCTCAAAACAACTACTAGAATTAATAAGTGACTCCAGCAAGGTCATAGGATATAACAAAGTCAATTATATTTCTGTATACCAGCAGCAATCAATTGTAAAATACATTTAAAATAATTTCATTTACAGTACCACCTAAAACAAAATGCTTATGCATAAAATATGTGCAAGACAGTTGTGTTGAAAACTAGAATACATTGCTGAGAAACTACAAAGGCCTAAATTAGTGGAGAGGTAAACCATGTTCATGGTTGAAAGGCTCACTGTTAAGATGTTATTTCTTCTCAAATTGATAGCAGATTCAACTCAATCCTCACCAGAATTCTAACTTGCTTTTTTTAAATTTATTTTTTATTTTTTGAGAGAGAGCATGCAGGAGCGTGCATGCACCAGTGGGAGGGGCAGAAGGAGAGGGAGAGAGAATCTTAAGCAGGCTCCATCTCCAGCATGGAGCCTGATGTGGGGCTCCATCTCACAACCTTGACCTGAGCTGAAATCAAGAGTTGGATGCTTAACTGATTGAGCCACCCAGGTGCCCCAATGTGTCCTCTTTTTAAAAACAAATTTGTTGAGCTATAAATGACATACAACAAACATATTTCAAGTGTGGAGTTTGATAAGTTATTTGTGTGGCTGTGGAAACATGAACACAATCAGGATGATGAATGTGTTCATCCTTCTCAAACTGCCCCCTGCCCCCCACCCCATCCCCAGGCAACTACTGATGTGCTAGCTATAGATTAGTTTATTTTTCCTAGAATCTTATATACATGGAACTATATAGTAAGTACTATTTCTTTAATCTGTTCTCTTCCACTCTGCATATTTGAGATGACTCTGTGTCATGGTGTGAATCAATAGTTAATTCCTTTTATGGATGAGCAGTATGCCACTGTATACTTAGAACATTGTCCATTTATCCTTCACCTGTTGATGGACATTTGGCTATTCCAAATACAACTACTATGAACACGTTTGTGCAAGTCTTTGTATTGACATATGCTTTCATTTCTCTTGGGTAAGTACTTAGTTGTGGAATGGCTGAGTCATCTGGTAGGTTGTGTTTAACTGTTTTTAAAAACTGTCAGACTGTTTTGCAAAGTGGTTATACCATTTTACATTTCCGTGCGTAAGAGTTTCAGTTGCTGCACATCCTTACAACACTTAGTATGGTCAGTCTTTTTCATTTTAGCCATTCTGACAGGTGTGTAATAGTATTTCATGCCGTTTCTCTAGTGACGGAGATGTTTCAGCAATCTCCCTGGGTGTGGTTGCCATCAAGGTTCTTGTCCGTGTCTGTTCAAATATTTTGCACATTAGATTGTTACATTATTCTTGAGTTTTGAGAGTTCTTGACATGCTTCAGATATGAATCCTTTATCAGATAGGTACTTTGCACATGCTTTCCCCATCTTGGATTGTGTTTTCATTCTCTTTGTAGTCTTCCAAAGAACAAGTCGTTAGATTTGATGAACCCTAAGTCATCATTTTTTTCTTTTCAGATCTTGCTCTTTAGTGCTGTATTTGAGAAATCTTTACCTAACCCAAGATCACAGTTTTCTACCAAGTTTTCCTTTAAAATGTTTAAAATTTCAGATTGTACATTTATGTATATGACCCATTTTAAATTAACATGGTCTGAGATATGGACCAAAGGTCATCATTTTACAGGTGAACATCCAGCTGTAAGACATCTTTTCTCCATTAACTTGCTTTTGCACCTTTGTTGAAAAATCAGTTGGCCTGTGTATGTGTGGGTTTATTTCTGGGCTGTTTCTTTGATCTATTCCTCTATTTTGATAGAGGTTCCACTCTTGCTATGGATGAATTTTATCCCCCCACAAAATGCCCTAACCCTAGGGCATTGGAGATGGGGTCTTTAGGAGGCAAAGCTAAAAGAGGTCATCAGGGTGGGGCTCTAATCCAACGGGACTGTGGCCTCATAAGAAGGGAATGATCTCTCTCCCTGACTGCCATGTGAAGACATGGCCAGATAGCAGCCCTCTGCAAGCCAGGAGGAAAGCTCTCACCAGGGAATGAATTGCACAGCACCTTGGTCTTAGACGTTCCAGCCTCCAGAGGTGTGAGAAAATAAATTGCTGTGGTTTGACCCATGCAGTCTATGGTATTTTTGTTATGCTGGCTGTGCTGACTAGGATAGCACTATCTTGATTACTATTGTTTTGTAATGCATTTTTAAGTCAGGTAATGTAAGTCATATAACTTTGTTGTTTTGACTATTCTAGGTTCTTTGCATTTTTATATGAATTTTAGAACCAACTTCCCAATTTCTATAAAAAGCCTGCTGGGATTGTTTTAGGTGGAGGCTGTCATTGATTTGTGACCTTTACTCTTTTCAAATTTAGGCATTCAGTGCTATAAATTCCCTTCTAAGTTCCATTTTAGTTGAATTTCCTGAAGTTTGATAAGTTTTTATTTACATTCAGTTCAAAATATTTCCTAATTTCCCTTTTGAACCATTATTTATATATAATATCAATTAGTTTCCAAATATTTGAGGATTTTCTGTATATATTTTATTCTTTTCTGGGTATATTTCTCGTATTGGTACCTAATTTACTTGCTTTCTTCATTGGAGAACACACTGGAATCCTTTTAAGTTTATTGGGGCTCATTTTATACTCCAGAATATGGTTGATCTTGGTGGGTGTTTCACATGCATTTGAAAAGAACGTGTATTTTGCTATCACTGGGTGATACGTCAACATCAAATAGGTCAAGTTAGTTGTACTGTTTTCAGGCCGTCTGTATCCTTACACACTTTGGTGCCCTTGTCCAATCATGATTGGGAGACAGGTGCTGAGCTCCCCAGGTGTGAATTTGTGGACCGGCCCATTTCTCCTGTGGCTCCACGTGTCTGCCACATTGATTGTGAAGCTCTGTGTGAGGTGCACTCACCCGTAGGACCATTCCATTCTCCCGGGGAACTGAATCCTAATAACCTCTGCTCTGAAATTGACTTTGGTGTTAGAACCACCACTCCACTTAACCTTTTGAGTAGAGTCGGCATCCGTCCTTTCCCCTTTAACCTATTATTTCAAGGATGTTTCTTGTAGGCATAATATGTTAGGTCTCACTTTTATACCCAGTCTGGCGGTTTCTGCTGTTACTGGGGTGGAGGGGGTGTTTAGATCATTTACATTTAATGTGAATGTTGATATGGTTGGGTTTAAATCTACCACTTGCTATTTGTTTTCTATTTTCCCAATGTGTTCTCTGTTCCCTATTTCCTCTTTTTCTGCCACCTTTTGGATTGAGTAGTTTTGTAAAATTCAATTTCCCCTCTTTGGTTGGATCATTAGCTACATCTTTGTTGTGTTACTTTAGTGGTTGCTTTGATGCTTGTCGTATGCATCTTGCGGCTGACCCCGTCTGCCCTCAAGTGACTTGATGCCACCGGCCACATCCTGTGAGGACTTCTGTTTACCCCTCCTCCCATTGCGATGTTGTTGTCCATGTTTTGCCTCTGCATGCTGTGAACCCAAGAATATGGAATCAATTTTGCTTTAGACAATCAATCATCTTTTAAGAAGATTTAAATAATAGAAACATAAGTGTAATTCCCATTTCTGGTCTTCATTCTCTGTGTAGATCAGGTTTCAAAATGGTACCATTTTCCTTCTAAGTATTTAATATTTCTTGTAGTTAGGGTCTGCCAGTGATGAATTCTTTCAGCTTTTGCAAATCTAAAAACATCTTTATTTCTGTTTTGAAGGATATTTTTGCTGAGTAAAGAATTCTGGGATGGCAGTCTTCTGTTTCTTTCCTATTTTAAACATGTTGCTCCACTGTCTTTTAACAAAGTGTGTTGTTTGTAACGAGATATCTGCTCTTCTGCATGTCTTTGCTCCTTTGTATGAGATGTGTCTCTTTTTTTCCTTTGGCTGCTGACTTTCTCTTTATCATTCATTTTTAGCATTTGATTATGATGTGTCTGGTATAGTTTCCATCATGGTTCCTGTGCTTAGAGCTCATTGAGCACATTGGATCTGTGGGTTTATGGCTTGTATCAAATTTAGGAAGTTATTTCTTTGAATATTTTTTCTTTGCCCTTTTCCTTTGGGGACCCCATCAGGCAATTTGAGGTCCCACTGCTAACTGATGCAAAGTTCAATTTTTTCTTTTTTCTCTATGTCATTTTGAATAGTTTGCACGGTTTTATCTTCAAGATCACTTGCCATGTCTTCTGCCATGTCAAATCCACCCTTAATCCCAACCCATGCATTTGCATCTCAAACACTACAGTTTTCATCTCTAGAATTCAGATTTGTGTCTTTAAAAGATATTTTTCATTTCTCTACTGAACACGTTGCACGTTGGCTCCACAGTTTCTAAGCAGGTGATACAGTCGAGTCGTGAAACAAGCTGTCAACCCTGGTCTACGGATGACCTCACTCTAGTCACTGCCCAGGCTGGCTCTGCTGAACAGAGATCTTTCTGCTTTCTTGCATCTTGGTGATTTCTGATTGGATGCCAGGCATTGTGAATTTTACCCTGTTGAGTGCTGGATAATTTTGCATTCCTGAGAATATTCTGGAACTTTGTTTGGGGCTACAGGTAAGTAACTTGTAAACCATCTGGTCATTCTTCCAGGTCTTGCTTTTAAGCTTTGTTTGGTTGGGTCAGAGCAGTGTTTTGTCCAGGGCTAATATTCCTCATTGCTGAGGCAAAACCCATCGGTGTTTTCTACCTGATGGCTTGTTCCAGGAGGGAGGGTCAACCCAGTCTTGGTTTCTCCCTCCTGACTAGAAGCAAAATTGTGGACTCATTAACTTCCATTAAGTTTAAAAGAATTAATCTGAACCTAACCAGCTCTTGTTGTTAGGGAGGCCCTGCTTGTCAGGGAGGAGCTCCCGCTCTGCTCCTTGGTGGACGCTTGGTCCCTGGTGCAGTCTGGTGGGCTACAGAGCTCAGTTCTGCTCCTACAATGTGGGTAGAATTCATGCTGTGCAGCTTCATTTTGAGGAGGGCACATACTGCGTATGATTTAAATATTTTGAAGTTTATGGAGATGTACTCTCTAGCCGAGGGTGTAGTCTGTTTTGTCAACTGCTTTGTGGGCCCTTGAAAGAGCAATTAAGTCAATTTGGTAAATGGGGTTGTTCAAATTTTCTACATAATTATGTTTCCTCTCCTGCTGGTTCTATTGATTACTGAGAAAACTGTGTTAACATCTCCACCTATATTTGTTGATTTATTTCTCCTTTTACTTCTGTCAGTGCTTGCTAAATATATTTTAAGCAGTGTCAGTAGGTACATATACATACACTTTTAGGACTCTCGTGTCTTCCCACTGAACGGAGCCCTTGGTGGTCGTGCAGGGGAATCTCCTCGTCTCCACATTCACTTGGTGGTTGATGGACATCAGTCTCACCACGTTGACCTCTTTATGGTTATTTTTGCATGGTATGGATATATCCCATTTAAAAAATTTTTCAGTATGTCTTTAAATAGCATATAGTTTTCTGAAAAGAATTGGTCTACCAACTGATTTAGGCGTTTCTTAGTCTCTATTTGATGTAATTACTAGTATGGTTGGATTGAAATTTACCATGTGTTATTTGTTTTCTATCTGTATTGTCTGTCCTTTGTTCCTTTTTCTCAGTTTCCTGCCTAGTTTGGATAAATTATTATTTTATTTTATTTATTTTTTTTAAAAAATATTTTATTTATTTATTTGAGAGAGAGAATGAGAGAGAGAGCATGAGAGGGGTGAGGGTCAGAGGGAGAAGCAGACTCCCTGCTGAGCAGGGAGCCCAATGCGGGACTCGATCCAGGGACTCCAGGATCATGACCTGAGCCGAAGGCAGTCGCTTTAACCAACTGAGCCACCCAGGCGCCCTAAATTATTATTTTAAAAATATCCTATTTCCTTTCTTCCATTGGCTTCTTAGTTGTATGTTTTTGTTTTCTTTGGGGGCTTACAATATACACTTACCATCGTCTATTTTCACATGCTCATGACCCTCACGCACAGCCAATTTCCACGTGCGCGCCATTTTCGTCTTTGTTCCGGGATAATGTTTCCTTTTTCTCTGGCTGCTTGTAAGATTGTCTCTTTAGAAGTGGCTCTCAGAGTTTTGTTTTTTTTTTAATAATGTGCCTTGCTGTATTTTTCTTATCATTGTTTTTCTTGTGGCTTATTGAGTTTCTTGGATGTCTGGGTATAGATTTGGAAACATTCTGGCCATTATTTTGTCAAGTCATTTTTTTTTTGCCCTGACTTACATTTTCTGGGACTCAGTCACATGTGATAGAACACTGAGTATCTCTTTCGGTCAGTTCTCCTGGCTTGTGCCCCGCTGGGAACGCACACCCCTGTTTCCTCGTGCGTGTCTGGTCTCTGGACCCTGGTCCAGGGCATGACACATGGGCTGGATGTCAGCCGCCTCTTCTCCCAGCCAGCTCACTGGGGGCTTAACGTCACTGCACAGAGTGGGGCTGAAAGGGAGGTTGAGATGAAGCACGGGTCAACATCGCAAGAGCACCGCAGGCTGAGGTGCTCACACTGGATTCCCCCTTGACAGAGCAGGTCCAGGATGTAGCCCCCGGGCTGGTGCCTTTCCCTGGGTGTCAGGATGGTGAGGCTGGATCCTCCCTCACTGAAGGGGGATGTGTCCTCATTTTAATAAGCTTATTCCGGAAATGGGTTTGTCTTCTCTGCCCTCAGCAATTCTGCCAGCACCATCTGCAGACTTAATGAGGGGCTTCCTTCCCCACTGTCCATCGTGTATGGCACTGCGAAGGGGTGTGCTTTACCAAGGACGCCTGCACTTGATTCCGCTGCTCTGACCAAGCTCCCCCGGCCCAGAAGCACCTGGCCTTGCTGGACGGAGGAAGGACCCGGTGATGCTGCGGCCCGGGGACGGCACCTGTAACGTGGGGCATGTCCCAAGGGGTGGTGCCCAGGACGGGCAGGCTGTGCTTCGGGCTGTGGACCAATACGTGGGAGGTTTCATGCACAGCACACGTCTGTGACATGGGAAGGGATGGCTCTTCTGACACCCAGTAGTTACCAGGGGCGGCTGGTGCTTTGTCTTGAAAATGTTCCTCGGCTTTCTGTTCCTCCCTCCTCCGCAGGACAGATCTCTGTTGAGTTCAGCTGCCGGGTGGTTCAGTCTCCCAGTGAACCGGGAGGGAGCAGGGCTGATGGTTTTATTTCCGTGGAGATCCAGCACCTCGCACGCGGTGGTCACTGCCCCCTCCCTGTGCCGCTCGCCCGGCAGAGTCCCAGGAGAAGACTGTGCTCTCGGAGCGGCGAGTGGCCCGCCCTCGAAGAGGTGAGGAGCAGGTCTGCCTGCTGCCCCCGCACCTGAGCAGCTCGCCCTCCTTACCAGACCCGGTCTTGGCAGCTTGGGGCTCCTTCGCTTTAAGATCATGGTTCCTATGTGGGGACGCGACTGACCCCTTGCTCTGAAGCTCAGATGGTCAGCAGCTACTGGGGGCCGCTCCTGCTGCTGGCCCACGAGGACGTGGAGAGTGTTAGGAAGCTGACAAATGCAGGGAACGGTGCTGTTCTCTCTCTGGAGCCCGGTGGTCCTCTGGGCACTTTCACCACTAAGGTTGTGGCTAATATAGGCTCCACATTTGTTGGAATGAGAATCCTCCACTAGGTACAGAACCTTCACTTTCCAAGGGGCTGGCTGCAGCCAAGGACACATGCAGTGGGGGTGGGGAAGGAAGTTGTAAGTATGGGTCCCAACCCCATAAGCAGGTACAGGGCCAGGCTGGTGACAGCCACGGGGACGATTTCCTGGCCTGCTATGTGTGTGCATGTGGTGTGCACACACGAGAGAGCACACACATCAGGTTGTCGACTGTTCACCCATCATCCCCACCACTTGCCTCCCCTGTATTTTGTGTAGGAATTTTAACGGTGTGAATGGTAAACCCTGTAACTCACTTCCCATGTTGGGAAACATTCAGAGGGGTGTGACTGGCAGCATTAACGCTGCCCAGGGATGGACGTGAAGATCGCGGGGTGGTACATTTTTGGGGAGAAGCTAAAAGCACCTGGAGGAGGGGGCGTTCCATCGCGTTAGGAGGAAGCATCCGCTGGATGTGAGTCCCGCGTGGTCAGGGGGGCGGGAACCCCCAGAGAGGATGGCCGGTGCCAAGGGCTGGGGTCTGACTTGCTTCTACCGGTGGCTCCTGGGGCCCCGGTTGGACTAGCACAAGCGGGGAGGGCAGCAGGGCCCTGGTGGGGATGGCAGGGATGCCTGTTCTGCTTCGGTCTCTGATGGAATCTCCAGGAGCTTCCTCGTCCCACGTGCACACGTCCCCTTCAAGCCTGTTCCCACCTGGGACGTGGGCGAGCCCAGCACGCACAGAAGTCGCCGGGGTCAGGCCACTTGCCCTCAGGACAGCCCGCTTCTCCACGTGCTACTGAGCAGAACCAGAAATAGTATTTGGTCCTTGGAGCAAGCGGCTACCTAACCGTTATTTCCTTTAGTTTTGGGGACTGTAATACTTTGACGCCATTTTTTCTAATTCTAGGCCTTTTACTGCCTTGATGAGAGAAATGAATGCAAGATCCTGTCTTGTTTTGGCTTCACGAAGTGTGTTTAAGGTGTATGTGTTCGACAGAGAAATTCTAGAATCAACCCAGCATGCAGGCAAACGGCCATACAATCTGAGTGTCTTAAAATGTCGGCCACCGCCCCACGATGCCGAACTGCTCCAGACCTTCCCTCTGAGATCAAGGAAGGTTTTTCTACAGAATTTCAATTACTGTGTTTTCCAAACATGCTGGGCGAGTTGCTGAAAAACCCCATCTTGATTGGTTCTCTGTCACGGCCTAAGAGACGTCTGCTGTTGTCTTTCTTTCTTTTCTTTCTGATTTTATTTATTTTATCTTTTTAAGCAGGCTCCACACCCAGCACGGAGCCCAGCGTGGGGCTTGAGCTCACGACCCTGAGATTGAGACCTGAGCTGAGATCAAGTCAAGGAGCTTACCGGACCGAGCCCCCCAGTGCCCCTGCTGTTCTCTTTCTAATAAAAAGCCACACATAACGAAATACATCCTCAGGTGAGTAAGACTATGTTTTATTCATTCCACTGAAAATCCAAAGCTGTTTCACGGCACCCACCCCGGACCCCGAGTCCTCGTGGGGCCCCTTCCGTCCCCACCTCACACAAAAGGGATTTCCCTCCCAAACTATATACATTCACAGTTGGGAATACCACCGACACTAGGTCGCTGTGCAGAAGAGGATCAGGAGGAGTAAACATCCATTCCAAGTCTGTTTATCAGGGGTTTTCCTGAAAATGCCCAGCGGCACTT
>NC_138375.1:843332-863122 GCF_054177405.1 Leptonychotes weddellii
AGGGCGGGGGAGGGGAGTGGGGAGGGAGAGAGGGGAGGGGGGAGGAAGGGGCAGAGGGTTGGAGGAGAGGGGGAGGAGGGCGGGGGAAGGGGAGGCAGAAGGGAGGGGAATGGGGAGGAGGAGAGGAAGGAGGGCGGGGGGCAGAGGGGAAGGGAAGAGGGGGTGGGGAAGGGGGAGGGGGACAGGAGGGACCCTCTCCTTTTCTCTGCTGCACATGACACAGCAGGCTGTCTGTCCTTTCAGCTATTCCTGTTTGGGGGATATCTACAGAAAACATGATTTTGAATTCAGCGGTGTATTCTGGGTACTCTGTGTGAGGGAGATGCTGTTCATCAGAGGATCTGGTTTGGGGACAGGACGAAGCGTCCACGTGAGGACCTGATCTCTGCAAGGCAGGTGTTGGCGAGGGACACGGCCACGCTCTGGAGAGACCAGGCATGCGTGCACGGGAGACCGGGCCACTGTCCGAGCTGGTCACGGGGCCCGAGCGGCTCTGAGCCTGTGCATCTCCCGACAGCCCTGGGGCCCAGTCCTGGGGTGCAGAGTGCCCTCCAGGAGCTTGGTGACACTCACAGGCCTGGGTGTGGGAGACGACAGACCTCAGGGAAACCGCCCGTGCTCCTCTGGGGGACACAGAACGACTCACTGGAGAATGTCTGCAGTTGGTCAGTGCTCACTGTGAGCGACCCCAGCACCACGACTACCCAAACGCACCAGGACGCACAGTCTTTGTGCAGGTGGACACACACACACACTAAATCAACACACACACTCGTGTCTGACATTTGGATGCAATTTTAAAAACACGTCCAAACAAGACATGAACAATGACCTTTTCTGAGCAAATGTCTACTCTTTTTTAGCGAGAATACATTCATTACCAAATGTGCACACTGGCGGGCCCGCCGAGGGGGGCTGCCTTCCAGGGATCCTACTGCCCCAGACCCCTTCACCTCAGCCTGCAAGTGGGTTTTTCAGGTCTGAGTCCCTGAGGATCGTAGCTGTCCCAATTTGTGTGGCTAAAACTGATGAGCCACCCCCCCAGCCCACGAGGACATGCCCACCGCGGTCAGTCCTGATGGGGCAGGCTCCCTGCTTCCACAGGGGACCCGGATCATGGACCCCCGTGGGCTGCCTCAGCACACACAGTCTGCAGCCCCCGGGGACAGCGTGCATCTGGGGCTCCAAGCTTGGGCGTCGGATCTGGCTCTATTCGTCCCCTGCACAAATCAGACTCAAAATCCCCTAACCCGTTCCTGCCGGGCTTGGGGAAGAATCTTCCTTCTGGGAATTCTGTGTTGCACAAGACAACACGGCGCCCTGGTGAGCATGCGTGGGCTTCGCTTGCACTGTGTCCCCAAGCCCCGCCTCCTGGGCACACCCCCCGTACAATGGGGCCCTCCTCCCCCTGCTCCCGGGCCACTCACCAAATGTGATCCGCCCTGTCCCCTCCTGGTCGATGGCCCGGAAAAGGTTGGTCACGCTGAGCTCTGCCACCCCTAAGGCAGTCTTGAGGATGCTGGACAGGGCGTCCTCATCGATGTCTCCATCCTGTGACCCATACATCTGCAGGCAGAGGCCGGCGTCACCCCATGACCCCCCAGCTGTGTAGGCCGTTTCTCCTGCTCACGGGGTTCCCAGCTCTCGAGCAGGCCCTGACCCCACTGGTTCGGAACAGCCGGAACTCCGCTCACAAACGGACCCCCACGGGGTACTGAGCTCTGAGCGCACGGCCCGCCCTCCCACTAGAGGGGCCTCCAGGCAGCAGTGTGTGTCCCCCGGGTCAGGGATGGAGCCGGCACCCTGGGCTTGCTGGCACAGGAACGGGCCTTTGCTCAGTAACACAAACGAGCCACCACCGGGCCTGACCTTCAGGAGGTGGCTGACCCACGGACCCTCCTTCCAACAGCTTCTGCTCTGGTTCTGGCAAGCGACCGAGAGAAAGGCACCGAAGGGCTGGGGCGTGCCGTGAGCCACGGTGTGTGTCCCCTGCAGGGCAAGGATGTCCGCCCCGCCAGGCAGGCCCAGCAAGGCGGCCTTGGGGGGTGCGCCTGCCCCGGATCCACCTCCTTCCACAGCCGGCAAGCCTGCCCCGCAGGCAGGAGCCTCGGCAGGGCTGCCTGGAAAACGGTCTGCTCTGTGTTCCGAGACACAAGCCAAGCACGGCCACTGTTCCCAGAGCAGACTACAAGCGGACAGCAGAGAAGGTGCCGGGTTGGGGTCCATCACAATGGGGTGTGCTGAAGGCAGGAGCGCAGAGAGGCCACGAGCCAGGTGCAGGCCTAGGGCCCTCAGAGCTAGCCTGCTCAGGCTGGAGGAGGCAGGTCAGGCCTTCCTAGACAGGGCCCACCAAATATCAGTCAGCTGGTTAATTCTCATGGTGTGATCCACATAAGGCACCGTGCACCGAGGGGGTTTCCCAGTGATGCTATGGGGAGGGGCTGCTGGGGTCATAAACAAGGAAGGGGGCATTCTCTAAGCAGTGAGAGACAAGCATCCAGCTGGCTCATACCTCAGGTTCTCATGAATCTGGTTAACGTGAGTTGCACCTGCGAGAAGTACCCATTCTGAGACCCTGACAAAATGTGTTTCTAGGTGAGTAAAGCCAGCCCAGCTCTGTCCTAGCTGACGGTGTCCTGGTGAAGCCAGCCAGGTGAATCCGCAGGTGAGCGGGGACCCCATTATGGGTGTCTCCCAGAGTCTGAGAATCCCTGCAGCAGGGGTGAATGGCTCGGCTCTGGACAGGAAGCTCCTTCGCACCCTAAGTCAATGGGCTGATGAAGAGGTCGAGTTGGGAGAGCTGAGAGGTGTGGGGCTGCACAGGATGGCTGTGTGACACCACTTGGCGTGGGGCACTCACCAGCCCTGTCCAGGCACGCTGGAACTCACGAAGACCCTCCTCCATGCCCTTCACGTGAGTGTGGATTACGAACTGCAGGCGGAAATTGATTCGAGGAGGTTTGGGGGCATTTGTACAACAATGGCTGATAGAAGCTTCCGTGAAAATAGCAATCAGGCACAGAGTACGTCTGCCAGTGTGATAAGGCGCTGTGAAAACGTAGGCGAGGCCTGCTGTGACCCCGTGTCTCACTGTCCCTACAAATTAAATGCCCATAAACGCCACACTTGCCTTGAACGCGAGCTGGATGGTGTCCAGAGTCCGGGACGGCCGGCAGACGACAGACAGGGCGACCACGTACTCCCGAGGGTCCATCCTGCCCTCTCCGCTCTGGGAACGAGACACGCCCTCAGGGGACAACTCAGCCCCTCCCGTGGGTGGGGGGAGCTGGGTTTGAACACTCATTCCTAGACCTTCTCTGCCTCTACCAAAGGAGTATTTTGGAAGAACATTCATAACCAACTGGCTTTTGCAAGGTGGCCACACCACACACCCTTTTTAGGCCATTATGGTTGATTTTCAGAGTCCAGGAGACTCATGCCACCTGCTAAGGCTTTCCTTCGAGGAAAACCCCAGCACGTGGCAAGGGGCGTACTCGTGTTCTAAGAACCCAGTCGCATGTGGCAGAGAGGTGAGCGTGTAGAATGAAGGCGGGTCTCAGGCGACGATGTGGTCAATGCCCAGGCCTGGCCCGCTGGACACTCACTGAGCTCCACGCAGCAGGTCCTCAGTGACCCTGGGGGTCACCACGGGGACAGGCGCTGCTTCCAACCAACGGGCCACCGCAGTGAGTGGGACAAGCCAAGGGGTGGACCAGGGCAGAGGCGACTCCAGGAGCACTGTCTCCCACCCCCACGCCCGGTAGGGCCACCCATGTCCAGGGCTGCACTGGCAAACGTGGACTCCTCGTCCAGACACGATGGGTTTCTTGATTACGGGCGTGGTTGGCTGATGTGCATGCGGCGCCACACGGGACAGTCCTCACGCACTTGGCGGAAGGCCGATGGTGACCCCGTACACCCATCATCGGGAAAGAGGCCCACTACCTAGAAATTCTGGATTTCTGGAGGAGGGAACACTCTTTGATATTTTTAGGCTTTTTAGCAATTCCATTTAAAACCCTAAACTACAGGTCTATCAGCAAATGTCAACTTAAATGTCAAACTTCTACATGCATTTAAAAGCATGGGAGAAAATACCCAAGGGACGGGGGGCTGGTCGGGGCAAGGGGGGGCCGTTTTCCCTCTCTACTTCCCAAATCCCCAAACAATGCTTATTAGGAAACAATACACATCTGAAAGCTGGAGGTTTGGCCATGAAACCCCTCCCAGGGTGACGGTCCCACCTCATCAAACAGGGAGAACATGTCCTCCAGCGTGTCTGAGACAGGGACGCCCAGGTACTCCGCAAACTCAGGGAGACCCAACTTTCCTCCCTTCTGCATCTTGGCGCTTTTGGAGTATTTATCCAGATCTTTCTCAAGTGTTTCTGGTTTTAACCTACACACAAAAAGAGAAAAAGATATTTTTCATTAAAGTTACAGAATGCCAAAAACAGGAGATTTACTGTAACGAGACTCAACAAAATATTAAAATTGCTTCTACAGTGAGCAGCAAGTTCATTTTCAACAAACTGTGTTCTAATAACTTGAAGGCACACCATGTATTCTGCCTCAGCGTCTACACGGGGGTGACACCCTGTCCGCTCTGTGGACCCCCTCGGGCAGGTGGGTGTGACCGTCAGCTGGGACCGCTGCGCTGAGCACGGAGAGTTATGAGACTTCCACGCGGACTGACGTGGACACGTGGAAAGCTCCCACAAACCCTGAGCACAAGCACCTCTCTCGGCTTGAAGGCCCAGCTGGCCCTCAGCGCCCACCGCGATCTCCGGCTTGGTCACCAACAACGGCAAGGGTGGGGGCCCCTGGGAGGGCCTGACACAAGTTTCTGGAAGCTTCCCGTCTTAGAAAAAGCATCTCGGCAGTGCTGTTCAGAACTCTCCCATTCCTGAGCGAAGCCCTCTAGCGTGGCCAGTTAAGCCACGGCGCGTGAGGGAGGGGATGGAAAAGAAAAAGCGCCACACTCACCCCAGGCCCCTCACCAGCCTGGCAAATTCTAGAAGGCAGGTGTCCGCGGGGAGACGGAGCTGTCCTTCCGCCAGGGCCAGCTGGCAGTCCTCAAACGTGTAGTCGGTTACGGAGATGCCCAGGGCCCTGCAAAGAGGAGGGCATCTTGGTCAAGCGCCCCCAGAGCAGCAGAGCGAGGAGGACGGCTCAAGGTGACCACGGGAGAGGGAGCTGCATCAAAGTAACGCAGGCCCCACTTCCCAGGCCCCTCCCCAGTGGCTCCTGACCCCGTCCACGCGGCAGTGGCACCCATCCCACGTCCCACCGAGACCCCGTGCGTCTGAGGCAGGCCGTGGCTTGTGCGTGAGGACATGCACTTGGGGTCGGCGATCCCTCCCTCTGGGGCTCATGAAGCTTATCTGCAAGTCATGCTTTTGCAGGGGTATCCGCGTGCTAATTTTGTGGCCCCCATAAACCTTGTTTTAGTTAAACAGGAAGAAATTGCTACGAATACAGGTAGTGTCCAGGGCGGCCGTGCAGGCCATGGAAAGAACAACTTCCCGAGAACGTGGGAGGCCCACGCGGAGCCGCAGCTGGAGGTCGGCGGCTTCGCTCTGGAAAGCCCCGGGGAGTCGGCGGCGCTGGGGTGAGGAAAGGACTCCAGGAAGCAGGAGGAAGTGTCCAGAACGAAGCCAACGTTTAAGACTGGACTAAAGCACAGCAATCTGTGAAGATGTCTGCCAGGCCGGTGAACCGTTCTCGAGCCTGTAGGGGCCCGTCAGGCGGCCGTGAGTAGTGCTCTGTCCCTTCGGCTGCTGGGAGCCCAGCAAGGCCGTCTCCTGCCATTCCATCAGAGAAAGCCCCAGCAGATGGCAGAAGCCCTCGCGGCAGCCTGTGCTCCGTGAGATAAAGCCGGGAAGGCCTTGTGGGAGGGACACCCTGAAAACTTCCCCCGGGTCTGGACACGTGGAGGAGGACAGGCTTCGTCCCCCCAAGCTGTCCACAGACAGGAAAAACCCTCTCTCCCATCCGCTCCCACGTGTCCCTCCCCAAGAAGGGGCGTCTGGGCAGGGCCTGTGCAGGCCAGAACCTGGGGGAAAGAAGGGGGAGGCGATGGGGGTCCAAGCAGGGGCGCTATGGTCCCGGGCGCTCGCCCCAGGGCGCTGCGGGACCAGAGTTCTCACGCTCGCCCATGGAAGCACCCTGTCACAGAGATGTCTGCCCTGGGAGCCACTGGGTGGCGAGCACTCTGAACGCTGACATGCACAGAAAGACAATGTTTCAAGTCCACATCTGGCACTAAACATGAACGCTTAGCAGTGGACCCCAAAGTCCAATCACATAGAACCTGGGGCTCCGCCAAGCTTTGCGGTTAGCTGAGTATTACTGTGGTTTCCTCCCTGCTAGGAAGCAAGTGTGCAGCTGGTGTCGAGGATACCACTCCACCGGGTGTCTAACTTGGAAGCTCGACTCATCTTAGGGGTGACCAGGGGTCGCCTTCATCGGGGCTGGTGGTGCCCCGAAGTCAGAGCTCAGCCATTCTAAAGAACTGCATCAGATCTCATAAAAAATGCCCTTCTTCTATTAAAGGAAACAATGGTAGAAAATGTGCCAAGTATTTAAAACTAAGCCCCCTCCCCCAATAGCCGAACGGGCTCTTAATCATCTCCACAGTAGTTCCTCCCTGCCGTGACGGTACCGTGCAATTGTGGCTAGGACACAGGGGCTTCGAAGTCTTTCTTCCACAGCTAGTACGACCCCGCTCGGCAACCGGGGTACCGTCGTGTGGGGACAGAAGCTAGGATTACCAGGAGCATCTCGGGTTATCCCACAAGGAGGCAGGAGGAGGCGCACTCGGGCTGCCCGCGATGCTCACGGGGCCTGGGCCGTTCTCGGTGGGTGCAAGGACCCACTTCCACGTTTCTGGGTTCTCCCATGGCTGCTGGGGCAGGGGGATGCCCAGTGGCTAATCTGCCCTTTTCCATTCGATGTTAAGATGCTTCTCTTCCATTAACATAGAGAATTTATGATATATATATTTTTCTAATATAATTAGCTAATTTATTTGAATGTGATCTAAAAAAATTTACACCTAACCTGTCAAACCTTTGATTCCGTGGAGATTATTTCTTTATCAAGAGGTTGAACACCCTGACTTCCCCCAAATTGAGAGTCAAGTGCATCCTGACAGCCGACTGCTCTCCATGCGTCCTGGTGTGGGATTCCGAGAGTGAGCAGATGAATTCTGGTGAGTGGATGCCCGAGGAGGCTGGGGGCGCTCCACTGGACTCTGTCCCTAGCACCTACCTTCCTGAGGGGCGTGCGGACAATGTCTGAATACCCTGCAAAGTTTTACTTTACATATGTTGAGGTTATAATTTTGCTTAGTACAGTCTCACAGAATACATGAATGTGGGCGGTCTGATGGGCACACAGTGAGGGGATGGGGCTGACTTCACACCTCGGTCACACCAGCTCGGCCACAGTGCAGGGAAAACCCCTCCAGAGCCACACGAACCTCCCACGAGGCGGGGGGGCACGCCTGTGGAGCCGCTGAGAACCTCCCCCCGCACCACGGTGGCCAAACAAGAGGCAGCCCCTGCTGCCCGGGAGCAGAAGAGAGGAGGAGAGAGAAGACGGGACAGGGCAGGTGAGGGTAGGAAGGTAGGAAGAAACGCAGGGCGCAGGCTGATGTCACCCCATCCAAGATAGCCGGGAACGGTGTGGAATCAGGAAGCAAGAAACTTCGAACGGCACGCTCACTTGTCGTGGAATTAGCGCACATTATCTTAGGAGATCAGCGTATAGTTCCCACACTGAATCTGGTAAGATGGAATAAGAGCACCAGCAAAGACCACACGAGCAGATGAAGAACGTGAAGAGGAAGATCGTCCCGCGGGCTGCCAGGCAGAGCTAGCATCCCCATCGCGTGCACGGACCCGGCGCCCTGGTGACCGGTTCCTACCACACGGGGGAAATTTATGAGGTTAGGTGACGATGACGCAGATCCAGAAGCAGGACCCGGCAGAGACCGGGGGTCGCCTGCCCACATGCACAGTCAGCACTTACTCATTTGCTTCTGCAAAGACCTGTTTTCCGAATGCCACTATGGTCTGTGCCATGCGAAGGAGGAACCAGCCCATGCATGGACACCCTGACACTCCGAGGGTTCCCAGGGGACGGGGGTGTTCGGAGGACGCCGCGGACTCGACACGGCACGACGCGGGGCACTCACTCGGCCATGACGCGCCGCACGTTGCTGGCGTACAGTGCGGGGTCCTTCTTCTCTTCCTCCGAAGGGCTGTACACGGGGAGGAACTGAGCACAGAGAGAGCTGCATTACTTCCATGCGCATCACAAGCCCACCACAGTGCAGTCATGAGTCTAACACGATGAAGATCTGTCAGAGCAGCTTCCATCAGAACCACCTCAATGTGGCCACGGTGTGCACGCACACGCACACGCGCACACATGTACATGCGTGTGAACACAACCCACGATTCCTCAGGACCGCTCGCTCCCCCGAGACAGAAGCTCGTGCTTGCCAGGGCACTCCGTATTTCTAATTTCACACGGAAGCCTTCTCTCGGGGTGCACAAGAATTACATGTGTGCTCCTCTTTCTAAAAGTCTCCGCTTGTGTTGGGGAGAACACAACACACGGTTAAATAAGCCCCACACTTGGCTGCCAACTCCACTGTGCAGAAAGCCAAACATCACCGAGCCCTTTTTCTTTAATACAGACACACAACAATACGGGGACACCCCGAAGCCTTATTAGTTCCCACCACGTGGTTTCAGGCATTCCCCACCACTGTATACCACACACCACGGAAATCGTGGCAGGTGCTCCCGTCAGCACTGATACCTGTCAGCACAGAACGAGTGAAGACACTTAAAGGGGTTTCAGAAAGTCAGAGTTTCCTTTAAGCTCTGAAAACTGTGGGGATGCCTGGTGGCTCAGTCGGTCAAGCATCTGCCTTCGGCTCAGGTCATGATCCCGGGGTCCTGGGATCGAGCCCCGCATCGGGCTCCCTGCTCGGCGGGAGGCCTGCTTCTCCCTCTGCTGCTCCCCCTGCTTGTGCTCGCTCGCTCTCTCTCTCTCTGACAAATAATTAAATCTTAAAAAATAAAAACCAACTCTGAAAACTGGAACTGAGGCCTGAAATAGAGAAGTGCACACTGGAGGTGTCCTCCCCTGAGCCCCGCTGCACGGCTGCTTCCCAGCCAGCCGCAGATGAGCCACATATAACATTCTACGTGGATGGCTGCCACCCTTGGACTCGGGCCAGGGACCTTTCGGCTCAGTGTGTTGTAATTAAGTGGCTTATGTTGTACTGAAGTGAAAAATCTGGAACCTGGCTGAAATCCATGTAAATTCAGTGCAACTCTGCAACTTTTATCAGAAGGTAGCAAACTGCCTCATTAAACCCTTTCCGTTGTTTTCGGGCTCCCTTTTCAGGGGCAGAGTAGCCGACTGATTCCCTTTTAAGAAAGAGACTCTATTCCTCATCCCCTTGGATAAAACGTACACGCTACACAAACGTGGCTATTGAATTGAGCCGAGAGAATGGGTATCATGACTTTGGCACATACAACGGGCTGAAAGCTGGAGGCAGGTTATGTGATCTGTCCACGGACTAGACAGAGAATGACAGGACGACAGATCTGCCATATGAATCCGGCAGCATCGGTATCATGTAAAAATGCCGAGACATAATTCACTGCACATGTGCCAATTTTAAATGCCTTTAAGCTACGCTCACCATAATAAAAGAAGGGTTTAACTTCCTTGTTGATTTTTAAAGACCTATTTGATTCTTGCAAAATCATGCAAGAGACACAATGTGACTGATGAAAAACCACAGGGAAGTACCTCTGAGGAGCAGAGAGAAGTGGAAAGATTTCAAAGCAAGACAGATGACACACAATGTTGTATTTGTACGGACAGCAACGTGACATGTAGCACATCGTGTCTGTGTAGATACCAGCACTATCTCTAGAGATGCCCACATCTCATTGTATCTGCAGACACCAGTAAAGCCTCACGGCCACACAGATAACATCATGTTGTCTCAGACACCGACAGAACACCGCATCCACAACGTAACACTGTGTAACACTGTATGCACACAGATGCACGTGGCCAACGTAACAGGGGATCGCTCCGCATGGGGGCCGGCGCCGACATTCGTAACAGCGGATGTGCACAGACTCTGCCAAAGGTTGCCTAACACTGTATGTGCACAGGGAACAGCATGTACGTTATAGCTGTGCAGACCCCGACGTAACATTGTACCACATTGCATCTGGACAGCCTACACAGCACTCTGGCTCTGCATCTTTACAGACCCGCGCGTAACGCTGTTTAACACTGCATCTGTACGAACCTCGATTTCCACTCGATTGTGGAACTGACACAGTGTGAGCCACAGGATTTTCAACCTTGAAAATGAACAGATTTACAGCATTGGTTAAAAGATTCTCAATGTCTTTTAATTAAATTACTTCCAATTCTGGAGCAAACTCCCCAGACGCCTGTCCCCTGCAGAGGGCGCTATTGGGCAGTTAATTTGCTCAGGGGCTGCTGTGCCTCCCTCAGCCTAAAGCCGAGCCTCACAACGCTGTGATGAGGATGGGGCTACCCTTACTAATCAGGGTTCCTCACTGTCCCAACAAATGCACCCACTCCTGCAGCTCTCCTTTGCCCTGCATGCCCCCATTTCCCAAGTGTGTCTTCTGGCTCAGGAGACCTCCTCTACGTGACACTGTCCCAGACCTGGCTGTCCCCAGGCAATGCAGACTCAACAGGCCCTGAGTCATGCCACCCCCAAGGCCGGCCCCAGAGCTCCTGACCTCAGAAACGGCATCACCACCCTTTATTTGCAGAAGCTGGAAATGGGGAGCCATCTGGAGTCTCTTGTCCTTGGGCCATTGCTCCTCTCCGCAGTGGGCAACTGTCCTCTGAACTCTCTCTTGTACATACCCGACTTCTGCCCTATCACTGCCAGGCCCAAGCCTGGCTACCAAGGCCCAAAGGAGCCCTTCCCACCTTTCTCCCAGCGTCCCCCTGGCTTCTCACCCTCCACCCTCCACACTCTGGCCTCAGCAGCGTAAGCACCAGCACCCACATATGCTGCCCCTCGGGGCACCTCCCCTCCCCAGCATCCGTTCCAAATGCCGTGCCCAGGGGAGGGCTCTGCCTGGCCCCACCACCCACCCTTCTGCTGCACCAGGTCAAAGGCTGGCACCACGGAGGCCTGCTGTCCTAGAACCCGAGCCTCCCCCGTGCAGCTGTTTAAGAGGAGGACCGTCCCTGCAGCTCCCCTTTCTTTTCCAGGAGCTGCGGGGTGCGGTGCGGATGGGATGGTGGCCACTGAGCCGACAGGCACACGTGGGGACGAAAGAGCACTCACAGTCACCTTCCCTCTGGAGTTGAAGACCATTAACTTGGGTCCTGGAACCCAGGAGTGTGCGAGCAGGCCAGGCTTGCACACTTAGTTTTCACAGCGGGCAGACCCTGACTGCTGTCA
Source organism: Leptonychotes weddellii (assembly GCF_054177405.1). Taxonomy (NCBI): domain Eukaryota; kingdom Metazoa; phylum Chordata; class Mammalia; order Carnivora; family Phocidae; genus Leptonychotes; species Leptonychotes weddellii. Next base: position 854,829 of record NC_138375.1, read on the forward strand.
GACAGCAGTGGGTTATGTGTTCTGAGGACCCACATTTGCAGAAGTGCCCAGAATGCAGGGCAGTCACTTGAGCGGCCCCTGTGCTTTCCCAGCAGGACAGGACACACAAGGCACTACAGGGTCTGACTTACGCTCCGGGGCCTTGCCAGGTCCACGTGATGGTGTCCTGGGGGCAAGAAAGGAGCAAAGTGAATCACAGCTGGAAATCAGGCACCCGGAGTTCCCTCATGAGCCCTTCCTTCCACGGTGTGCCCTCCCTCTGTCCTGGCCCTCAACCTGGCCCACCTCTGACCCCAGAGATGCTGGTACCCTTCTTCCTCCCAAGCCCACTCTGGGACAAGGGAGCAGGTGGGTGCTCATCACCTCCAGGCCACCCAGACACACTCCTCTCCTCCCACAGCTCCAAGGTCCGCAATTCTGCCGTCAGCCTGAGATGCTGCCCCGGTTCCGTTTTCTGCCCTTCCCTGTGTTCAAGGCATCCCTGCCAGTATCAGTCCACAGCGCAGGAACCTGCTTTTCGCGAGCAGTCCCCGTGACACCTGCCCTGTCATCACCATCACCTGCCACATGAGGCTCATTCCAACCCACACCCACCTGTACCCCCAAGGCCCTGGCCTCCACTCTGGGCCAGAGACGCCTAGCAGATGAGCCGAGGCTTGGGAGGGAGCAGAAGAAACCACTGCAGAGCCCCAAGCGTGCCCAGGACCCCGAGTGTCGTGGGCGCCCCCCATCTGCAGTCTTGGCTGCTGCACCAGCCACCTAGGTGGGGACGTGGGAGGACACACACCCTGCTTCTACCCTGACACTGGGCTTCTTTCTTCCGAAATCCTGATACCCACCTGCTGGCTTCCCATGGACTCCTGAAAAGCCACCCACCACAGGGGCTTCCCCGGCCCCCGACCTGCCCTCAGCCACTCGTCCTCCACACGGGCCTGCGCGCAAAGCTGTTAGTGGTGGTTCTCCCTGAAGCTAGGCCGCTGAAGAACGCGACACAGACTGATGGGATGAGTGAGCAAAGCAGCTGTCCTGCTTCTCTGACAACTGAGAACCCAGTAGAGGCAATCTGCTTAAAGTAAGTTGACGAAACAAGCTTAAAGAAATAAAAAATATAGAATTCCACACACTGACCATTCTCTTAGTCTCAGACGCTGGCTAATGAATGCGCCTCTTCAGAGTTTCTGGTGTGCACGTCACAGTCATTTTATCTGTCAGTTTGTGCGGCTACGGGTTCTGACCGACATCTACCAACTGACCCCTTGGAGAACCTCTTTTGTGCCGTGTGCACCTGTAGGCACAGGGTCTGGTGTGTAAACCTGGGACCCTCCGGGTCTGGCCCAGAGGTGGGGGGCCGGCCCCTCATGCCCACAGATGTCACACGTAATTCTGCCTCCATCTAGGCTAGCAACTCCAGACCGCACCATGTTGTGACTGCTGAGTTTCTTTTTTGTCGTCATGAAGACGCACCATGACAGGGAGAAAGCTCAGTGCAGTGAACAAACCCAACTCACGTGTCCCCCATCAAGAAACAGTCCAGTGCACCCGCATCCACGCAGGGCCCGGGGACACGAGTCTCAGCGGTAAGAGCCCGATGCCGATGCAGGGGCAAGGACATCCACCAGGACGGGGTCACGGCAGAAGTGAGATACAGCCGGCGCTGAACAGCACCCACCGGAGCTCGGTGCCTGCCCTGGGGAGTGCGGCCCACTGAACCGGATGTGTGTGGCACGTCCACAGGGCCCCCGGGGGAAGGGACAGCTGCGGATGCTCAGACAGACACGCGGTGGGGCTCTGACCACAACCCGCGGAGGCTTCTTCCGGCCTTCCTGCCTTCCTGCCTCCCCCGAGCTGGGGGTCCGTCAAGATCACCCAGGCACTCGGAGCCCCAAACACCCCCTCTTTTACTTTGCTCTGACATAACAAGTGAAGACCTCCGCACACAGAGGCATATTCAATACAGAGTCGCTTACGCCTTTCCCGCCCGCTGCCCCCAGCCTTTCAGAACTTAGATTCTCTCAATGCTCCTGTTTCCCAGGTGAACAGAGAGCTAAGGCTGCTGAGGACGAGGGCGGATGGCTCACATCAACTTGGCAGGACCGATCAGCGGGGAGGAAGGCCCACCGCTCCATGACCTGTGACAACAGCCCTTCCTGCACGAACACTGGAGTGGTCCTGGAATCGCGGATTGGCTAGAAATGACCCGCTGAGGCGCCGGGAATTCGCATTCCCAGGCAGGTCACTGTAACCCCAGGAAATACACTGACCAGTTTATTCGGGTACCGTAGAGCCACAGGCTGCACAGGAACTCCAGGGATGAAGGCACCTGGGGGAAAAGGGGCGTCATCTTACTTCGAGGGCAGAGCTCCTCTGCCGGGGGCCCGTCTCATGCTGGTCCCAGAGGAAAGCAGCGTTTCTGCCCCCCTTCCTGGTGAATGGTCACGGGGTGCCTGGAAGGCTCCCTCAACATGGCTGTTGGCCGTGTCATGTCAGGAAGACCGCAGGCTTGCAGCCCTGCCCTGCAGGGAACGGGCCCAGGAGTGTCTCCCCCACTTTGCTCAAGGAGGAAAACAGAATTTAAGAAAATTACATACCAGGCTTGAAGGTAATTAGGCAGGTCCTGTTGGTACATGTTCCTTCTGGAAAAATCATTATCTTGGAGTGAAAAGAAAAAAAGGTCAGCCTTAAAGAAACAGAATCCAGAATACGGTCTATTTTCTCCACTGCTGAGATGCTTTAATCACACTCACTCAAAACGGCTTAGACGCATGACGGAAGCATGCGTGGATTTCCTAAGTGTAAGTTCTATTAAGATCTGGAAGCAATGCAAACATGCAGACAGCACACGCCTCCTCAGAGCGTGCGTGGGGGTGATCACGGCCACCGTGAGGCCGAGCTACTGCTGCCTGGACACCCTGGCAGCACGCAGCCTCCCCCCCGGGGCAACGCGGGACGAGGGCACACAGAGGAGGGCTCAGCGAAGGGCGCTCGGCTGACGGCATCGGGACCAGGGCTAGAACCGAGGCACAGCCGGGCCAGCAACCAGAAACACCGCAAAACCAGCGGTTAAACACCTCCCCCACTGGAACCCCAAATTACTCAGACTCGTACTGACCTCTAGCCACACGATGTAAACTAAACTCTGCCCCCTGCACCGGAAACTACAGCCCACGTGGCTGCATCCGGAGGTGGGGCGCCAGGCACCCTGGACGTCGCGGCCCCGAGGGGCTGCCCGTGGGCGGGGGTGCCCGGCAGTCAGGCCTTCCAATGTTCTCTGAGCACCCAGAACCTGGACAGTCCCAGGGAGCTCAGCTTCTCGGGCTCGGCTCAAGGAAATACAGCTGACACTGGCTGAGGCCACCGCCCCGCCGCCCGCGACAGGCCTTCCTGACGCCCCCTCGGGCGCCGGGCACATGTGGGCAAGCTCCGCCTCACGGACCGGCGCACTCGTCAGATGTGAGACCGTGCCAAGCGCGAGGGCAGGAGGTTACAAGCAGAGTCATTTCAGTAAAGATGCTTTGGGAACTTGGGATACGCATGAGAACGGTCTTCTCGTTTGTTTCAATTTTCAAATTTTAGGACCAAAAGTACCTGACACTTAACACAAACTTGAATTCACATGCTCATCAAACAAAATGAAAGAAAACGAACCTGGCCCCCAGGGAAGGCCCCCATCTCTAGGCTCACATCTTCCGGAATAAATGTGCTCAAAACACAAGCAGGACTGCATTACCTGTGGCCACTTTCCATTCGACTGTGCCCGCCTCCTGATCTCCTCCACGGTCTTCCTTCGGGAATCCTGGTCCGACCGGGACACGAACACTGGCCGGATGTACTTTATCAGAGCTGGAAGGGGAGGAGGGGCCTTCGTTGGGAACCATGGCATCTGCCGCAGCAGGACTGGAGGGACAAGGGCTGCCCATGGCAGGGGGGCACACGCGAGCCCCCAGAGATGCCCCGAGGGCAGCACTGTCCCCGAGGGTGGGTGGGTTGTTGGGTCGATGTCTGATCATGAGGGGATCAGGAAAATCACAGAAGCTCCCTCCCACGATGGCACGAAACCCCACAACCTGCGAAGTCCAAAGTAACGACACCGGCGTCCACAGGCTGTAAAGCAGGAGAAAGCAACGAGAAGAGGCTGGCAGAGGAGGGCGTTGGCGGGGCAAGGGCTCCAGAGTCAGAAGGGCCCGAGGCGCATGGCTTAAACCCCACCACCCTGTTACGTGTAGACCTGTCTCCCTCAAAGACACAGGCTGACGTGCTGACCCCAGGTACCTAGGCCTGTGACTGTATTTGGAAATCGGGTGCTTGCAGATGCAACTGAGCTAAGATAACGTAGTGTTGGAGCAGGGTGCACCCTGACCCACGCCCAGCGTCCTCTCAAGGAGGGAGAGCCATGGGTGTGCACGCAGGGAAAAGGCCACGGGACAGCAGAGGCCAAGACCGGAGTGATGTGACCAGAGCCACTGGACGCCGGGGACGGTGGGGAACCGCCAGAGGCTGCGGAGGCCTGGCACGGCCTCTCCCCAGAAGCTGCCCTGCTCACACCTTGACTCTGGACTCCCGGCCCCCAGGACAGTGTGAGAATCAACATCTGCTGTCTTCAGCGGCCCAGCGTGCGGCCCTCTGTCGGGGGCGTCCCAGGACACTCACACAGCGGCGGTCCTAACTGGCTCGGCCCAGGGGGCCCACGGCCCTGCTGGGGTGGCAGGTCAGTGCCCTCGTGACCAGAGCGGACAGCAGCAACCAGCACACGGTTCTCGCGCAAGAGGATCTGAAGGTGGGGAGACACTTCTTAGAAGAGAAACCCCAAACTGACAGGACAGTCATCCTGAGGGAGGGTGTCCTCTCCCAGGAAGGACGAGTGGGTGGCCGTGGCAGCCGGGCATCCCCATGGGTGAGACACGTCCCCGCTGGGCCCAACATCAGCTCGGACTTCCGAGTGTTCTAACTACTCGTAGGAATAACATGTGACTCTTCTTTCTGGGAGGGCTTCCAAAAAACAAAGAGAAAATTCACTATAAAAAAAAAAGAAAGAAAGAACAAAACTCTATCTCGTCAGGTCCACGGGACTCAAAATCTAAGCTGCATGTGGGTCTCAGTGATATTTTCGTCCGGCATCTGGAAACTTCTTTCCCAGATGCATCGTTCTTGCCAATTCCTTCTGACTCTGGAGTGACACGCGGGGAAAGGGCCGAGGAGATCCCCCGCAGGACAGGACAATGGGAAGGCGCCCAGCTTCCCACTGTCCACACCAGCTCCGCACAGTCTTCCCAGGGCGGGAGAGAAGGGCTGCAGGCTGGCTGGTCTCCCTGAACAGCGTTCCCCTTTCCTGGCGACACGGATGAGGACGGTTCTCCGCCACTCATGGACGAGCCTGGAGCTCCAGGCAGAGGTGGGGAGCGGCTTCCTGGGCTCCGAGGATGACGGGGCTTCATCCTGACTGACATCTCAGACTGCACCTCTTTCTGGGACTCCCCAGGTGAACACCCACGCTGGAGACCTCACAACTGAAGAGCTTGCTTCTGAGGACAGAGAGGAAATGTGGCTGCCCGCCGGGTAAGCCCCAGCGGTGCTGTCAATGAGGGGCCGGGCAACAAGACCGTGAGCCGGCTCTGTCATCTCTGACACTGAGCACCAAACCTCCTCAGGTCTGTAAACGCCCAGGTGCCCATATCAAGGACACTGAAAGTAAACCAACAATGTAACAATGAGAAAGATCACTGGGCTGATTACTCTAACTGGTATTTACAAATCTGAAGGTGAAAATATTTTGAATATTTTTAACATTCATCTCTTCACCAAAGTCGTGAGCTGTCAAAGGGTCCAAAGCTTCGTGCTTTAAACAACAAGGACAAGAGGAACCAGAAGGAACGGCCAGCGAGACCGCCCCCCCCCGCGACGCAGGAATCCAGACTTGCGTCACAGGGTGTGTTCTGGTCACGCATGGTGGGAGAAGCCCTCAGCTGCATTCCTGGGGGAGAGTCCCTTTCAGGCGTATTTACCTTCAAAACCCAGAGAAAAGGAATACAATTTGGGATGTGCCATATATGAGTTCTAATTAAAATCTATAATAAGTGGGTCCATCACCACTCCTTCACTCTTATCGCTATGCTATCCCTGAAATGAGTGGGAATGTAAGTCTACATGAAGGACCCCCGCACACAGAGGACATGTTGGTGGCCCTCCCTTCTGACACCCCAAGGTTAAGGTCAGTGATGTGGGGCATGGAGCTCAGCTCTGACCTTGCAGCCCCCAGCACGTTCAGCCAATGGAGTTGGCTTTCGAACCCTGACCTTGGGAAGTGGATGAGCAGGTCCAACTATGAGCCTCCATGATTCTAACTTGTGACTCGAGCCATAATTGAAGGCAAGGTTTCGAGAAGGCTTTGCGTAATTTGTACACGAATGAGGGGGAGATGACATGCCCCCCCAAATCCCAGCACTTCCCCAGAATGCTGACATTCCACAGCCTGAAGCTTAAAACTTAAAATAAGAAATCGGAACAAAATTGCAAAATTGAAATAGCTTCCCGCGTCCTTTGCCAGAGACCACACTGCTTTATACTTAGGAGCCTGTGATGACCTTCTAGCATTATTAAAGTGAAATGCATATTTGCTAATTACCAGAGTCTCTGCCTGGCTTTCAGAAAATTCTCGGTTTAACCCGACTTTCCAGGCACATGACATATAAACCTTTATTTGGATAACCAGGCTCAAAATTACTGGCCCTATATGTCCATGGCCAGTGTCCCCATGTATCTGCACACCTTCCGCAGGAAGTTCCGCAAGGGGAGGGCTAGCCTGCCGGCTCTGTAGGACAGCTGCCTTCATTTCATTTTGGTTCTGTAACCGCCAGCACTGAAACCACCTTGGCTGAGACCGTTAGGTCTAAATGGAGGATCTGTGTCCCCATTCCCAGGGACAAGACCACGGAGGGTCCTAACTGCTCACCCCTCCTCTCTGCTTTCCACCGTGTGAGCACACAGCGAGAAGGTGGCTGTCTGCAGCCCAGAAGAGGCTCTTGCCACAACCCCACCCTGCTGGCCCCCCTGATCCCAGACTCCCAGCTTCCAGAAGCGTGGATGTGAACGGCTGCTGTTTAAAAGCCACCCAGCGTGTGGTGCTTTGTGACAGCTATCTGAGCAGACACCCTCTGATCCACAGTCAAGTAAATGCTGGTTAGCATCTCTTTGGCCAAAAGCACACAACGTATTGGGCCCCCTCAGAATGTCCCACTTACTAGAAAGACAACATAAAATGTACACAATGTTCTCTCTTAACTGTCACCTGAACAGTAACATGAGTTAGGGAACTCAGGAGAATTCAGAGAAGGCGGACAGAGTGAGGACCTTCTGCCCCTGCAGCTCTGGCCCCAGGACCACGCACCTCCGCCTGGACCAGCCCTGCTCCAGACTCCACTGCGGACATGCTCAGCATGACATGCCCACGGTCTAAACAGTGAGGGGTGGGCAGAGGAGAGTGACGGTGGGGTGGGGCCCCCCCCAGGAGCAGCCTGGAGGAACCAGGGCTGCGTGGCAACCCCTGGCGCAGAAACCAGGGGGATGAGAACCAGGAACAGGTGGGCTGGCCCTGCAGGGCACCTGGACAGCTCCGGCGAGGGCCCGGCCGGGAGGAGGAAGGTGCTTTCATTTGTGGGCTGACTGCCCCGCATTCCCTGTAGTTCCCAAGGTAATGGTGCAATATGTCCCCAAAGTGATGTGTTCACATCCTAACCCCTGAGACCTGTGACTGAAACCTTATTTGGGAAATCAATCTTTGCAGATGCAATTAGTTATGCACCTGGAGATGAGATTACCCTAGACCATCCAAGGACAAGTGTCCTTGTAAGAGACACACAGGGAGACACACGTTGGGGAGGCCTGTGAGGAGGGAGGCTGGGGCGGTAAAGATGCGGCCACGAGCCCGGGACTACCCAGGGTGCCAGGAGCTGCACCAGGAGATGGAAGAGGCAGGAAGGACCTTCCCCGAAAGCCTCCAGAAGAAGCGAGGCTTTGGACACTTTGGCCTTAGAGTTTTGGCTCCAGAATTGTGAGAGTGTAAGTTTCTGCTTTCTTAAGCCACCAGCTGGGTAATTTACCACGTGGCCGAGGGACACCTGCACACCTGGGCTTTTGGTCCCATAACCAGGGCACTGGGACACAGACACTTCTAGGACCGTGTGACACAGACCCTGCACGCCAGGGACAAAACGTGAGCAGGGAATTCGACACATGACGTTTGAGGGCACTTGTGTGTGAACCAAAAATAAAACCCACAACAACTAACGTTACAGAGGAAA
>NC_138375.1:863222-883115 GCF_054177405.1 Leptonychotes weddellii
AATGCCTATTTCATGTGGGTGTGACCTGCACGGACCAGCAGGATGGAGGGGGCTCGCCCACTCCAGGGGGGGACTTGCTCACTTCCAGTAGGATGGGGGGGGTCTCGCTCACTCCCAGCAGGATGGGGGGGGGGTCTCGCTCACTCCCAGTAGGATGGGGGGGTCTCGCTCACTCCCAGCAGGATGGGGGGGGTCTTGCTCACTTCCAGCAGGAGGGGGGGGTCTTGCTCACTCCCAGCAGGATGGGGAGGGTCTCCCTTCCTCCCATCGGGGGGTGGGTGGGGGAGCTCACTCACTTCCCCATATTGGGATGTCTCTGCTCTCTGCCTTCATCACGATGGAGGACATCGTCAGGGTGACAGCGATGGCATCGAAGTAGGAGGAGTGCGGAGCCAGGGTGAGGATGGTGGCCTCAGACGGAGAGGCCTGCTGTCCCTTCGTGACCACCCAGTGGAAGCCGCCGGAAAACCACATGGTGCGCATGATGGCCTTGAGCAGGAAGTCCACAACCCTGCAAAACAAGGTGCTGCGGTTACCCCAGGCCAGAGCAGGGGTGTCACGGGCGCCATGCTCAGCTCGCTAGTGCAAGGCTGACCCGTGGACACGGATGCTAGAAACTTGGCACTGACCTCGGGCGGGTCATCCAGGGCGCGCTCTAGACCCACCCAAACCCCACGACAGCAGTTACTGCATCGTCCGGATGCTGTGCTTCCCTCCCCTCTACTAAACGTGGGGTGGGTTGCGTTTTTATTAATTTAGCCAAGAAAACAGAAGTGCTGTCTCTGCCCCGAGACACAGCGTCACGAAGACCGACACCGACTCCTGAAGAGAGGAAGCAGAGCAAGGACACAGATGATGTTAAAGCCACTGGGACCTTAAGTGCTGGAAGGTGATTTATTAGCATAAATGAAAAAAAAACCCACTAAGATATCTAAAACGCCATTAAAATCAGGAGTGACGTTGGGGCTGAGACCAGGGGCAGAGGTCTGTGGCGAGCCACTCCCGTCCCCTGCGCTCAGGCTTCTGAGGTCCCAGAATCAGATGCCATGTTACTAAAGCAAGACTCTTCTCGATGAAACTAGATGGATAAATGTGGAAAATAAAATAACAATCAGCCTGGATTAACTTGCTTCCTATTTGTTTTTTAAACATATGAGAACGTTATTTATTTATTTATTTTTAAAAAGATTCTATGTATTTGACAGAGAGAGAGACAGCGAGAGAGGAAACACAAGCAGGGGGAGTGGGAGAGGGGAGAAGGAGGCTTTCCGCCGAGCAGGGAGCCCGATGTGGGACTCGATCCCAGGACCCTGGGATCATGACCTGAGCTGAAGGCAGACGCCCAATGACTGAGCCACCCAGGCGCCCCAAACATACGAGAATTTCGGCATTTAAATCTGCACATCCCTCTCAGTGTCACCTGTGACCAGCTGCAACTAGATGAAGACCCACGTCACTGAAACTGCACGGAGGCAAAAGGCCCGGCACGTGAGTGACCACGGGCCCAGGAGAAGGGGTCACCTCTGTGAGGAGCCGCGTCACACTGGGCTGCTGGGTTACGCAGATGGTCAGACTGCACAACAGAAACCTAAGAGCCTGAAACCTCACTGGACTGGTCCCCAAGGGGCTTAAAAACCCTCTCAAGAGCATCCTGGAAGGTGAGGCCCCACAGCCCCGAGCAGTAGCCAATCCCCAGATGAGCACCAAGTCCCTGGTGGAGCCACGTCGAGAAGGCCCCCGTTGGGATGGGGAACGGTCAGTGTGTGGTTGTATGCTGAGATGCTGGGGCCCGGCTTTGATGCCCCATCTCCAGCACTGGGTGTGAACAAAGGTATGCACTTTTCACTATTTGTCCAACCGCATAGTTTTGAACACGCTTGTCTGCACGCACGCTACTTTTCATAAGAACACGTTCAGAAATAAAAGCCAAGAGATATCCACTGGTACACGAGGAAGAAATGAGGCTTTGTGCAGGGGGACCCAGAGCCAGGCCCAGGAAGTCGTACTCTGAGGAAGGCGGAGAGGGAGCTGCTCGGAAGTGGGGACCTCCGGATGTGTCTGTGAGAGACACACCCACCAGCCCTCAGGTCCGAAGGCCAAAGGACACTAAACAGAAATGCGGGGGGGAGGATGGATGCACCACACCTAACGATTCTCTCAAGATCTCAGAGGAATTCCAGCCCCAGTGAGACCATGCACTGGGCAGAGCCAGCCTGTGGGTGCAGATGCAGGCCCAGAGCAAGCCCCGCACGATGCCCCCTGCCCACCGCAGAGGCAGCCAGCAACAAGCCCGAGGTGCCCACAGAGCGATTCCCGGGAGCAGTGAGTCGGGAGACAGAACTACAGGCACAAGGGCAGCGACCTCCAGCCTTTGCCGCATCCTCCGTTCATCGCCCCCGGGGGCGGGGGAGGGCGCCCTAGAATCTGAGACGCGAGCAGAACCAGCCACGGGGCAGAGAAGAGACTCTGATGCGAGGAGACGTGGTGGCCGGCGTCAGGAGAGAGGCTGGGAGTCCACACTCTCCTCAGGTCGTGATGGAATCCAGGACAGAGAACAAGAACGCACACTCGGAAATCCAGTATGTCACTGCTCAAAGAGCCAGTTCCCCGGGGAAGCTGGAGGATGAGAAGGAAGTCTCCGGAACACGCCGGAGAAAAGGGACAGCACCCCGGACAGGAAGGGAACAGTTTCTTAGGGCTGAAGACAGACACAGATCTTCAGCACCACGTCAAGGAGCAGAATGAATTTAAGACAAAACGACAATTTCCTTGAGAACTTCTCAAATTCCTGAGGACAGAGAGAAGAGTCCAAAACTCACAGAGAGGAACATGTAGGCTCCCCGAGCGTCACCGCCAAAGGGGCCGGCAGCTTCGCGGCTCTGGGGCCGTAAGATCTGGAACCCATAGTTCTCTGCCCGGACCAGCTACCCATCAACATTGAGGGGAGAATGAAGACACATTCAGACGCGAAACGCACCTGAGTTTCTCCTGTTTGTCCTCTTTCTGAGACAAAACCTACGCTCCAGGAAATCTTGAGAGGGAAAAATGAGAAAAAAGAAAGAAAAACCCCAAACCAGGCCCAGGAGATAGATCACGGCCAAAAGATTTGCAGGAAGGCACTGCATCCGGCAGAAGAGTGACTTGTGGGGGATCAGGGGCTCTGGGACTCTGGGAAGAGAGCGTAATTCCAGCAAGGCGGCGAGACCACGAGGGGGCAGAACTGTAAGGCTACGCTCAGTGCTCCTTATTCTGTAGCAACAGGCAAAACGTGAGTCTGACTGTAACGGGAGATAAGGTTAACTGCGGTCTAACTGCGGTCGTAAGGGTGGGGCTCTGATGCCTGGGGGCTGGTATCCTGGTAGGAGGGAGAGCAGAGCTTTCCGCCAGGGGAGGACAGCGAGGGGGCACCGTCTGCGGGCCAGGAACCGGGTCTGCCAGCACGCGGGTTCCCGACTCCCAGCTTCTGGAACCTTCTGTCATTTAGGCCCCCAGCCCGTTGCACGTGGTTACAGTGGCTGGAGTTATGACATCCTCTAACCATGTGAGCTGGCCACAGGGCAGCACACAGAGGACACGTGGTCTGCCGGTCAGGTTTTGCAAGAAGATGCTCTGGTTTTCACACTACTTTGTGGTTTGAAAGTAACCTTGAGTAAATGTCTTTGGGAAATTGTGTCATTCCTCATTTCATTGAAAACCCAAGGCTTTTATTTTAAGAAGTTTGAATGACACTAACTTATATTCAGCAAAAATCCTCCCTGATGGAACATCAATCTATTCAAACCCACACAACTCTGCACAGCATGGAACGATGCGCCTCCCCCCGACTCCATGAGGATTCTTCGGTACGAGCCTGCGGACTCCGAAACCTATTGTTCCGAAACCCACTTCTCCCTAACTCCCGAGTCCCCAGATCAGGCACTCTGTCACCATGTTCTCCTTTAAGGAGTTCAGTGTTGACCGTCCTGTTTCCCCTGGAGCACCAGACCCAGAGCTGGGCTGTGCATGGAGTCCCTGAAATCCTGCTCCGTGGAGACCCCGAGGGCTGTGTGCACACACATTCATGCACACACCCCCACGCACATGCATCATATATATGTGCAGATGTAGACACACACACATGCCCCCCCACGGGCACATGTATGCATATACGTGATTGTGCACGCACAATGCTGTATGTATGCATGCACATGCTCACGCACATACACACGCACGTATGCACACATATGCATCCACTCACACATACCTCCGCATGCACATACACACGTACGCGCACACATGCTCACACTCACACGTGTGCACACATGCGCACGCTTACACACACGGTCACACACGCAGATACACTCGCGTGCGCATATACACATCCATACACACACAGTGCTTGGACACGCATATGCACACGTGAACACAGTGCTGAGCAGTCTCCACGCACGCAGAGACCCAGAGCTCTCATGAAACCTCACGTGTCTGTATCTTGCCACGAGGGCCACTGCTCAGGCACACGCTAGGGCACACGCTAGGGCACACGAGGCGCCCCGAAGTAGTGCTGTTGGTGCTCGTCAGCTGAGGCCCATATCACCCAACGAGCCCAGCGGGGCCGCGCGGAGCTGGTACGGGAAACGGAGGACAGCCCAGAGTCCCGCACTCGGAAAAGAGAATCCGCAGGGGGGTGAGCAGGGGGGGGGGAGCCCAGCCCCTACACTCCCTCCCTCCCCCTCCCCCTTACACTCACCCCTCCATTCCTTCCCTCCCCCACCCCCTCCCCTCCCCCCTCCACTTCCTCCCCGCCCCCCCACTCGGGACCCACTTCCTAGCACCCTGGGGCCGGGCGCTGCACTGGGGCTGGAGTGGGAACAGATCCTGGCCTGCCTTCTGGTCTTTCAGGGAGGAAGACCATGGTTCACTTGACTCTGACATGGTCTAAGAACGTGAACACCGTGAGGAGTGCACAGCCACGTGAGGAGTCCCCGGTCAGCTGGACCGTCCCCAAGCATGGCCAAGCCACACGCCTTGCTGGCCCAGGAAACCTGCGAATCGAAATTCGCTGTCTTTGCTACTCACGTCACTGTCGTGCATGCCCATGGCAGGTGCATGTCGGGAAAGCCGACCTTGAGGACACGCGGCAGGTCCCACCTGCCTCTCGCGGGCATTGTGTTCCTGTCAGTCAGACGCTTCCTAGGGAAGGAGGACTGAGCCGATCTGCTAAGCCCCAAAGAGCGAGGAGCAAATATTTGAGGCTCTGTGGGCCGCACAGCCTCTGCCTCCGTGAAGGCGGTCCTGGCGTGGCTCAGTTCCAGAAAAACTGTACATACAAAAACAGGCAGTGGCTGGATATGGCCGGGTTTAGGGGACCCCTGCGCTAAGCTGATGATATTTGTTTCTGCATCAACTGTTTGAGGACCCCGAGGGGTTGATGAGAGGCGTTAAGATGTGGACAACTGGCAGCATTCTGGGTTTTCAACAGAAACGACAACTTCTAAGATGCTGGAAATATTTATCAAAGTCCTTATATCTCGGCATCTTCATTACTAATGGTGTATACTTTAAGAACAGCTTTAGGGATAAACAAAAAAATATTCCGGTTTAATTTAATTTTTTGAGGTCCATGTTGAGTCTCTAGTTAAGATGTATTCAAAACATGGGGTGCCTGGGTGACTCAGTCAGTTGAGCGTCTGACTCAGGATTTTGGCTCAGGTCATGGTCTCAGGGTCCTGGGACTGAGTCCCCCAGCTCTGCATTCAGAGGAGAGTCTGCTTGGGATTCTTTCTCTCCCTCTGCCCTTCTCCCTGTTTGTGCACACATGTGTAGACGCTCACTCTCTCTCCCTCTAAAATAAATAAATAAACCTTTAAAAAAAAGATGTATTCAAAACACGTCCATCTATAGATGGCTGTGCTTTATTAATATTCAACGAGTAAGCACAAGGGAACTTCTGGGTCTATGAAGCAAGGGGGGGCACTCGACCCTGCAGAGACCAGACCAGCACACTGGGCGGACATTGGCCGACACGCAGCCTTCCAGGGCTGGGGATGCGGAAACCTGAGCACAGGGGAGCCTCTGTGCTGAGGACACGCCAAGAGCAGCTGCGTGGCTGGTAGGACCCTGGAAAACACCTTGGAGCAGGACTGGGGCAGGGGTGTGCCAGGGAATGGAACCGGCCACCCCCAGAGAGGAAGGGAGCATGTGGCTGGCAGTGTCCTGGACAGGAGAAGCTGCGGAAAGGAGGAAGGGGCGCTGGGACCCCACATGTCAGAGCACCTGCATACAAGTGACTTACTTCCTCCATGTGGCCGGGGGCTGTTCGGGTTCCCTGTCTGAGGACCCCAGCGTAGCGAAGAACGTGAAGGGCCAGGCGAGCAGCATCATGGTAACGATGAGTAGCAGCCGGATGGGGAAGAGTGTCAGCGTCATGAAGATGATCTGGAAAGACAGAGGTGAGGTCATTCCAGAACCATTCGCCGGAGAACTGGTCCTCTGGACTCCGCATGCGAAGCTGGGCCCGGATCCGTATGGAAACGCGGTGCCTGCCCCGGGCCCAGGGCGCTGCCCTCACGTGATGGTGGGGCAGGTGGCCAGGATGTCCTGCCAAGCGTCTCTGACCATGCTGCTGCGCCCCATCCCACTCCAGCCTCGAGTCCCCCGTGTGGCAACGGCAAATGGACCGTAGAGCTCGCCCGGATCCTGGAGCCCTGCAGTCCCACACCCAAGCCCCTCTCTAGCCGGGCCCAGCACATGCGCCCTGCTCTTCTTAGCCTCCCGAGTCCCAACCCAACACAGGATGCCTTTGCCATGCAGGGGGCCAGCAGGTACGGAGCTGGCCAGATGGACTGTGGCCACAAGGAAGACCAGGGACTCCACGTGACTCTCCAGCCCCAGGAAGTCACGGGCAGGAGCCCAGCAGAGAACAGAGCGCAGCCAGCCCGCCTTCAAACAAGCAGCACTGGGGGGCTTCACACGCCCCCACGGGTCTGGTTGGGAAGACGCCATGGGAGGGGCTCTGTGGGGATGGGCAGGCCCTACAGTGAGGGGGACAGCTGCAAACACAGGGTGGGGGCAAGGACGGACATGTTCGCCAGAGGGGTCAAGTCAGGGAGAGTCACGGTGGACGGCTGGCTGGGTCTAAAAGCAAGCACTCCTAGGCACACAGCCACGTTCTGGCTCTCTCCTGGGGTACACACTCAGGAATGGTGCGCTTTGGGACAAACTTAATCTCAGGAGGTCAATTAGAAAACAGGGCGGGGGGAGGGATGACAAAACTTAAAACTTGCAAGGGATTTATGATCAATAGATGCAATTTATAATTATTTGCAATAATACACACTTCAGAAATGCAGGGTTTTGGTGCAGAGAGGATAGAAAAGACAGGCCAAGAGAAGGTGCACAGTGATGTCTCCAGCCGCTTGGCTGACCCAGGCCGAAGGGCCCCACAGCCGCTCACCTGGCTGGGTCCCTGTTGCCTGCACCTGAGCCATGCGGACTTGCCCCACAGACCCTCCGTAGATTCTCCTGGGTCCTCTATCAAGACCGCACTGCCCAACAGGCATACAACGCAAGCCACGTATGTAATTTTAAACTGTCTAGGGACCACATACAGAACATAAAAGGGGATGAAATTAATGTAATAAATTCACGTATCTGACGCTATCATTTCACCACGGACTCAATACAAAAATTATGAATGAGATATTTCACACTTTTTCATAACGTCTTGAAAATCCAGCGTTCATCTGATGCTCCAGCTCATCTTGAGTCCCAACCGTCCCACGTGGCCTGCAGCTGCCCGCGGCACCGTGTGGTCCTGCATCACCACATGACCGGCAGGTGACGGCAAGCTGGAGTGGCCTGGGCCTGTGCGGCCTCCTCCCCGTCCGGGCACCGCCTCCAGGCTGAGCAGGAGAGTCAGCAGATCTGCATCTTGTGGGTGACGTTGGTGACAATGTTTCCTTTCAAGTGGGTGCTTACTCTAAGTTGTAGCAAATGTTCTTCCCTGATGAGAACGTACCTTCCCACCCCTGGTTTTTTGAGAGTTGCGTTTGCTTCAGGTCGTGAATGTGCTGAATTTCACCCGTTGTCCTTCCTGCATCTAGCGGGGAGATTACAGTGCTCGAGCTCACTCAGCCCACGTACTCGACACGTCACACCCACAGCGTTTCCAACGCGAAAACCTCGGTCACAGTGCTGGCTGGCTACCCGCTGGGGCTTCTTTTTTCTCCAGAGCTGCTGAGTTTGCTTGCTAGCATGCATCCGGGGGCAAGTCGGGGGCAAGCTGACACACAACTTCCCGCTGGGCGGGCCTTGCAGTCACGTCCACACACCAGCGAGCCGGCTCTTCAGGGGAATTTCTACCAAGTTGTATATGTCTCACTGCTGGGTTTTTCCCTTTTTTTTTTTTTTCTGTTTATCTAGATTTTCTACTTTTGCTTGAATTTATTTCAGGGGTTTTGTCAGGTAAATTCTCTCTGAAAGTCCCCAGACTTCTTTTCTCCCCCGATTACTTCCCCATCGTGTGTTTTCAAGATAATCGAATGAAGCTGCCCACATTCTCCCGTGTGTTTACGACAACCCGGCCCCGACCCATTGTGTACTTACTGTTATTTGGGCCTCTAAAACTTCTCAGCCTACGTTGACAGATATTCTTCTAGTTTATTAATCTGTTTGTTGAGCCAGTTTTGGATGTATTTACTGTCTCTACTGTGACCAGTTGGTCATATTAATTTTAGCTCCTACGGACTCTCTCTGACTCGACTCTAATGTCCCTTTTAATTTCTTGAGGCAAATGTCCCAGTGTTGTTTTCAGAAGTACCCTTTTTCTCAACAGTCACGCTGAGAACACACAGCGATGAGTGGGCAGATGAGTGGGCAGGTGGACACGTGATGCGGTCTGAGAGTCACAGACCCACAGTGAACCGCTGTGGCTCGGCCTGAAAGACGGGGCAGAAAGCGGTTCTACTAGCAGATTATGCAGTGCTGTGTGAACTGCCTGGGGAAGGCAGGCCCCCTCAGGAGCCCAGAGGGTGCAGGGGGGACTCGGCCTTCACCTGGCCCAACCAGAGGGCCTGCGTGTTTCCACCGGGCTCAGCCCTGCCCCGGAGGAGGGGAAACTGTCCCCAGGAGGGGCAGGACTTGGAAGGCGTCATGCAGCCCCTTCCAGAACCTTCTGTGGGCTCTGACCACTTGTCCTGAGCTCTAGGCTGCCCCCTGGTTGGACCCTCCTGTTCTCCTGCACCTCCTGGCCCACTTGTCTTCACAGGCTCTGTGGCCCGTGTCCACCAGGCGTGGCCACTGGCCTCCCAGCATCCTCGCTGTCCACCACGCCCTGTGCAAACCGGCCCAGGGCCTCAGCCTGCCCGAGCACACTCAGTGTTTCCAGCCACAGCACGACAGCCAGCACAGCTGTGTCAGCCACGTGGACGTTCTCAAGTGTGCTGGGGCTGCGGGAAGACCACCATCACCGAAAAGACATTGGTAGAAAGTCCTGCTGGACCAGAAAACAAAGGACACGGGGCAGATGAAAGGGAGCGGTCATGCTGTCTCCAGATAGCTCGGCTGAGCACTCACAAGGCACTGTAATTAGCAGCAAGGCTGGACTCGGTGCTTCCCTCCCCAAGGCACCACGGGCACCTCTGTTCCTCGGCCGGCCCGGAGGGCAAACCCGCAGAGTTACAGAGCCCTAGGATCACAGTCGCCGGGGGGAACGTGCAGGGAGGCAGGAGCTGCCCTGGGGAGAGGGCAGGGCTCCGTTTCCCACAACCCAAATAAGAGCCAGTTCTGTGCCGGACACTGACTCAGACCCCTGGCCGGGGACAGCCCCCAGGATCCACTCCCACAGAAGCCCCTCTCAGAGCCGGGAGGTGGGTCAGCAGATGCTACCTATGCAGGCAGGGATGGACGGACAGCGGCGCGGGAGGGGGCAGGCGTGGGCGGGAGGGCAGGGGCCTCGGGGACAGAGTGCTGGCCTCGCTCCCGGGTGACGGCCCTGGGTGGGGGCGGAGGAGGACGAAGCAGCAGCATCGGGGGAGAATGCTCAGACCGAGCAGGCAACGCGGGACCTGCGTCTGCGCCCCCTCCACGAAGCTCCCACTGCTCCTCAGCAGCCCAGTCAGAAGCACCAGGTCAAGTAAACCGTGTGCTCACCCCTCCTGCGAGCTGAGGGTTTGCAACCCAGTTCTAGGAGAACCTACATTCAGACTCCCCAGCTGAGCGAGGTTATGCGCCTTGGAGGCTGGCTACGATACACTGTCCATCGGGAAGCGGATTACCGTGAACAGACACGGACACGCAAGCTCACGGTTCCTCTGTGTCATGGAGCAGCCATTCTAACCTGGCACGCTCCATCAGGAGTCCCCGGTGAGCAGACCCCAGTGGGGACCCACCGAGGTGCAGGGGGAACGTCACGGCTGCCTGTGGGCTCTGAACGCCATTCCCTGCCTGAAGGAGCCAGGACTCCTGGGCAAAGCCAGTTCCAGGCCGGGGCAGAAAACATGGAAGATGAACGGGAACAGTGGGGTACAGCTGAAATCAGGAAGGCGGCCAAAGCCCCTGGACTCTGGATAAGGGGCAGAATGATAAGATCAATGCACTGACGGGAACTTCACGCGTGCTTGCACCCTGCATCCATCACCCCGGGCGCACACGCACGTCTGCACACACCCCACCTCGCTGGTCGCCTTTGGAGGGACGCAGGAGTGTGACGCTGGCCCACACGGTCTGTCCCATGAGATCGTCCCTCAGGGCAGCCACAGGGGGGATCTGGGAGTGTTCCCCACAGGCTCCCCAGCACCTCACAGCTCACGCACACCGGCTGGGGAACGGGCCTGCGCACACGGGCTGTATGTGGAGGGCCCACAGCACAACCCAACAGAAATGGCATCTCTTCAGTTCTGGATCAAGGACCACTTTCCAGAAAACATGGAAGATGAGGGGAGGCAATCGGCAGACCAGGAAACTCTCCAGGACAAATGCCCCAAACACACTGGAAGGGGCCATGCAGGTGAGCGCGTGTGTGAGGCCGTGGGGCTGGCGGGGCTGATGCATGCGCTCGGCTCAGCGCCCGTGCGGGGACGCGGGCTGGGCTGCTCACACTGGCTTGTGTGGGGTCGGCAGTCCTCCTCCTTGGGTGCAGATACACCCCGGAGCATTCGCGGCTGAAATGGTGAAGTCTGGGCTTCGCTTCCCAGTCACCGTGGGCGGGAGGAGAGTGGGTGTCCATGCGGCCAGAGCGGCCGTAAGCTGGAGACTGCCGAGGCGGGGACGGTGGGCACAGGGCTCATGACATCTTCTCTGCTTTGGTGTCAGGGGCTGAACTGTGTGCCCCCTTCCCCAGGACCTCAGAATGCGGCTGTATCTGAAGACAGGGCCTTTAATAGGTGATTAAGGTAAAAGTCACTAGAGTGGACCCTAATTCCATATGACAGGTGTCCTTCTAAGAAAAGATTAGGCTACAGGCACAGGCAAAGGGAGGCCTGTGTGAGGGCTCCTGGAGACACGGTGTCTACACGCCAAGGACGGAGGCCTGAGGGGGAACCTGGAGGCCGGACTTCCAGCCTCCAGGACCGGGAGGCAGAAACGCCTGTTGCTAAAGCTGCCCGCCTCTGGTGTCATCGTGCCCGAGCGGATGCGTGTCTCCAATCTCCCGTGATAAGACGCAGGGAAGACCATTCTGGATCTAGGGTAAAACATTCACCAATTCACAGTGAATTCACTTAACGTACCGTCTCGAACTCTCTACCGAGGGCACCTCTGGTCACAATGCCCAGCTCAGACGCACCTGGCGGTCACTCCCTCCTCTCTGCCAAGGCCACTGACGTCGTCTTCACGCGAGCTGTGCAAGTGCCTTGTGTTTCACAACCAACAGGCAACCGCCGACCAGCTATTTAAAAGACAAAGACCCCGGGAGCACACACGAGCCCCCAGTGTCTCCACCTGCGCTGTCCCCGTGCCCGGTGGGTCACCACAGTGACACGTGTCCTTGCCGGAAGTGGACGGGCCGGCCATGCACCAGATGCAGTGCATCCCGGAGTGCACACGAGCGTGGTGCCATCCGAGGGCCCCCAGCCAGCTGTGGGAGATGCTGACACAGCATCTACAGGCCGGAGACGCACAAGGGGAGCGCGACGGGGTCAGTGTGACCGCTCTGATGGGACAGGGGCTGAGTCACAGCACACGGCGAGCACCGGGCCGCGCGGCGGGAGCTGGCCTCACGGCACTCGGCTCAGTGGTGGGGGCGGTTCCGAAGCCGGTGTGCTTTCATCGTGGAAAAGAATAATTATTGCCGTTCCGAAGGAGAGGGAAACACTGACAACCACGCTGAAGAGAAATGCATTCCCCACGGGGTCAGAGAAAACGGGATCGCGGGCACAGAGAGGCGCCGGCTGGCCGTGGCCGGCTGGCCGGGCTGCGCAGCCCAAGCCCAGGCCAGCGTCCAAAAACTCCGCTCACACGTGGGCAGCGCTCCGTCTGCCCTCAGTCCCCGCGAACCACTCCCGGGGACTGCTGGAGGACATGGAGGATCGGGAGCCAAGGCGGACCGCCGGAGGCCCGGCCCCTACGTGCTCCGCAGTCAGAGCTCTGCAGCGTCGCCATGGGAGGCCGCGTGCCGAGTGCCTGGTTCTGGCAGAGGCCGGGTGCTCCTGAGGTTCTGGGGCCAGTCCTCCCCCACAAAGCCGCGTGTCAGTGCTGCTGGACCGTCCGCACTGCAGGGGACGCCTCGGGTGCGGCCTGTGTGTGTGGTTCTGGCCAGCCGGCAGGCCCGGTCCAGCTCCCCGTGGAGCGGCTGGCGTGGGTGCTGCTGGTAGCCGCAGGGCTGGGTGTCACCCAGGGGCGCACCAGGGGACAGTGAGCCCAAGGTCGCCTGTGACAGATGTTAGCAGCCAGAGGGAGGAGCTTCAAGGTCCTTGGGGCACGAGGATAGATCCGGAGGTGACCACCACTCAGACGGGAGACACAAAACAGAACTCCCATCTTGACATCACGTCAATTACAGCATTTGAAAGGCAGGATTTTCCAGGCCGGCCGGTGGCCTGAGTGAGTGCCCGGAAGGTGGGCAATCACTGGCGGGTGTGGGTCCTGGGGGGGCGGGGGAATGGAGCGATCAGTGGGGGTGCTCAGACTCAAAGTGGGCAGGACAAACGGTATCCCGACCTGTGGGTCCTCCCACACCCACGAGGACGGGCTCCCAGGGCCGAGGAGGGGAAGCTGCAGACTCCTGGGCACCCAGCAGCGCTCCCAGCCCCGACGCCCACAGCAGGTGGAGTGGACCCACTGCGCACAGCTGAAGGAATGCCTGAGAATCAAAGCCCCCGCAGGGCTGTGGTTCCAGGGGTAATACGACAGAGAATCCATTACCCCCGATGAGTTAAGCCACCCAATGTGTGCGCCCCGTGGCAGAGCAAGATGCAGGTGGGCAGCCCAGCAGCTCAGCTGGGGTCCAGGTCTGTGGGGGCAGGACGGGCTCATCTTCCGAAACAAGCCGCACTGGGGCTCAAACGGACCCCAGGAAGGTCAGTCTGGGTCCCCCAGGCTCTCCCCGTGAGGAGATGTGGGACGAGCCTCATGGGTTCTGCGGAAAGACGGCTACATGAGATACACAGAGGGAAACCATACCTGCGGAATCCATCTTTCTCTCTGGCTGTTACATATTTAAAAAATCTAAAGCAAGTTGTTTTTCAAAATCCTGACTTAGAACAGACAGAATATTCTGAAACTGGGAAGCCACAGCCCGATGCCCCTCACTCAGCCTGGCTCGGGCGAGGAGCAGCTCCGCAGAGCCTCGGGGCGTGGGTTCCTGCCTCCTGGGGCCACGCTCTGAGGACACGATGACAGAACAGACACACGACTTGTCTTCTTTCTAAAGAGCCTGGAAACAGCTCGGCAGCGGTCAGAGGAGTGCCACCGGTGGGCTGGCACAATCCAGCACTTTCCCGCACAAACTCCCAGCCGTGGAGCCTGGGAAGGAGCTCCAAGAGCATCAGCTCTGGACCCAACACTTAGCGGTGCAAACCCAGCAAACCAGCCTTAGAAAACCTATCCCACTGCTCCCCCCACCCCAATCCGCAAAACACCTTTCCTAAACACAGGATATGCTGGGACGCGAACCGCAGAGGTCTGTCTGGGACACGGAATAGCTTCCTATTTCGGAAGCAAAGAGAAAAGAGCCGCTTTCTCAACGGTGGCTACAGGCTCTGCCATCTCGTCCCACACGGCTGCCCACGAAGAGATGAAACGGAGCGAGGCTAGCAATCCGAGGTGTGGACAGCGCGGGCAGGTGGTGACGGCTGCCGGGAGCGAGGCCCCGTGTGCGGGATAGGTCCGTCTTCACTGGGCATCCCGTTTCCGGAGCAGCCGCCCTTCTGCGTGATCGGTCATCCTATTTAATCCTGCGTCCACTTCACATCCGACTCCTCGTCTTTTTCTCGCTAACGTGTGAACGTTGGTCTTCCTGCCCCTGGTCTTCAGCTGCCCCACACTCTGACGTCGTGTGTCCACCTGTGTGACTGAGGACCCTCTCTTGCCAGGACCACAGTCACTGCTATGCACAAGCTATTTCTTCTCAGCTCTCCCACTCAAATCTAAAATTAAATAGAGCATTGCTAAAACAGCTATTTTTTCTTTGAACCTGCAAGCAGCCCTGACTTCCCCAGCACGCGGTTTCTGTGATCAGGAGCTTTCAAATCCCATCTGGGCACATGTGGCCAGCCTGGCGTCTGGTACAGAAGGACAGTGTCTCTCAGAAACTCACTCTGAACGTACGGATTTGCCGCGCGGCCCGAGCACAGCCGTGTTCCTCGGCCAGCGCCCCTACCACCCTGTCACACAGCTGATGGCGTGGTCCACACAGGAAGCAACAGCTACGCAGCTCCTTATGGGATCAGAACTGCCCCGGAATCAGGAGACCCTACACACGCACCCTTATCACCAAGAGAGACGCACCAGGAACCCCACCGACACCACACAGTCCTTCCTCGCCTACCCCTTGGCCAGAGTCTGAGGGCCCAGGGGTGGAGGTCGGCGCCTTCCACGGGCTCGGGCCCAAGGCCAGCTCTGTCCCCCAGCACCGAGGGTTTCCCGGGGTCATGCCTGCAGGCCCCCAGCACAGGAGCACCAGGGCCCACAGTCACAGGGTCACAACCACACGGTCAGTGGTCAGCGCGGAGGGCAGCTCAGGGCCCCCAGGCAAAAGGAGCAGAGACCTCGGGGCGGGGGGCCGGAGGGGGCTGGGCAGGGCACTTGGTCCACGCTTAAGGGCATCAGCAGACAAGCTAAGGATCCTCTGCATGAGGGCCAGGGAGGTGCACCCTTGGGGACGTCAGGAGATACCTGCCAAGTAGACAGCTTCAGGGTCTCCAGGGAGGACCACCAGCAAGACACTGACCGGCGAGGCTGGGCCCCAAGGCAGGGGAGGGACAGGGGTGCGAGGCAGCCGGTGGGTGCGGTGGGCCAGGTGCAGGACAGGTTCAGGAAAGCCCCCGGCCTGCTGAGCGCTGCGTCCCTGCGGCACAGGCGAGTAGGTGAGGGGCGGACGGGCTTGGGGGCTGAGAGGAGAACTCCCAAGTCCCAGCTGCACCCATCACTGTCTCCACGGCCTCTGCCGCAGCTGCCCTGGCCCCCCGGTAGAAGCTCAGCCCTCGGAGTCCCGGCTGGCGTGGGGGGAGCGCGATGAGCCCTCCGCTAAAGACCCTGCTCCACCAGAGCACCCAGAGCCCCGGTGCCCCTAATACTACAAACGCAGATTCCTGCCCCGCCCCCGCCAGTCTGGGCGTCCCCAAGGTCCTGTCCCCTTGCCACACGAGGGTTCAGGCTACCTGCACTGTGGTCAGCAGCTCGGGGCTCACACCCAGGGCCGTGTGCAAGCGGCGGCAGCGAACAAGCTCACTAGGTCAGCGAGCACGTGCCAAGTGCTGACCACAGGCCAGAGCCAGCGCCGCTCCCAATGACCAACTGGGGCCTGCAGCCGGCCTGGCCCAGAGCCCCATGGGCAGGGCAACAGACGCAGCCGCCGGCCGGCCTGGGGGCAGAGCTGCGGGGGTGGGGGGGGGGGAGCACCTTTCCTTCAGGGAATTGAGAAAGATCTCTAACAGCTGCTGGGATTGAAGCGAAGATGAGGAAGTGCCGGGAGCAGGGCCCTTCCCTGCCACCAGCCGGCCTCTGGGCTCCCCTCGTCCCCTCCTCCTACCCACTCGTTCCTGATACAATCACATTTCCTCAGGGTTTTCAGGACCCTTCAGCTGGAGACCCTGTGGTCTCTGTGATTCCAAGTGGCCGCTCCTGCAAGCTCCAGATGTGAAATCCCACAATAAACCAAACTGCAGGCCAGAGGCCCTTCCCTGGCTGCCCACTCACCCCCGAGAGCTTAGCACCCAGCAGGGCCCGCCTCTCTCGGCAGGTGCTGAGGAGAACGGATGGGACAGAAGCAGAAACACGGCCAAGAGCAAGAGTTCTGGGCCGGCTGCCCCACCCCAGGGACGAGGCTCAGATCCAACGCAGGAACGGGCTCCAAATCCCTACTTAGAGACTGTAGGCACCTGACCCGTTCCCACAGGCATCTCACCTGGGGGCCCCGGACACCCAGGAAGCACAGCTGCTCAGAAAGGGAGCTTTCCAGGCACAGACCTCCCACCTGCAGAGACCAGGAACCGCAGAGTCCCACAGATGGGCAGAGAAGCTCAGGCTCTGAGCAGGGCTGGACAGGCAGCTCTAGGGGGGGCAGGCGCAGGGCCCACACCACAGGCAACCTGGAGAGAGGCTGGGACAGGAGGGCCATCCCAGGGGGCACTGGCTTTTTCTTGAGAACACCCCCACCTGAGGGGATGGGAAACATGGAGGGAGAGGGAGCAGGGAGGGAGAGGTGCACAGACCATGTACAGAGAAGGACCTGTCCGGGTCCACTGAGCAGATGATGCCCAGAAGCCACACACAGGCTCAGAACGGCCCCGGTGGAGGGACCACCCGAATTCCCGCACTCAGGTGAGCTCCAGGGGGCTGTGAGCTCATCTGTTTACTAACAGTCAGTGCATCTCTGGGCTGCTAGGAGACCCTGGCTGTGGTCCAGGATAGAGCAGGTCCCTGCTCGGGCTCACGGTCTGAGAAAGTGAGGCGCTCCCTCCTCCTAACTGCACATTGTCCGTTTCAACCCTCTAAGTTTGGGGTGGTCCCCGCACACAGTAGGGTGCAGGGTTAGCGGGCAGCTGTTTACCCTCGCTGGTGCTTCAGTCAGCAGGGGCAGGGAATGTGGGGGGGGTGCAGAGGTGCCTGGTGGAGCCCCCGGGGTTGGCCCTTGGGGTAGGGATTGAGGAGACTGAGAGAACCCCACCAAGAACTGCCCCCCTCCCTGGACAGACCCCGCCCCCCAGAGACCCACTCACGCTGACAGACACACCGGGCTGTGTGGCCCTAGGAAATCCCTTATCTCCAGGGCCTTTGGCATAGTCTGAATAAAAGAATCTTGAAATTCAAGCGCTGTGGCATTCCCAGCTGCTTCCACTTGTTCAGCAAATCCCGGCAGAGTGCCTGTGGGGCCCAGGATAACAGCATCTTGAGTCCCTCCCTAAGGGGGGCCCCTCCGGGAGCAGTCCTGCGGTGTCCTGACCAGCTGCAGGCGCTCCCACCTGGGCACCTCCTGCCCACTCTGCTCTCCAAAAGAGCACCCCCAGGACATCCTGGCTCAACCTCACCCCCAACTGCTGGCTTCACCCAAATGCTGGCTCCAGGCCCCCATCTGCAGGAAGCTCCTAGGGAACATCCAGGCCCTGCCCCCCAACAGTAGGGAGCCCCCTAACCACATCCTGTCTCTAGCCCCCAGCTGTAAGTATCCCTCCAGCGCGGGGAGCTCCCCAGGGCATCCTGGCTCTGACCCCCAGCTGCGGGGAGCTCCCCAGAGCATCCTGGCTCTGTCCTTCCAGCCGTGGGGAGCTCCCCAGGGCATCCTGGTTCTGACCCCAGCCACGGGGAGCTCCCCAGGGCATCCTGGCTCTGACCCCCAGCCGCGGGGAGCTCCCCAGGGCATCCTGGCTCTGACCCCGCAGGGAAGCTCTTGGCCCACCAGTAACATCTGTGGGGTGAGAACGGGCCTGACACCAAGCCTGTGGTAGGAGCCTGAGTAGTCAGCCCCTGGCCAGGGTGGTCACTCCTCCAAGTACGCCAGGGATGTGCGGAGCAGACTGGTCCAAGTGCTCCCCAGCACAAAACAGGAGTGCAACTGGGGTGGAATGGGAGGGTGTGGGGTGGCGGCTGCTGCCTGGTGCACCTAGGTGGGGGCAGGAGACGAAAGTGGTTCTGAGTGCTCGGGGTGAGGGAGGAGGAGGGCTCCGGGCTTGGGTCGTCCTGAGCTGCAGTGGCCCGGGAGCCCCCTCTAGGATATGGAGCTAATGAGTCCCATGGCACAGAAGTGACTGACGATTCCTTCCTACCGGTGAAAAGACCCATGGCTACAGGGAGTGGGTTCTGCTCAGCTGTTGGCCCTGCACGCAGGACCATTCAGGGCCTGGTCCAAACCAGCCCCTCGGCCTTGGACCCCTGGCCGCAGGGACCCCAGGCTCACTTCTGGGGGTGCCGGGCATGGAGCAGAGACCCCGCTGGGTGGGCACATGCTGGGAAGGCACACCGGTCCCCACCCCCCAGACCTCAGGGACCCTGTGCAAGCCAGCTCTGTGTCCCCATCCCAGGGGCTTGTAAAATCAAAATCGTGAAAGATATTTTAAGAAAAGATTTCACGTGGCAAGGAGCATTTTAGAGAAATCCGTCCTCTGGCCCTCAGATGGAAATGCGACTTCTGGGGGTAAAGAGGCCACAGTCTCCAGCATCTGCGGCAGGTCCCGCACACGAGTGGGGACGGAGCCAGGGGCTCTGTGCAGGGCAGTCCGTGGCAGCTGCGTGGCACATCGGAGAGAGACGCTGGGAGCTGCGGCCGGGTGCGTTTAGGGACGGCGTTTAACATGCTTGGCAACACCTCAGCTCGCGAGGCTGGAACGTGGAGCAAAACCGGGAATTTGCCGATTAGTTATGATACCGCAAGACGTGGCTCACAGGGCTGCTTGGTGGCCGGGCTTGAGAAGGTCGACATGCGATCACATACAGACACACACTTTCCTCTGGGCTCATTTTCACAAGAACAGCCTCACTCAAGGCTTACGGAACACTAGAAATGTGAGAAACCCCAGCTCGGGAAAGGTTAAGGTCAGCGTGACACATCAGAGCAAACGTGTGAGGACTGGGCAAGGGGCGAGCTCAGCCCCGCCGCTCCGGGGACTGTGGCACTGTGTCCTGGCTGTGCCGGCTGAAGGCCCCAGGGGCAGGAAGGGGCAGGAAGGGGCAGGAAGGGGCAGGAAACGGCAGGAAGGGGCAGGAAGGGGCAGGAAGGGGCAGGAAGGGGCAGGAAGGGGCAGGAAGGGGCAGGAAGGGGCAGGAAGGGGCAGGAAGGGGCAGGAGCAAAGCGGTTGGCAGGCACTGGTCTCTGTTCGGGCGGCGCAGGGGCGAGGCTTTGTGAAACATGATTCGTGGGAGCCGCGCTCAGATTCCCAGGAGCAGAAGGAGCCCGGGGCACCTCCTTGGACCTCCTCCAGCATCTAGGGCTCGGATGCCCGTGGGGACGGGAGCAGGGCAAGCTCCCTCCTCCTGCAGCCGGGCGCGTGAGTGGCCGCTTTCAGGGACAAATCCTGATTTTCTAAAATGAGAGATAAGACTGAGAGTGCTTTACTCAGTACTAATAAGTTAAAAAAATGTAAAACACAAATGTGTGTGTCTATACTTGTGTGTGTGCGTGCAAACACACACACAACACCTGTGTGTAGACAGTAAACACCTGTGTTCCAGGACGTGAGAGCATGCAGTAGGGAAAGTCAAGTCTTCCCAATCCTGAACCTCCACCCCCCCAGACCCCCCCCCCCCCCCGGTCCTCCACAT
>NC_138375.1:883615-930158 GCF_054177405.1 Leptonychotes weddellii
CTGAGCCTGCCTGGGGGCATCTGGGCTCACCTGCCCTGAGCCTGCCTGGGGGCATCTGGGCTCACCTGCCCTGAGCCTGCCTGGGGGCATCTGGGCTCACCTGCCCTGAGCCTGCCTGGGGGCATCTGGACTCACCTACCCTGAGCCTGCCTGGGGGCTCTGGGCTCACCTGCCCTGAGCCTGCCTGGGGGCATCGGGCTCACCTGCCCTGAGCCTGCCTGGGGGCTCTGGGCTCACCTGCCCTGAGCCTGCCTGGGGGTCTGGGGGCTGCAGTCCCTGGACCTAAGTCTCCCTACCTGGGACTCAGGGACATGACACACAACCCTGCACCCACCTGCCTCCAGGGCTGCCACTAAGCGACCAGCGTGGCAAGGACACGGGAGAAATGCCCCTGCACCTCACTGGGCTACACACGCACCAAGAGAGGTGGTACTGTCAGGCTCCCAGGTTGTCAGAAGGTGGCAGGGCACCTGAGGCCTGGGATCTGCCCTGCTGCAGCCAGCCCTCTCTGTCTTCCCATGGGACACATGCTCTCCTGGAAATCCTCCGCCCCCATGTCCCCCCCAGTTTCTACTGCCACCAACCCCTTCAGAACACCAGCTTGGAGTCAAGTCATCTCCCCGTATGGCCCTCCCTCCACACCCTTGGCAGAGTGCTGGGGTCGATAGAGAGCTGTCATCATGCATGGACACAGGAGCAGCAGGAGGGCTGGGGTGGGTGCCTGGGAGCCTGGCAGGTCAGAGAAGCAGGTGGAAACCAGTGGGCCTGGAAGTCTGCGGGGCGTGGGACTCCCTGCCCGAGAGGGGCCGCACCTGACTCAGGATGCAGGCTGAAATCAGGGCACCTGCTGCTGCTTTCTTTCTTTTAATCAAAACTCACACATTTGGACAGGAACTCAGAGAAAAAGATCATCCACTTCTGGGTAATTAAAGTGCACTCAGGCCACCTTGAAGGGCTGCTGGGCTGGAGTCTGTCCCTGCATTCAACCTTCATGATAATCCTCTCTGTGAATTTAGCTTGGAAAGGGGGGCACACAGCAGCGTCCTCCCACAGAGGACTCACTTCCAATGCGTACGGGAAGCTAGACCACTTTCCAGGAAGTAAATTCTCCCTGGCACTCGTCACTGGGAGTTCAGGGATGGGGCTACATCAGAGCCGGAGGTGGGATGCACTCACACCCGGGGGTTCCAACAAAAGTACCCAAAAAACCCCGGGGGTAGAAACCACTTTAATACCCCCAAAACAGGGAATCACCACATG
Organism: Leptonychotes weddellii; assembly: GCF_054177405.1. Lineage (NCBI taxonomy): Eukaryota > Metazoa > Chordata > Mammalia > Carnivora > Phocidae > Leptonychotes > Leptonychotes weddellii. The sequence continues at coordinate 884,876 of NC_138375.1, forward strand.
ACTACCCAATATGATACTATTCAGTTTTTCCTATCTTAATGAGTTATTTTCTGTCCAAAGAGATGCTTAAGCTCCTTGCTAATCCGCAGTTAAATGACAGATGGACTGGTCATTAATCTGCAGACAGCGGCAGCCCCTCGCCAGCAGCAGGTGAACACAGGCACCCTCACTGGTTTATCCCAACTCAGAATTTAGGGAAGTTTCCGAGCAGCCCTTAGGTGTCTCAGTCACTGCAGGATTCATTTATTTATCGACTTTGGGAGGCAGACTTTCTTCGCTTGGGCAGGCTAGTTTCCTCTGTGGAAACCTTAGCATAGTGTATTACGTAAAGGTAAAAAGCTTGCAGAGCCCTGCTTGCGAAAAGCAAAATGTTTCTGTGGAGCGGAACTGGAACTTAGCAGTTACAAGCTCTATACCCTGGACCACACACTGCGGATAACTGAGCAGTAACCACAGCTCTGTTATGAACACATAAAATACACCGCGATTATTCTGATGAGTGTCTGACGTGGCCTCTGAAACACTGCAATAAGGTGTATGCGAAGTATCCCTCCCTTTCCAGGAGGCTAAAACATTCCACCCACCTGTTCTTTTTTCTGAATGTCGTCTAGAAGCTGCCCGCCAACATCTAAAACCAGAATCTCCGCCTCACGCTGAAGAACAGCCCACAGGAGCTGCTCTAAACCCCCAATATACAATCCTGTGCCCCTTGCCTGAGGGGTGCCGGGGATTTCTGGCTCTGCTTGGACATCGTCCCTCTTGCATGTTTATTCGCTCAACAACTAGCCGAGTCTCTACAGCGGACCCCACTCGGACAACGAGCAGTTTGTGGCAGGACGGACCTGGCCCCTGTCCATCCCCAGTAATGGGGGAGGGGCTGCAAGCGTGACAGGGATGCAGAGGCGGCTCTCCAGGGAGGAGGGGGCTTCCTCCTGCAGGTGATACGTCACCCAAGACCTGCGGGAGGAGCAGAGAGGCCAAGAGAGAGACGGCAAAGGCAGGAAGACATGGGGGGGTGGGGCCTTGGAAGCCACCTGGAACAGTCAGGGTCCCAGGCTCACCCTCAGAGGGTTCAGAGCAGTGCGGGAAGAAGGCCTGTGGACCACAGGAGTGACAGGGATGGGGGCTGGTGGGGGCACCATTCAGGAGCCCAGAGGAAGCGGCTGTGCTCCTAACCCCCCTACAGCTGGGTACAGCAGTGGGCAGGTGATGAGTTCAAGTCTGCAAGCAAAGGAACGCGGCGGGGGGGCGGGGGGGAGGGCGGTGCCGGCAACCCCAGGGCCGGGCAGATAACGGTGTCTGTCTCCAGACACACACAGACACAGGGGACAAGGCCCAAGAGCTGACTGCTACAACCTTGCTTGTTCATGTCACTAGACGGGATGCCACCCTCCCCTCCCTCCCCTGTCCTCAATCTTGTGCCTACCCTTTCCCTCTCCCAGGAGGGTAACCAAGCCCACCTAGAGGATGCTTCAAGAAAAGCACGCAACCCAGGACAACAACAATGCCAAACTTGAAGAACTTTTCACTTTAATATTATTTCAGAAAAATAACTTCATGCATTAAAGAAAAATCTCAATGTCACCCCAAAATATTTGGCTACTCTCCATCAACTGCACAACTGTTAAAATCCTAAAGTTGTGCCTGCTTCTATTACAGTTTTGGAGTTAAAAGAAAGGCAGTGTTGTGAGCAATCTTACAGAAATGCAAACATAATGCACAACCAGAGAGCCGGAATGTCAATGCTGAAGCCCAACACTGCTGGGGAATTAGTCCACCAGGTGTGGGAATGTTTCCCACCAGGTCAGGGAATAACCCAACCATGTAGGTCAGGGAATGGACCCTACCAGTCAGGAATGACCCCACCAGGTCAGGGAATGTTCCCACCAGGTCGGGAAATGACCCCAGCAGGTGCGGTAATGTTTCCCACCAGGTTGGGGAATGGATTCCCCGCCCCCCCCCCCAGAAGCCGTGTAAGAAAAAGGACAAGTGTGGGGCCCCGCTGCTTCCCGCAGGCGTCCATCCCTCAGCCAGAACCAGAGGACTCCACACATAACACGTGATGGAAACTGCACACCGTTGCCTCCCTCGCTGGAACCGGGGATGCATAAAATCGATTCCGTTACAGACGAACCCCCAAGGGAGCCTCCGCTGCACCCTCCCCAGAACACAACTTGCAAACGCAGAGGCGGAAATCCTGCCGCTACCTTCACACGGCTCTCACCCCCGTCTCCGGCCTGGACTCAAATGGCCAACGAGGTCCCACACATGGAGCTCATCAAGTGACCAAGTCACATCCAGGCGGAGCCGCGCCGGTCCCTCGAGGGGCCTGAACGCGGCGGGAACGGACGCGGGACCCAGGGACCGCTCGGCGCGGAACGCCAAGGGAGGAGGGTGTGGCGATCCGGGGATCCGGGAAAGGGGTGGGGGGCCGGGAACCACGGTGAGGGCCCCGGGGATGGGGTGAGGGCAGCCGGCCGCAGGGCTGGGGTCGCAGGCCGCTGGGAGTGGCGGAGCGGCCGCGGGGCCGGACCCGCGAGACCCCTCCCCAGCCGCGCATCCCCGTTCCAGCGGCCCGGCCTGGGGCGGGCACCCACCTGGGCCTTCCGCAGGGCGCTGAGGCGCAGCTCGTGCACGAAGGGGTTCCGCCCCGGGGGCGCCAGCCGCGGAGCGTCGCCGGCCCCCACGCTGGAGGCGGCGCTGGAGGCGGGAGCGGCCCGGGGACCGCGCGCCCGCAGCCTCATGGCCGCCGCCCGCCGCAGGGAGCGAGGCGCGGGGCGCAGAGCGGGTGCGGAGCTGGGCGCGGAGCTGGCGCTGGGCGCGGGCGCGGGCCGAGGATGCGCGGCGGCCGGAGCGGGAGGGCGGGCGGGCGCGCAGGCGCAAGCGGGCGGCGGCGTGACGCGAGGGGCGGGGGGCGCCGGCGGGGCGAGGCCTGGGCGGGCGGGGGCGGGGTGTCCTGAGAGCCCCGCCCCGGGAGGCGGCCCCGCCCGCGCCTGGCGCCAGCCCTCAGATCCTGGGGGCCCGCTGGGGGTGGCGGGGGTCCTGGACCCCAAGTCCAGAGGGGCGCCCGGGCTGTGGCGGTGCGCCTCCCGCAGCGGCCGGACCGTGGGTACCCTCAGGCCGGGCCTGTCCCCGGCGCAGCGAGGCCCGCCAGGTCCCCCTCTCCAGCAGCTCAGGAGTTCTCTGCATAAGACCCCCCACCTGCCCGAATCCCAGGGGACACGAGGAGCCAGGCCGCACGTGTGAGAGGCCAGCGCGGACTCTGTCGAGGCTCCACTAGGAATGGACCCAGACACCTCCTTTTTCCTCCTTGCCTGTCGGCGCTGGGACCTCACGTGGAAGGCGGAGGGAAGGAGGTTCTCCCTGTGCTGCCCCTGGTCCAGTCTAGGCCAGCCCCGGCTGCGAGCTGTACCAGGAGCCCCTGAGAGCAGCCTCTTCCCAGACGCAGTGTCCACTCTATCTCGGGCCCCACCAGATAGTAGGACCAGGCACGAGGGGTGCACAGAGGCATTTGCTGACTGGGACCCAGCGTTTTGACGGGGTGTGAATCAAATGATCCTTTCTCGTGGCCTCATTACTCTAGTTCATGAAATTACTTCCTTGCATGAAGGGGAGACATTTGGGGATCCCTAATTTGTGGCACAGTATTATTAACTAGGGCAAAAGTGAAATAGTTCCTTCATCAACATTTATAAGTTTCAAACATTTATCACAAATTGTATGTAGTGAGAGCAGCTAAATTTCTGTCCTTGCCTCTCCTTGTGACCCTGACCGGCAGGAGGTGGGGCCAACGCAGCCATGGGTGAGGAAGGACAACTTGGACACAATCCAGCAGCCCCTTGGTTCACACACGGATGCCTGAAATCATGAGGAAGTAGTCCAAACTCTTGGTGCATTGCTGTGGGGCCCCTGCTGTGGGACTGCCTGGTCCTGGGGTCCTGAGGACGCCTGTGCCCTGTGAGGCTCCCCAGCCGTGCCCCTGCTTGGGCAGCAGTTCAGGAAGTGATCAGCCCTCTGATAACCTGGCTGATCCCCTTGCCAGCTGATACAGTCAAGTGTCACCTTGCTGAGGGCCCTTCTGTGTTTTGACAGAGAGAGAAAAGCTGGGGAACCAGAAGAGAGGCTCGTGGTTCAGCAGTGGTCCAGGTCCTCTTACACAGCCTCGTCCATACAGAAAGGGAAAGAGCAGGGCTAGGTCCCACAGCCCTTTCTAAGCCTCACGCTGGACTGGGGCAGGTGACCTCTCCTCCGAGCCTCGGTTGTCAATTCTGTAAGAGGCAAGTAGGGAAGTGCCTACCTTCTCCGCGGGGCATGACGACGGCACAGCCCTGGGGACTACGGTCGTGGAGAGTGGTGCCGTGTGTCCATCAGCACACTGCTGATCTCTGAGCATTCAGTTGCCAAGTGCTCTGGTCACAGACACAAGAGCCCAGCTGGGAGCTGGTGGGACAATGTGAAGAGCTATTCAGAGCGAGAGCGAAGAAGGATGGGCAGCAAGGAGAGGAGTTCTCCACTCCTCCACAAGCAGAGCTGTGGAGAAACCCAAAAGGCTGACAAAGGCAGAAAGCAGCCAGGAGAGCAGGGGTGAGAATGGAAGGCTCAGAAGGATGGGTCTGTGGAGAGCAGGGGTGAGGAGTGCAGGACCTGGAAGGGTGAGTCCAGGGAAGTTGGTTGGCTTGCACTGCTTCATACTTTCTTTGCTTCAATTTTAATCCTGTGATGGAATATTCTAGAAGTCATAGAGTGTTCTGGAAGCTTGACTAGGAGAAGTTGGTCTTGGGCAAGGGGTTATAAGGAGTTGTCTCTCTTGTTTTGGAGAAACTACCAGCGGGGCCCTTGAGCCTCTAAGGCAAATCCCGCATGGTTCTCCAGGAATCTTCCGGAATACAGACCCTGGCTCACAGAGCAGCTGGCCGGGCTCTGGGAAACCTTAGCAGGGTCCCTGCGGCTCCTTGTTCTTGCCCTGCTTCTGCCTTAGGAAGACGGAGTGTCCCGTTCTCCAGACGGACTGACAACACGAGGTGCCTGCTTGCTGGCATGGGGCTGTGGGTTCTGATCTGTCTGTTGAATTTTAGAGTTGCCTACAGATTCTCAGAGAAGACGAGTTCTGCATTTTCTTCGGATACTTATTTTTCATTCTGCCTTTCATGGTGTTTTTAATCCGTCGACGCATTTTTCTCCTCAGCACCGTGACCCCGTATTATCAACACCATCTATCGACTCCCCTCCCCAGCTTGTGGCCCCCCTTCAGGCATGAACACAAGGATTTATAAAGCTATTTCTGGATGCTCTATTTTATTCCATTGGTTTATTTGTTCCTGGTGGACCCACACTGTTCTAACTGTCGTACCTTTGGAATGATGTGCTTTAGTAACCAGTAGGGCAAATTCCTGTTGCTGCGTCTTTTTAAGAATTGTCTTAGAGATTCATAGAAGTTTATTTGTCCATCCAAATTATAGAACGATTTGTCCTATTGCTAAAAATTCCACTGGAAGTTTTGTTTTGGGGCGCGTTAAATGTATACTTTCATAAGAATGTGCCGGAAGGGTACCTGGGATTTGTTTTAGCGAGTTGTGGTGAGACACACAGACAAGGACACAAAGGGTGAAATTTTGCTCACAGTTGCCTAGGAGGCATGCAAGCCGTGGGGGTTGGGAAGCACCAGGGTCTGTCTGGAGGTTGTGGGAGCAGGTAGAAAATGTGGCAAGACCCTTCACTGTGGTTTCCATAGGAGGTGTGGAGGAAGCAGGGTAACCAGGCTTAGAATTGGCTACTGTGAGTAATTTCAGTGGCTGATGGGGTGTGGGGCTGTCCCTGGTTGTCTGCTACCTGCCCTGGGGTGATTAGGGCTGGTGGGTAGTGGCCACAGAGAGGAGGGGTGGGAGTGGGTTCTGGATGGGCTGCTTTTCCCATGGAAGGTGAGTTAGCTAGCTCTGGGAAGGGCAATCCCTCCAGGGTCAGCAGGCCCCAGGTGTCAAAGCTGAGAATAAAAAGTCTTGCTTAGGTCAGACCTTCAGAGCACTGCAGCCAGGGTTACAGGTCAGCAGGCTCCTGGCTCACTGGCAACACCCACCCATCAGCGAGAAAGCTGAGCCCCTCATTCTAGCCCCTCCTGCTTGTCTTCCCCAGGCGGCCTCCCAACTCTGCGGGCAGGTGGCCTTAGGTCTCCATCATCTGCTGTTCCTTCTGCCTGGACATCTGCATTTGTGCCTCCTCATTTCTTCAGGTTTGACCCAAAATTCAGGCTGGTAAGACCTGGGGGTCCTGTTACCCTCACCCCCTGGTGTGTGTATGGCTCTCAGGGCACCAGTGTGTTCCGTGTGCATCTGACATGAAGTTTAATTTGTTTGGAACAGAATAGTTTCCAAGACACCTTCTGTGAGTGAAATGGGGGCCATTTTATAGATAGGGAAATTGAGGCACAAGAAACTGACTGACCGGCCAAGATCACCGTCAGGGCCACTGAAGGCTTTGGCTTCATTTCCAGGGGTCTTTCTCTCTGCTCATGGGTCAGGACTCCCGGATGGACGTTGCCCTGTGGTCATCCATTTCTGCAGGCTGCCCTCTCCAGAGAGGTCCTATTTTTGCGGCACTTGGGTTCCAGATGAAACCACTTCCTCCAAATATGCAGATGTTTGACGTCAAATAAGGATCTAAATACTTGGCAGTATTTTATATCTTATGTGTAGATTTCGACTACCATGGAAGTATGGGTTTGAAGGGCCCTGGAGATGGAAAACCTCGTCAACACAAGGCCTCTCTTAGCTATGTTGTCTGTCCCACTTCCCTTGACATGAAAACGTGATCCTCGGTATAAAGCATGATCTGAACTGATGACCTCTTCCATGGGTCTTCATCAACATTTAGGGGAGTTTTGAAATTCGGAGGCATGGAAGCATTTTTTAGTACTTGAGCACATCTTTCTTCACACTTTCGGTTTGCAGAACAAATGTTTACATGTAATTTTGCTTCCTAAAATGTCAAAAATCCCACAAATATGAAAACAATTATTCTCAAAGGAATGGTCTTTTATGAAAAACAATTGCTTACAGTAATTCTTTCTAACTGGTTTTGAAAAATGCTGTGTCGAATTATTTCTGCCAATGTGCAAAGGCGAGATCTTGTTTAGTTGGGAGGAGGGCAAGTCCCCAAAGGGGGAGAGTCACTGTGAGGCGGGCACACTGGCCGGGCCTGTGAGCCTGCTGGCTCTCCCTGCCTGCATATCTCTACCTCCTTATCGGTAGAGAAGCACACGGCCCCCCAGAGTAAAGACAGCCTTCCCCAGCCTGCCTGGCAGCTAGCTGGGGCCATGGGACTGCGTCTGGGGGGCTTCAGGGAGAGAAGCAGCTCCTGCTGGAGGATCAGGACAGTCCCGGGGCAGGAGGACATGAGGTTTGGAAAGAGGCCCTGGAGAAAAGTAATTCACGAGTGATGAAAACGTCCTCCACTGCTGTGGGGGCATGTCTCACCGAGCCCAGAGCCAGACCCAGTTGGGTCTGTAGGACATGGTGCCTCATTTGGAGGTGGGCCCCATGTGTGAGGTTGCTCCCTGCCCCCTCCCCTCTTGCCCTTTCCCTCCCCTCCTTCCCTGTCTGGCTGGCTGCAGGCTCCTCGGCAGAGCCTCTCATGCAGCTGGGTGGTATCCCATGCCTTGAGCACCCTCCGAGGTGAGTGGACAGAGCAGGTGTGGATGGGGTGGGCAGTGGCGCAACGGCTGCCCAGCTTTCACCTGCATACTCATCTGTGTGTGAATACAGACCTGCGCCTACCCACAGACCTGCTCCCCCATTGCACCCGAACCCACCCATGCAGACTTGTGGCTATGCATACACCTGCACCTGCCACACACACCTGCCCCTTCCATGCACACCTGCACCTACATGCACACCCGCACCTGCACGCTCACCCGCACCTGCACGCACACCCGCACCGGCACGCACACCCGCACCTGCCATGCTCACCCGCACCTGCATGCACACCCACACCTGCCATGCACACCCGCACCTGCATGCTCACCCGCGCCTGCATGCACACCCGCGCCTGCCATGCACACCCGCGCCTGCATGCACACCCACGCCTGCATGCACACCCGCACCTGCATGCACACCCGCACCTGCCATGCACACCCGCGCCTGCATGCACACCCGCGCCTGCATGCACACCCGCACCTGCATGCACACCCGCGCCTGCATGCTCACCCGCGCCTGCATGCACACCCGCGCCTGCCATGCACACCCGCGCCTGCATGCACACCCGCGCCTGCATGCACACCCGCACCTGCATGCTCACCCGCGCCTGCATGCTCACCTGTCCCTCTTCCCATCACGTCACACATGCATTGATGCCCCAGCTGTGGTGGCCCAAGACCCAAGGGGGCTTTGCTTTGCACAAGTGGTTCTTGCTTTAGCAAACACGGAAGCCGTTTGGAGTGAGAGCTCTTGGTCTCCCGTAACAGACGCTGGAAATCACCTGATCTGGCTTCTTCTCTTCAGGATATTGGTCATAAGAGGATCCTTGTACATATTTTCAACCCTTGAATTGATGAGGCCAAGAACTCTTACGGGATCAGAGGTCTTTTATAAGCTACTTGACTTTAAAGCCTCCGTGGAGAGGTTGTATCCCTTAGAACAAGGAGTGGGAGGCTAGCATTTGTGTTCGGGGAAGGACATACTGGGTGTGTGGTCCTTGACCCCTGGCACGTTTGTGTAGTTTAAGCTGAAATGGTGTGTATTTTGTTCATCATGTGTTTTTAGAACGGTCCCCATTGAGAACATGTGTTGATCCCCCAGAATGAGCCTAATTCCTTGTGCGGTGGCTTTCTTGGAGCGGAAAGTCAAGTATTTGCTGCTCAGCTGGGCCAGTCCCCTCCGACACGGCCAACATGTCCAACTTCGGTGGGCCTCAGATGTCCTTATAGACAAAACCTCACGCAGGTAACGTCTTCTGAGAGCGTTTGCAGCCATTTCCCTGTCCTCTGTGCTCAGAATCCCCAGGACTGCTCCTTGTAACTGGCACTGTCCTTGAGGCTGGGGCGAGATGGCTCAGGGCATAGGTGGCCCCACCACGTGAGTTACACCCCATGACATGAGAAGCAGTGGACCAAAGCCACGGGCACCGGTTCTGCCGTGACCCTGGGAGGGGCTCTGCCCCTCTCTGCCCCCGTTCCCTCCTTGGCTGTAAAGTGGGGTACGGTTGAACCCGTCAGGAGGGTTTTCGTAGGGTTGGGGGAGTGAACGTGGGTCTGGCACCCGGCGAGAGCTCCCTGAGCGCTAGCTACCTTAGCAAGTGCGTGGCATTCGCTTCCGGGGCCAGCAGGCTTCCCGCCAACAGGGGGCCTGGGGTGGGCAAGTGCACCTCCCCGAAGTCTCAGCAGTCTGCCTCTGACAAGGCTGGGTAAATATAAAGTGTAGATTCTTCTGTGAAGGTTAGGGAATTGGTCTCACCGCTTTGAGAACTGGATCCTGGGTTGCAGGTGGTGTTTTGTGGAAGGCTGATTCCAGCTACCGGCCAGGTTACGGGGGAAGAGCGCTGCCGACTCCGTGTACTCCCCTAGAAGTCCAGGTGTGGATATTTCTGATCCCCGGGGAAGAGAGCGAGTACTCTGTGTTGGGCAGTCCGTCCCCTCTCTTTGAACCACATTCACAGATGGTTATGTGGGTCCTGCTAGGATGGTGTGTGCTCTGTGCTCATTGTGAGTCTGTGAGTTTGGTACTACTTAAAACACACATGCGTTTCTCTGGACACACACCATGTGTGCGGCGTGCCATGACTTACCCGTGTAAGTGCGCTGAGAGGGGAGGGGCCCCCGGGGGCTGCCTGTGTGTTGGGGTGGGGGTCAGGCACCCTCATGCACTGACAGGAACTTGGGACGAGTTCTTTCCCCTTCTCAGTCTGGGTTCTGTCATCTATAGAAAGGGGTTAATGAGACAAGCCCTCTCGAGGTCACCGTGAACGGCATCTTGATGACGGGTCTTCGCTGAGCTGGGCTGCAGGAGGCTCTGGATACACGGCTGTCGGTGTCCACACGGAACACGTGAGCCCCTTCCCCTCCCCTGAACACAGCATTCTGGCATTTCTCATTCACTGTGCCAACAGAGCGGCCTCCTCCTTCTTCCCTTAGGTGTAACCCATGGCCTCTGTTTGGTTCGGGAGACTTCTCAGGGTCTCTGGCCGAGGCTTGCTGTGTGGTGCTCGCCCGCCCGGCTGAGACCCGAGCGGGCTCTTCATGTCGCCGTTGTTGTAGGGCAGAGAGTGTCTTCGTGGTCGGTTTCACGTCTCCAGGGGCGAGGCTTACTCTCATCAGGACCTGCGAACTCCCACATCCCACTGCCGCAGGAGGGTTAGCCAGGCAGACCCTGAAGGCAGCTCAGTTCTGAGCTCAAATTCCATCCCTCGATCACGGGAGTCTGTGGGGAGTGGTTACCTCCAGACCTGGTTTCCTCTTTCATCGTCCTTGTCAGAAGAGATTTACGAAGAACGTGACTCAGTGAGTGGTCCCAGGCTTGTATCCCAAGGAAGTAAGCTGGGGTGGGCAGGGGTGCGTGAGTCTCTGATGCAGACCCCAGGGGCCCAGCTCTCCCCGGTAAACCATCGGACATCACATCAAACTTCAATAGGCAGTAAGATCTAAGGAAACTTTGTCTTTTCGTCTTTAAAAAAGGAATCTGGGGGGAGTGCTGGACGTAGCCAAGCGGTGGCATTTGAGGAGAACTCAAGTGTTCCCAGTGTTGCTTCTTGGTCTGTAATGTTCCTGTGATGCATTGAGGGCCCTACATGAGATTGTGTAAGGCGGCTTGCTCATTGCAGGCGTCCGGTGGAGTCGGCCCCTGGGGACCCTTCGCAGACACACCTCCCACTTCAGTAAGTGCTCACGAAGAATTCGTGTCTAGTTCCTAACAGGCGGGACGGTGACGAGGGGTCCAGGTGCCCCGTGTGCACACAGCTGTGCACAGGGGGACACCTGTGCGGCCCTGTGATTTCTGCAGACTCTTTGTACTTAACAGGCGTGACATGTGAAGGTGGGTTCCTTGGTAGAAACCCATGCTGGGAAACCGGGACGAGGGTGTGGAGTAAATTCAAACGCCACTGATGTAGGCCTGGTGTGTGCTTGTCGTGGACCCTGTTTTCAGGGTCAGGGCTCAGAGGGGCTGGCCGCCTGGGGGCCCGGGAGGGCTTTCTCCGGTTGGCTGGGTCCAGAGGTGGAACATCCTGTTACGGGGACCCTGAGGAGCACGGTTTGCTAAGCCGAGTATCATCCGCTTCAGCCAAAGTCGAAGGTAGAGATGAACCTGACAGTGTGAGGCCAACCTTTCTCAAAAGGCGTGTCCAGAAATCACTCCTCTTGGAATCGTCTTCCACCTTAAGATGTAAAACTCTCAGTAAGCTCTGTGGGCAAATAGACTTGCACAGTCATATCTGTAACGTTTTATAACTGCTCCTCTTTGTCAGTCCCTCGAGCTGTATACAACAGGTTCCTTATGCTTCAACTTAAACCTTTTTCTCTGAATCCTTTTATTTACTTTATTTTTAGTTCAGCAGTAAAGACGGTTTCTAATAGTAGGAGATGCAGAAAAAATAAAATCTGTGGACATGTTATTGTTTGGTTGATGTTGTAAATTCTTACTTGATTGTCCCCCAAACGCTTTCTCCCCACAGGACAGGCTGCACAAGGCCCTCCGGGGACCCACCTGCCTCAGCCACAGGCTGTGGGGACATCGCCCTGATGGCTTTTCCACCAAGGTCCGAGGTGGCTTGTCCCTGGGGAGAGGGCACAGCAGAGGCAGTGAGGATGGGTGGCAGCCTTGGGAAACCTGGGTCAGGACAGTCTGGGCATGGTCGAGGGCCGGCGTGTGAGGAGCACGGCGGGGGGCCTCTTCTCTGGTTCCACGAGTTAGCCTGAGACCTCCCACCGAGGACTGTGCAGTGTGGCCCCCAATCCTGGCTCATCCCACTTCCTCTCCAGCGTGCGATCTGGGCCGGGCTCCCCCATCGAAAGCTTGGCCTCCCTGGGAAGAGTCTGCCAGGAGACCTGCCCGCAGGGGCCCCAGTGGGACCAAGGCCAGGGCTGTCCTTAGAGCCACCCTCCCGCTGCCTGCCCCCTCCACACCTCCGGAAGCACCTCCCTGATGAGCTGTCTGCCTTCCACATGCACAGACACCTCCCTCATCTACAACTGGGGAGTTTGCTTTTGCCACCAGGCCTTTGCTTGAGGAAAAGGCTTAGAGCCACCCACGTCCACTTTGAATCGGGGCCGACGTGTGGCTGGCGTGCAGGCCTTGTGCTGTCACCTCAGGCTGATGGTGGGCTGTGGCCAGAAGGGACAAATCCTGGGGCTCCTTGCTCTGGTCTCTGGATATGCACCTGGTCCGTGTGATGCTGTCTGGCTGTCAGCCTCCTCTGCAGAAGGGTCAGCCCCCCGGAGACAGGGGGATTCATTTATTCTGTTTACTGGCATGTTCCAGTACCTTGTAGCAGCACCTAGCAGATGCTTGGTAAGGATCTGGGGAATAAAAGAATTAAAACATGAATGAGTCCATCTGGGGAGAGGAGAGAGCTTCAGTGCTGGTCACACATTCTTATGTATATTTTACCCCAGTAAGAGAACCCCACAGATGAATGAATGATTAAATGTAGAAAGTATAATCTTAAAGTTAAACAAATAGAGATTCTCTTAATGACTTTGGGATAGAGAAGGATTTCCCATGAAGCCCACTAAAAACACAAGTCCTACAGAAAAATATTGATATATGTCAGTAAGACAACACTGTAAAAGTCTTACCATAAACCACTGGTAATGCAAGCTACAAATTGGGCAAAAAATAGTTACAAAGAATATCTTGATGCATACAATGTAAAGAGCTTGTGCATAGCTTATAGGAAAGCAAACAACAAAGTAATAGGCACCGGACATGAACAGGCAGCAGCCAGAAGACGAAGCCCACATGGCGGAACACACAGGTGAGAAGATGCTCCTGCTGGTTGGAGCTCAGGAAAGGCGGAGGCGCCCCCTGTGTTCCTTGGCCCTGGGGGGGGGGGCTCTGATGAGGCCAAATGTTGGGGGCTACTTGGGGACACAGTACATGGAGGAGAGCAGTCCCCGGGGTGAGAGGGCAAGTTCAGGGCAGCCTGCAAATATCCAGTAAGTGAAGACGCATGTGCCCCGTGATCTAGGAATATCCTGGAGAAATCTCACAGACGAGGTAACTTTTATTTTGGAATTGAGAGAAATTGGAAGCTGCCCATCAAGGAGGGAATTGATAACCTGTTTGCATGGTTACCTACAGAGTACCGAATGTAGACAGATTCATAACCAGGAACTAAAGCGGCCCACTGCTAATAGCCCCAAGGCACAGCCCGAGGCGAGAGCCACTGTTGAATGCGGGTTTGTTTTAGAAGCACTGAGATACTTACAGTGGAAGTCCTGGGGGGAGGCAGAGTAGACCGGCCTTGACCAGCAGAGATGGTGGCTCATTGTTCAGAAAGTTTCAGCGGCGTTCGCAAACAAGGCCAGGGTGGCTGGGAGCCGGACGAGGGGGCTGGGCAGGGACGCAGGCGTGCTGGGCTCACGGGCAGCCGGGGTCTGCTTGGAAAAGCCGTCTGGGGGCAGGGGCGAGGCGAGGAGCCGGGGGGTGCTGAGAACGTTCACGAGGCCTTGTTTATGAACTGAAAGTTTAGGTGTTTAGTTTTATTTTATTTGATAATGAAACTATGGCTTTTATATGTTTAATTTCAGCTTTCTGATTTTATTTTACGTTTGAGGTTGCAACTATTATTCTAATAAGAACTTGTTTTACTGATCTCGGGATTTACATGAATCTGGTTTCAAATGCAGCTCCGCGGGCAAGCCCTTGGGTTTTCGGAGTAAAGTTAAAGAGAATTGGCATCCCGTCTGCCCCACTGGCTTCTGGCGACGTCAGCGCCTCTGTGGGAGACGGTCTTTTGCGGGCTTACAGTGTCAGCAAAGGGATTATTCCAGGCTGACCCTTGGCACAGACCGTTCTCAGCCACATGCGTTTTTGAAAGGTAGGATTTGATCTCAATTATTCCATTCAGCTTCATTAAGGGAGGGTAAGAGAAAAAAGAATTTATCCTAGCTTCTGATTCGATAATAATTTCATTTTAAAACTAAATGCCATGACCCTGGCAGGCAGGCGGCTTTCGGCATGGACCGACATTTTGGCTGCTTTGGAAAAAGAAACCTCATTCACACGAGTCAGAGTTTTATGAGCAGCCGTCCCACTTTCCCGCCATGGCTGTGCTGTGATGTTGACCCAACAAGACACACAGATCCCTCTGTCGCCTGCTGGATGCTGGCCAGGCGTCTTCCGTCTACGGAGCAAGATCACTCAGTGCTGGAAAGCTCAGGGCAACAAAAAGCCTCTGTTCCATTAACGACAGGCTCTGAACAGAAAGGGTCCCCGCCCGCCAGATTGTGGGTGACGAATCACAGATGGACGCCCAGAGAGAGAAAGCTCTTTAATAAGGCCATCCTGGCTGGCGGGGCGGAGCCGAGGGCCGATTCTGGTTCAGTGGGTGAACCCGGAGGGAACCCCGTCCCACGACTGTCTCCGGCACTTGGAGTCCAGCGGTCCCTCGTGGCTGCCTCTTCTTCACTTCCTAAACCCCACACATCCTGGTTTTGGGGTTCCGGGGAGTGGGCATCAGTCGGCACTATTCTGCTGTCCATGGGAGGACACCCCACACACTCAGAACCAGGAGCTTGGTTCCGGGAAGGAGACATCCTCCGATGCCCATCTATGGCATTGTTGTGTTTAGTTCTCAGTCTTGGTTTTTTTGGCTTTGAACCCTGAGCTATTTGGATGGCTCCCTGGAAGGAAAGGGGGGAGTCCCTGATGTCCAGTGCTCTAGGGGAAAGCGTGTCCAGGGAGACCCTCTGCTGGGCCGGGACACTGGAGCTGCTCTGATCACCTGCTCTTCACCCTGCTGGGGAGGGTGGGGATCCCCCCTAAGAAGTGTGAGACAGCTGACCCCTGACCCCCGACCCCAGACAGGTGAGATGGACAGCAGGTACCAATCACAGGTGCAGCCTGGGGAGAAGGACCCTGCCTGACATGCAGGGCCACACAGGCTGCCCTGGGGGACCACATGACCCAGCTGGGGCCATGGGACAAGGCTTGGTAGTGACAGGCATGTAGGGTGGCCCCTGGTAGGCAGGGGAGTGGTGGGGGGGCCAGTTTGAATATTCCAGGTCCCGGCAGCAACCTGGAAGCCATGAGCCTCCACCTCGGGGAGCCAGCCCCGGGCAGCCTTTCCCTCTGAGGGCAGGGGACTCGTGGTCAGGCCCTGGGGATTGATATTTTAGTGCATCTTCAGACATTTATTCTTGCAGGCCATGTTGAGATCTTTTGAAGGTGGCTTGTTGTTCACATAAATGCACTGAAGTCTCCATTTCAGCAGAACAGAAGGAGAGAAGGGGGCACCTTTCCTTCTTCTCTTCTCGGCACAGTCCTCAAAGTGACGCTTGGCCCAGACCCCCAGGGGCAGCAACGGGGCTGAAATCACGCTGGTGATGGTCCCAGGGCTCCACCTGTCTGGGCCTCTTTTCTCCAGCCGCTCCCCTCGGTGGTCTCCCACCCCAGCCCACCCCCCTTCCTCTCTCCAGCCAACATCTCCAGACCTGTCTTCAGACTTCCATGCCTCTGGCCTGGGACATGCGGGTGTCCGGAGGGCTCGTGCAATGAGTCCCTCCACCCTTGTATGTGCGGCTCCCCACTCCCATCTCTGTGTCCTGATGAGCCCCCCAACACACAGATAAAATGGGGTGCAGCGTGGGCAGGTCTGGGCAGTGGCTGCCTGGCGGGGCGCAGGGGGTACCGTCTGGAGGGTGGCCGGCTTGGGCCTTTGTGAGGACACCTGCTCTCCCACGGGGCGGAGGGCCACACCGAGCCAAAGCTCCTCCAGGGAGGCCTAGTGGTGCTCTGCCTGGTGCGTGTCTGGAAGCAGGTTGAACTCAGCAGCACGAGGTAGGGAAGGGGCGAGAGAGTTTGGAGGTGGGTGATGGAGGCAAGGTCTGGGTGCCAAACAGAAATTCTGCAGACCCAGCCATGTGAGATGCAGCCTGGGGCTGGTGGGGTATGGGGTCCAGGTCACTTTGTGTCCTTGACAGAGATGGGGGTTCACGGCGCCTCAGCCTCCCCCTCTGTGGGATGACGAGTTTGGCTCCTGGCCCAATGCAGGTAGGAATTTTAACTGTGTTTGAAAGGCTGCGCAAGACCCCCGTTTGTTGAAGGCTCTCCGGGCCCCAGAAGGCAGGTGCTTGTTGGTTAACGCCTGTCCCCCACCCCTCCTTCCCTGTCCTGGGGGCGCTTTACTCCATGGCATCTCGGCATGTAAAGATTTTGACCATAATATAGATTAATTTGGAAATGACTCTTCTGTGGAAATTGGCATTATCTGACCCTGCAGTGATTCATTAGTTTTAAAGTTTCATTTTCTAAACCGAGCGCTCTCCCTACAACCACGTGTGGAGCGCGAGGCCCTGCTCCCTGTTGGCTTTGCCTTCCACGCCCGTCTGCCGGTCCAGTTACACAGGGCGGGAGGAGGCAGGGCTGGCGGCCTGCTCCGGGGCCCCCCGGGGGCAGGGGGGCGGGGCCCAGAGGTGCAGCTGCGGGAGGCCCTTGCGCCGAGATGCTGCTGGGGCTTCACGGGGCAAGTGCCCTCACCCCAGGCAGGACCCGGTCCCCCCCACCCCCCGCAGCTAGCTGCTCGGGGTGCCCCGCTGTGCTAATACTGGGCGGTCGAATCTTAGATTCCTTCCCGAAAACTTCTCTCGAGTGTTCCCCGGCGTGACAGTGGGTCCAGGTTCCCAGGATTCCTAGCACACCTGTGGTTTTCCACACATTCTTCCCGCCCTTTCGCCTGTCCTCTCGTCACTCTCCCCTCAGTGAGGCCCAAGGGCGTGGCCTGTTAGAGGCAGGGGGAGGCCGAGGAGCCAGGCTAAGCCTAAACAGGCGGTCTAGGTGGCAATCATACGTGGAAAGGAGGAGTGTCAATTAACCAACCAGCAGCTCAGGATGAACTTCGCAAGTCAGCACCCTTGCCTGGGTTTTTTGTAAGGGAATGAAGCAAGTTACTTGAGGGTCAGGTTACTCCAAGGACATGGTCAAGGTCTGGGTGATTTAGGACCCTGGGGATTCACACATGGGGAAGAGGTCTGGGTTGTAGCCAGACCAGCCAGACACCAAGATGGTGGAAGAGGGTCATTTTACCTCCCAATTGTAATGGGGCGTGGCCTTCGGCTGGTCGGGGGACACAGAATAACTAACGGAGGCCACGCAGACAAAGACCCCATCCCGTCCCCCCAGCAGCCCCAGCTCAGCCTCCGCAGTGATCCGTAGAAGGCACGAGCTTGCAGTCTGCTTCCCAATACGTTTCTCTTTGACAGAACCACCCTCTGGGTGCAGAGGCTTGCGCCCTGGCACGTTTCACAGAAAAGCCAGAGGCTCAGAGAGGTGATTGTCCGGGGGTGGGGGGGGTGCTAGACTCTGAGGGGTCACCTCGCAGACCACAGCCCTACGTCCAGTCCCACTTTACTCTCAGGATCCACCTGCTAGATCAAGGACAGTGCTGACCGAGAAACTGGTGACAAGCTCCCGACCAAAACCCGATGGTAAGGAGGCTGTTTTTCCATGTGCTGCACATTGGCTTGGGGCAGCGGGACAGCCTGGCTCCAGGGTCCACGGGGGCATCATCCTGCCCCCTGATCTGTGCTACTCGGATCCTAAGCACCTGTGTGCCCTGCTGTCCATGAGCTGCTGGAGAACGTCATCCTCATGTGCACGGTGAGCTGAACCCATGCTGGACGTGGGTCCGTGGCTGTCCATGGCATTAGAGGAGGATGCTGTTACTCCCCACCTAGATCCCCCTTACCAGGCCCATATGCACTGCTGGTGGAGGGGGCCACATGTCTCTGGAGGTGCCTGGGAGGTCATGTTCCCCCAACCCAGGACTGAGTGTGCTGGGGTAGAAAGGCCCAGCCACCTGGCCTCAGCCAGGACCACCTCTGGGGTACCGTTCACACGCAGAGCTCCCCATGGGGTCAGGCGGACATTGGACTTCTCCCAGCCCAGCCCCTTCCCTATCCGGCTCCCCCCACTGACCTCAGGCTGCTCTTGACTTCTCTCCCTCAGTAACTATAAGAATCTCCAGCTCTGAAGGGAGGGTCTGATACAGGGGTGACTTGGTCAGGGCTGCTGCTGTGAGGTTGGAATGATGAGGAGGTATTCACATGACTCAGGGATGGACACCGAGGGAAGAGCATGTGCAAAGGCCCCGTGCTGAGCAAGAAGCTGGCAGTAAGAGGGATGGAGAAGTGAACAGAAAACCGAGATCATGAAATGCTGTGTAACCCTTCAAAATTATGCTTCTGTGGAACTCCTATGAGATAGACAATTTTTTTAAAGATTTTATTTATTTATTTGACAGAGAGAGAGAGAGCACAAGCAGGGGGAGCCGCAGAGGGAGAGGGAGAAGCAGACTCCCCACTGAGCAGGGAGCCTGATGGAGGACTCGATCCCAGGACCTGGGATCATGACCTGAGCCGAAATCAAGAGTCAGACGCTTCACTGACGGAACCAGCCAGGCATCCCGATATAGACAAATCTAAAGGAAATATGATATGGAAATGACAAGACACAGCGAGTATGACTTCAAGCCTGAATATTTGTGTCTTTGCAGAGAGAAAGCTGCGGGGAGGGTGGCGGCCGGGGCTCCGACGTCCTCCTTCGCTGCGTCTCCCAGCATATGTGGCTCTCACAAATTGGAAAAAATCAATGTTTGTGGTAGACACAGGTTCAGAGTTTTAAAACTTTTTATTCTGGGTATTTGCTGGACTGTGAACTTGTTTTGGAAGATATTTTCCTGAGGCTTCTCGGTGAACCCGTGGAGGTGGGCCCAGGTTACTCGCCTTTTGCAAACAGAAGGCCGTGCGGTGCGGGGCTCGGTTCTCAAGCTCGTGATGACCAGAGAGTCCTCTGATGTGTGCGTGAGCACCGTGTATGTGGGATAGTGGAGCTTTATGGGAAAAGCACTGATGGAGCCTCAGGGGGCTGTCACCCCACGCGGGCGGCCGGCTGGCGTCCAAGGCTGGGGAGCTCACACTGCTGTGGGGGGAACTTGCTGTCGGGATCCTGACCTTGGCCCCAGGCGCCGGCCCTGGGCGAGAGGTGACCCACAGACGGGGCCGCTCGGAAGTACAGACATTTGTTCTGTCAGAGGTCAGAGGTCAGCAGGCCGGAAGTCAGAGGTCAGGGTGTCGGCAGGTTGGTTCCTTCTGAATTCTCTGAGGGGGGATGCGGTCCAGGCCTGTCTCCCGCTGCTGGGGCTGTTGGTTCCTCCGTGTGCGTGGCCTGTGGGCACTCCCGCCACCACGGCCTCCACGTTTATGTGTCTGGGAGGACCCAGGTCCCTGGGTCAGGGCCCCACGCTAATGACCTCACTGTAACCTGATCACCTCTGTAGAGACCCGTCTCCAAATAAAACCACACTCTGTGGCGCTGGGGGCTAGGACTCTAACATACCTTTTTGGGGGAAGCAATTCAGAGGCTAACGCCCAGGAGGGGACGCCCCCAGCCCTCCCATCCCCCCGCTCTTCGGGAGGCCGAGCTGTGGGCCCAGTGCCCTGCATGAGCTCCTGCGAGGTTGCTCCCCGGGCCGGGTTTGCTTAGGGAGTGTCTCACCTGAAGCTCACACAGGCTCAAGCCTGAAGGCAGGACACACCTGGAGCCTTGGCTTGGCCCTTTGAGCCGCGCTGAGACCGAGCCTGGGGTCACTGTTCACACCCGGCCGAGCGCTGAGTAGGGCCGCGCGCCCCACGCCGACTGTGCACGGAGAGCCCTCCCCTCAGATGGAAGCCCCCCCACCCCCGCTGGGCCTAGCCAAGGCCCAGCGGGGGTGGCGGCTTTCAGAGACAGCCTCTCCCTGCCTCTCCCTGCACCAAGCCACAGACACAGGCCGAGCCCCACATGTGGGGTGCCTGCCGTCCACAGAGGCCAACAGCCAGCTGAGACCACCCCCAGGCTGCTGGGACGCTGTCCCCGGCCGTGTCGGGACACCCCACCTGCCATCAAGACCCGGCACGAAGCGCAGAAGCCTACGCGTGGCCCCTCGCGTGCACTGTCCGCTGAGGTCTCCAGGGCCTGCTCACAGGTTGTGTTGCTCAGGGTGAGCGGGTGCGGGGACAGGCCACTGTCAGGGGTCGGGGGTCAGGGCTGCCCTGGGACGCAGCCGTGACAGCTGCTGTCCGGCCACAGCAGGGTGCCAGGCTTGGCAGAGAGGGTGTGGCCCGCGAAGCCCACGGCTGCGGGCGGTGGAAGGGCAGTGTCCCCGCCCTGTGCGCCCTGCGAGCATCTGTGGGCAGCTAGCGCTGCTGATGGCCGCAAACAGGAACTTCTCCTTGGCAGAGTCGGCCGACTCTTCAAAATCAGCAGGTCAGGGGCATGGTGACACGGACCAGCTCCCAGAACCAGGATGCGGTGCGTCCACACAAGGCGTGCTGGGGCCCGGAGGCGGGAGGCTCTCCCATCCTGCCTGTGGGGTGGGGACATTGCCTCTTTGTCCTGCTTGGAGCACAGGCTCGGGGACCCCTGCCCCCGAGGGGCCTGCGAGGGCGCCCGAACTTGCCCGGCTGTCCCTGTCCATTGGAGTCTCATCGTTGAGACTCTGGGCTTCCGGATGGGGCTTCATCTGAGGGGGTGTTTGGAGGAACTGGAAGACCCCCGAGCAGAGGGCAGGACGGGGTTGAGTCTGGGGGCCCTGCTGGGGGACCGAGGAGACGGGGGTGTGAGCCGCCTGTGGAGGAAGCCCACGGAGATTTGCCTGAAAGTTTCGGCTCCTCGACCCAGTACCATTATTATCTTGCTGTGATAGTGAGCCTAAGAGAAAGTCTGGAATGTGGATCTGTCTGTTCCAGCGTCTTCAACATGACCACTGGCACGGCGGTCATGATGGAAAGCCTGTTTCCTCGTCGCATGAGCTTATGCAGCCCCGGCACTTGGCCAGACGCCTTCCTTGTCTGGGGTCCCCCTTCCTCTTTGGGTGCCAGGCTTGGCGTGAAGGTCAGGGCTCAATGTCCTCAAGGAGGACTGTGGTGCGCACACTGACTGCTGTCCCCCCCGGGCCTGGGCAGAACGGCACCTGTGTCAGCCCCCCGGAGGCCCCCACCCCTGCCGAGCAGCAGACCGCCCATCCCAGGGCCCCCTCTGACTTCTCCCATCCCGTGGAGCCTCCGGGGACAAGGGGAACTCAGAGACAGAGCTCACGCGGGACCTGGAGCCACCAGCTCCTTCCTTCTTGTGCAGGAAGTCGGCTGGGAGTAAGTGAGAGCATTTCAGTTCGTCTCCAGAGCCCCGGGCTGTGTCACGGTGCTGCTTGTCTGCCTGGGGGTGACTCCCTCTGCCCACCAGGCTTCTGGGGGTGGAACTTCCCTGTGGCCACTTCTACTCAAATGAACGAGGAGGACAGGGGGTCAGCCTGGAGCAGACTCAGTCCCTCCGTCCCACGTGTCTGCCCAGCTGCCTCATCTCGGTGCCACCGGCCAAGCGGGGCGGGTGGCTGCAGCCCTGTCTTTGCGCAAGTCCCCAAAACCCACGCCCGCAGCTGGGTGCGTACTCCCAGCTGAGCACGAACGTGGAACTCAGAGAAGTGATTTCTGAGACAAAGCTGATCTTTGAAAGATTATAATTTAGGAAACTCTGGTCCATCTGTTACACTACCCATTTCAGAGCTTGGCATTTTATTTCTGCATATAAAATACCCCAGGCACTCCACTTTCACTGTTTTGCTTTAAACTGGGAGCTTTATCATAACAAGGTAATAATAACGACCACAGCAATAAACAGTGTCGGAGTTTGCAAAGCGTTTTACAGAATTATCTTATTGGCGACCCCGACAGGGCAGGGTGAGGGGTTATCACGTGCCTTCTGGGCGAGGGAGCAAGGGAAGACAGAGACGCTCCAGAAAACGATCCTGCCTGGAGCACCCCCCGGAAGGCCTGCTGGTTGCCATCCTCCGAAAGGCAGGGGAAGGGGGTCTCCTTGGCAGGCGGGACCCCCACTGGGGTCTCTCTGGTTCCCCTTCTGGTTTCTTTGGCAGTGAGGGCGTGGCTCTGAATGGGGGCTGTCGGCACAGCTTTCCCCAGCCCCCACGGGCCGGCCGGGGCTCAGCACCTCATGGCCCCGTGGTCACCTTGTGTGGGTGGCCCTGCCACTGGGTGGTGATGCATGGGCTGCCCAGGCGTGGCCGACACACGCCCCGGGACGTCGGTTTGGCGGGATCCCCCGGGCCCTGTTCCGTCTGCTCGGCTGCAGACTGCCGTCGCGGCGAGGAGCAGGCTTGCCCAGGGGGTGGCCGAGTGAGAAGGCTCTTGGAAGCTGAGCATCTGGGACAGCCGTGCATCCCCGAATCACTCACTTCTGAAAAGCAAACGTTTTCCTTGAGAACTGTTTTGCATTTACAGAAAGTTACCGCGGAGAGTTCCCGGGGACCCCCCACACCCACCTCTCCTGACAACACCTACGTTGCTGTGGGATATTGGTCACAACTGACGACCCAAGAGTGATCGATTATTGATTACTTTGTTCAGATTTCCCCAGTTTTTGCCCAGTGTCTGTCTTCTGCGCCAGCATCCTGCCCAGGGGCCCACGTGACATTCAGGCTCCTCTGGGCTACGGACGTTTCTCAGACTTTCCTTGTTTTAAGGAGGACGGAGCAGGTATTTTGGAGAATGTCCCTCAAGTGGGACGTGTCTGGTGGGCCGTGTGTTTGGGAGGAAGACCGTGGAGGACAAGTCACGGTTGATGCCGACTTTGGCCTCTGGCCGAGGTGTGTTTGGGGCTTCTCCGCTCTCAGTCCCGGTGTGCAGCCCACACTCAGGGGAGGGAGCTGTGCTGCCCCGAGCACGGAGCGGCCTCTCTGGTCACCGGGGTCCTCTGTCCTGGAAGCTGCTTTTGCCTCCTGTGCGTTGACTGACCCGATTGCTCTCGCCTGTGTGGACTCGAGGAGGGCGCCTGCAGGCTTTGGGCTAGGACCTGGAGCCCCATGGGCATTGCTGCTCATGCCGCTCCTGTGGCGGGCATGTGGACCGAGGCGTGGCTGCTGGGCCGCCGCAGAGACGCTCAGACCCCGTGCGTGTTGTGGCCGCGGTCTGGCTCCGTCTCTGGGCTCTGTCCTGTCTTCCCTTTCTCCTGACCTGTGTTCTCTCGTGTTGTGAGCATGTCAGCCCACACGTTCTCTCCGGGAGCAGGCTTAGGGCCTCCCTTCCCTCGCATCCCTCCTGCGCAGTGCCTGATCGCAGCCACGTCTGTGGGGCCGGGAGCCGATGCTGGGAATCTTCCCGCCACGAACACGCCTGCGGAATCCTGCCGGGAGACGGACGGCCCCCACCCGCTCCACGTCCCTGGTCTCTCGCCTGCGGTGCCACGGAGGCCAGGGCGAAGGTGCATCTTCAAAGGCCCCGTGAGGTCAGGGAGTGGCTCTTTATGAATGCCTGGCCGGCCCCTGCGCTGGGCTGGGGTCTGACTGCCATCTGGTTTGCTGGCTCTGGAGAGACGTGCTCCTGGCTGTCTCTGCGGTCCCTGGGAGAGGGGTGTCTGCTCCCGTCCTGCCTCATGGGCACCACTGACCCCTTGTCCCTCCGCACTTTGTGCTAAGTGACGCACACACCCCAGCTGGACACGGTTCCCAGGAGGAGCCGTCCCGTCACAGGGGGCGGCTGCCGGGTCAGGTTAGGGCCCAGACGGGGAGGAATGGGGACAATTACAGTTGGCGCTCCTCTGTACCCTGTCCATGCTTGCAAACCCACCCACTCGCCAAAACCTCCTCATGATCCGCAAACCAACACTTTGTGGCACCTCCATAGACATTTTCGGATGTGCCAGAGTGGTGGAAATGTGGGGTCTTGCCTTCCTGTCTCAGCTCCTTCTATAGACATGTGGCCAAGAGCTCAGCCAACAAAGAGCTCTGGTTTTTGCATTTTTGTGTTTTTGGTTGGTCACTTTGCTGCTTAAAATGCATTAATTCAGTGTTTGGGGGCGTCAGGGTGCATGCTGCAGATCATGAGAACAGGCTGCCTGCTCAGCAGAGGCAAGCCCCAGAGATTTTTAAATGGATCAAAGTTTCCTTCAACTACAAAACCACTCGAATGATCAAGGTGAGCACCAGTTTCTAAAGAAGACAAAACATGGGTGTTAGCTGGCTGCTCCTGGGTCTGACCTTCCCCAGGAGGTACCCAGACCTCCCCCAATCTACAAGCAGACCCCCCGCCCACCAGGGACCTGTATTTCACAGCCTTGGACACTCTGAAAACCCCACTCCTTCAGAGACACATTTGTGGCTGCCCTTTTATCCTGAGAGCCCTGAGGAACAAGTGACCGGGGTGCTTCCCTAGGAGAAGCCTGGCCCCCCCGGCCACCAGAAGGCTGTGGCATTAGAGGCCCCCATGCCACCCTGCTCAGGAAGCCCCGTATCAGATTCTGGAAGCAGGTACCTTGAGGGGAAGTGCTCAGCCGGGAAGCTAGCTGCCCACAAAACCGTCTGAAGCCTTAGACAGAGAGCAGCTTCGCTCCTGCCTGGTTCGCGGCCGTAGCCTGAAGCGGCCCAGCTCCTACTCCTGCCCCCCCCATAAGCCCCCGTGGGGCATTCTCAGGATGGAAGCAGGATTACCTGTGAAAACACACATCAGTGTGATGGTTAATTCAAGGGTCAAGTTGACTGGATCATGGGGTGGCCAGAGATTTGGTCAAACGTTATCCTGGGTGTGTCTGTGAGGCTCTTTCTGGATGGGGTTTGATCCTGGGACTCGGGGAGGCAGACGGTCCTCCCCATCTGGATGGCGTCTTGCGATCAGGGGAGGCTCTGCACCGGCGTGCCCCGCGGGTGCATGCTCACTTTCTCCCCCCTTGGCTCCCGGATGGCAGGGCTCTGGTTCTCTAGCTGGAACAGTGCCCAGCCTGGGGTAAGAAGAGCCGAATCCGCTGACTGAGTTCTACCGGAGATAAGGAACGGTTCAGACGTGCCCTCTATGTACGGCTGATGATTGCTGTGAGTTACACTGAAACCTCACTGTTGGGGGATTACCGGGGACCTGGTTTTAGCTAATGAGGAGTCTGAATTAGAGATTCTGTTAAAAAAACACAGGCTAGTTTCATCACATTAAGGAACAGATGGCAACAAAAATATCAATAACTAAGTGCTTCTAAGAAGAATTCCTGCCAGGGGCGCCTGGGTGGCTCAGTCGTTAAGCGTCTGCCTTCGGCTCAGGTCATGATCCCAGGGTCCTGGGATCGAGCCCCGCATCGGGCTCCCTGCTCGGCGGGAAGCCTGCTTCTCCCTCTCCCACTCCCCCTGCTTGTGTTCCCTCTCTTGCTGTGTCTCTCTCTGTCGAATAAATAAATCAAATATTAAAAAAAAAAAAAAGAATTCTTGCCAGGTCAGTTCTAATGAATAGATACACTGGTCCTTTATTTTATCGTAAAAATTATTCACTCACAGCAGAAGCTTTAAAAATCAAAACGGTTTGCTCACTCCGCACTGTGATGGATTCCGACACTTATTTAACAGGGTGTTTTAAATCTATTGCTCTCGAGGGTAGGCTGGGAGCAGCACCATTTGAGAAATGGAGAGTCCCGGCCCCACCGACTGTCTGTGTTCTATCACCCCCAGGCCATTTTAGGACCCTGACACCTGGGCGTCACTGCTTGAGCCCACCTCCTGGTGGGCACCCAGGTTTTGCAGAGGCTGTATGGTGGGTGACAGGGATGAAAGCTCGAGGCTGGGAGGGGCTGCCAGGCGGGGAGCACAGCTGAGCGCACCCAGGGATCCCACTCGAGGGAGACGTCAGCCGTCAGAACCCAACAGGCTGCATCCCCCCTGACTTGCGAGCCCGCTCACACCTCCGTGATCCACCGTGAATGGCAACTCACCCACCTCACTGCTGCGCGGACCTCCAGGCCTTGCGTCACTGCGGGGGTCCTCCGCTGCCTGATCAGAGCCGCTGTGTCAGACACTGCACGCCCGCATGCCCACATACCTGCTGCTGTCCCTGGAGCTGCGCTTCCCCAGGACCCCGGCGGCTGGGGCTCGTCCCCGCCTTCTCCCACCTCCGAGGCCCACCTAACCCACCCCTCACCCCGTGGGGACGGCTTTCCTTCTTCTTCTTCTTCATGTTCCCTCTTCTTCATGTTCATTTGGTGTCCTTTGGGGTGAAGACGTTGTTAACGAAACAACAGCGAGATAATAAGGGGCTCTCGTGATTTGGAAGTGTTGATGAGACAGGCGAATGGAAAGGCACAATGAACTAAAATCGACATGACTTTGAGGAGCCACTATGGAAACGGTTGTGACAGCAGCCTCCGTGTGAGGCAGTTCAGATAACCACAGGCTAACAGAAGTGAAACAGGATGACAAAAGTATTTGCTTAATCCCAAAGAAGGAAAGTAAAGAGAAAATAAAGCAACAAAGAGCAGGTGGTATAACAACGGAAATAAGAGCGGAAGAGTGGATTGAAATTGAATTATATAAGTAATTCTATTTTATGTCAATGTAAATTGAATTCACACTAGGAATGCCAGGCTTGAAGAGGTTATAAAAGAATAGAAATAAGCTGTACCATGCAAACTTTAACCAAAGAAAGCAGGTTAGCTGAGATAATGTCAGGTTCAGTAGGCATTGATGTGAGGGATAGTGCTAGAGACGAAGAGGGATGATTCACAGCGACAAGGACTCCATCCAGGGATGACGTAACAGTTTTAAAAATTTGCTGCATCTAATAACTTAACCTCAAATATATGTAAATCAAAAATCAACAAAATGAAACTAAATAGTCACATCCACAATCATAGTTGGATATTTGAATATACCTTTTCCAGTAACTGAGAACAATCAGAATAACTCAATTATCAAAATATGTCCACTTGACATCTATGGGGTATTGCTCGCCAGCTTGTGGGATACGTACTCTTGTTAAGTGCATTTACATTGATCATAGGCTGGCCCATAAAACAAGTTTCAACTGAAATAATAAAACATTTTCTGACTACAAGACAATTAAGCTAAAAATCAATAGCAAAAACTCACCTCAAAAAACAATCCTCTAGATATTTGGAAATCAAGCAATACTCTTCTAAATAACCTATGCATCAGAGAAGAAATCAAAATTTAAAATGATTGAAATTTAAAACTATTTGGAACTGAATGATACAGAAAACAACAAAATTGTGGGATTCACCTAATGCCACACTTAGAGGAAAATTTATAGCCTTAAATGCATTAGAAAACAAGAGTGTTTGGAAATCAATAATCTGAGTATACTTCTGGGAAAGTTAGAAAACAGAAAACAAATTCAAAGTAAGCAGAAGGAAGTGAACAATAAAACAAGACAGAAATCAATGAAATTAAAGCACAGGCACCATTCAACAATGAGAAACCCAGTTAACCAAACTGACGTAAAAAGAAAAAGAAAGCAGGGATGACCTGTATCTATTAAAGAAGCCGGGTCTCTATTTAGAAAGGAAATGGCACACCCATGTGAATTCACCAGCGTAACCCACCAAATGCTTAAGAAAAGAAATAGCGCAAATACTAAACAAATTCTCCTGGAGAACAGGAAAGGAGAAAAAAACTTCCCAGATTTTTTTGCCATTCACACAGCCTTGCTAACAAAACCTTATGAAAATACGAGAGGGAAATTACAGACCAATTTTTCTCTTGAACAAAGATGCAGAAATACTTAGTCTTAGGAAACGTGGAAGAACCTTAAATGTGCGTTACTAATTGAAAGAAGCCAGTCTGAAAAGGCTGAGTACTGTGTGATTCCAACTCTAGGACATTCTGGAAAAGGCACAACTATGGACACGGTAAAAAGATCAGCGGTGGCCAGGGGTCAGGGGGGTGGAGGCATGAAAAGGCAGAAAATGTAGGATTTTTAGGGCGGTGAAAATGCTCTGTGTGATAGCACAGTGGTGAATGTGCATTATTACACGTTTGTCCAAACCCATACAGTGTACAGCATAAAGAACCCTAATATGCACCACAGACTTTCAGTTAACTGTAATGTGTCAATATTGGCTCATGGACTAACAATGTACCCCATTAACGCAAGATGTTAGTAATAAGGGGAACAGGATGGTGGGGGTAGGGGAGAGGACAGTGTATATGGGAATTCTGTGTACTTTCTGCTCAATTTTTTGTAGACCTAAATATGTTTTAAAAAATGAAATCTATAAATTATTTTAAAATCTGTTGTATTTCTGTGTATTTATTTTATTTTATTTTATTTTATTTATTTATTTGACAGAGAGAGACACAGCGAGAGAGGGAACACAAGCAGGGGGAGTGGGAGAGGAGAAGCAGACTCCCTGCCGAGCAGGGAGCCCGATGCGGGGCTCGATCCCAGGACCCTGGGATCATGACCTGAGCCGAAGGCAGATGCTTAACGACTGAGCCACCCAGGTGCCCCTGTATTTCTGTGTATTAGCCATGATTAAAAAAACCGTTTTTAAATACTTACACCTGCACCAAAACATAATAAAATAACCGAGGACAAAATCAAATCAAAGACGTACGAAGTCTTTTACAAAAATTTACACAATTTTATTCAGAGAACATCTACAAGTCCTAAAGGGTAGAGATATACCATGGTCATGGATGGGGTGTTTAATGCTTAAAGATGTTTAAAGATGTCAGTTCTCTCCAAGGTGTAATCCGGATGGGAATCTCAGCAGGTTGCGTGTGTGTGTGGACATTGAGAAACCATTTCTAAAATGTATATGGAAATACAAAGAGTCAGTAATAGACAATATAACCTTGAAGAAGAACAAAGTTGGCGCAGTACTGATACTGGAAATGGGACTTATTTTAAAGCTGCGACAAGGACCAGTGTGGGCTCTTGAAGGAAAACGGGAAGAAATAGGGGCTCCAGAAACAAATTTGCACATAGAGACATTTGACTTACACCCACACGGTGCTCAGCTCCCAGGTGTGCACTGAGCACAGTGTGTACATGTGTTCACCAAAACACAGCAGTGGGAACGCTCATGGCCTCCACCTGGAGACTCCCCAAGTGCTGTTAGTAACCGTGTGGATAAATAAAGGTGGTGCGTTTGCACAGCAGAATCCAATAAATGTTAATGATAAACAACCTGCAAAATGCACAGCAAGGGGAAGACTCTCCGAAGCGAGGTGCAGCATCGGGAGGAAGAGCCTAGGGTGTACCCCGCGCTCTGCTGTGTGCTGTCAGTGTTCTGGTTTTGACCTCGTTCTGGTTATGTTGGTAAGGACACAAATGGCCACTATTTGTCACATGTCACAAAAGTTTTCTTAAAAATACAATATTTTAAAAACAGTTGCACTTCCATTCACTCATACCACCTCAATAAGCATTTCAAAACCTACCATTACTTTTAAATGGCTGTGACTTCAAACTACTCGGGGTGAAAGTGAACCTGTTTCAATCGATAGCATTATTTGCTAAGCTCTGAATCAATGTTGTCTCTTTGCTTGGACAAGCTCCCCACATGTCGAGGGCAGATGGGTTGATGAAGTTGCACGTGGCAAACACGTGCTCTCACGTGACACCAGGGACCATGTTTGTCCAAACATCAGCCCTCTGTAGGACCCACGGGGAGCCGGGAGGCCGTGAGGGTGAGACCTGCCCATGGCACCCAACCTTTGTCAGTTGTTGGCAACTTCGCCTTCATTTTCTACAGAATACAACTCAGGGTTTCTGAAAATACAGCCCAATTATTTTATCTTTTAAACACTTCTTCATCCAGCTGAGTGCTGTCACATAGGCTCAGCTATGAGGTAGATTTGCAATCATTTCAGACAAGGGCTCAGTGGTGTCCCTGGGTCGCCGTGGTGAGACGGGTGGGCAAAATATGCAAGTTGTATTTTTTCCCCGGATTTTAGTTTTTCAGTAATAACAAGACATGCGCATCAGAGAACACAGGACAAAACTGTGTGTGCACATGGGTCCTGTCCCGATGATGGGGCAGATCCCTCGCCAGCTGCTCATCCCGGGACAGGTGCAGGTGGAAGTGGGATCTTAACCCTATTCACAACCTGGCCAAAGAGAAAGAAGGAGCCGAGCTTTCAATGCTCGCACACGTGGGTTCATTGCTTCAGCATAAAACAGAGGGCCCACTTGTTTCTGTTACTCAGCAAAGGGAAATACGTCTCCAGAAACCCTCAGAAGGTTGTCTCCGGAGTGGACCAGCGTGGACAACCTCGACCAGCACAGTTGCGGGCTCCAGGGGCCGTCCGACTCCGGTCTGGTTGTCACCATTGTCCATTCCCACCTGCTGTTGCCTGTGGCTTCTGCTGACAACACTGCACGGACTTGCCTCATTTGGCGTGTGGTTCTCATGACCTGTTCCATGCCCTGTCCTCAACCTCGTCACACGCAGGTCCATGAGGGAGCCACACGGCTCCCTTGTGGAGCCACCCCTACTGATAGCCGGTCCCTCGGAGCCCACTGGTGTCTCAGGCGGGCAGACCTGCCCCCACGTCAGCTCCCTTGGGACACCCTGTCTCTCAAACACCAGGGACTGTTCCCTCTCTCGAGCTGTCAGCACCGTCTGCCCTTCCTCTCCTCTGGCCTTCAACCCCGTGTCGCCTCATCTGTGGACGTGTCAGCCTTGGCCACGAGGCCACTTGGAGCTCCATGAAGACAGAGTTCTGGCCAGGGTGGGGGCCCGGGAGGTGACAGATGGAAGAAACAGAGGAAGAAAGGGACGGAGGGAGACTCTGTCCCAGGAGGGGTCCTGTGGGAATTTTTGGTGGCCTTGAATGTTTCATTTAGATCTGGCTGATCTTTGCACAAAAGGGGCCGGAATCTGGGTTAGCTCCAGTGAGCACATGCTTTAGCTGCCCACCGAGGATGTCCGGGCACCTGTGGCCCCGCAAACTGCCTTCACCCGCCTGGCCCACGTTTCCGGCCAGGCCTCGGGCTGGCTCTGCTTTTCCACTGGACGTGGTCCTAGGTCCAGGCTTTGGCCACCGTGTCTGGCCTGCTCCTGCCAAAACCCTGAGGGCATGGGCGTCCCTGGCAATGGTGTTAGGAGCAGGCCCAGTGCTGGCCCGGGTCCTGAGTTCTGTCTCAATAGGTGGTTTGCTCTGTTTAGAAGAGATTATTTGACTTAGTGAACGCTCTCAATTGTCAGTTCAGTGGAAAGTTATCAAGTTGTCCTGCCTTGAAGAACACATGGAAGCCCAGAATGGACCAGCCTTCCTGCTGCTCTAAAGAGAAGATTGCTGGACACCCACGTCCACGGTCTGCACGGGAACGCATGCTGAGATCCACGTGTCTGCATGGCTCCTCGTGGAAGGAGGCTGCGGGGACGCCAGGAGGCGCCCAGATCCAAGGCTCATCTGCCCCAGCGGGGGAGGTGCCCCACCCGGCGTGGCTCCTTCATGTGGTGCCGAAGAGACCCCACTGGAGGGGAGCAACCCCGTTGCTATCCCTCTGTCCTCCATGTTGCCACTACTAGCCCATCCACTGGCCGTGTATGGGGTGCTGCTTTGGAGGTGCCACCTGATGCCCCGGTGGCCACTTACTGTGAAAGCCATCCTGACGCCCATCGTTGCCCTACCCACAGGAAACCCAGATCTCGACTTGAAGGACGTCTCCCATCCAACAACAGCGTTAGTTACCTGGTTGACCACGGCCATTGGGGCCACGGCCACGTCTGCTGTTTTCAGTGATGTTTCCACGAGGACATTTCTAGCATAACAGAGGGTAGGAACGTGGGGATGTCGAGGACCAGGAGGCTGCTATATACAGTTTAAATTTAATTCCAAGTGCCCCAAAAATGTTCACCCCCAGCAACATCTACAACATCTACAACAACAGCTACAGGAGAGCCTGTAGCCGGAGCCATGAGGACTGGCTTGAGCTGCGGTGCAGAAAACCAGGAAGAGTGAGAACTTAGAGAAATAAAATCTGGTGGGCGGTCCTGACTTGGCTGCTGGGGTGGCTCATGGTCAGGCAGGGACCTGCCCCTTCATTTGTGGCTCTGTCAACCTCAACTGGTGGGTTGGATCCATGTTCAAGATGCAGCCCTCATGTCCTTCCAGAAACCAGCCACTAAAAAGGAAGAAGGTGCATCCCCCTTCCCTAAGGACACTTGCCTGGAGACACACATCCTTCCTTTCTATCTCGAGGCCCTGCCCAGGACCCAGCCCCGTGGCCAAGCAGATGCAGGGAGGCTAGCACGTGAACGTGTCCAGCTAAACACTGGGGATTTCTCTTGTAGGAACAAGGAGGGACGCACATCGCTGGACAATTGGGGGTTTGCCACAGACCCATTCTCCCCTGCCTCTGAGAAAAGGCCCAATGAAAAATTGTGACTTTAACTTGCCTTTTATTGCTTAGTAGAGCGTTTGAGTACTTCCTCACTTGCCATTGACCATCGGAGTGCCCTCCTCTGAGAATGGTTTGCTTGTGACTTGTTTTCCTGTTGTATGTCTGTTCTGCTTGTTGGATTTTCAGAATTCTTTACATATGCTGGATAACAGTTCTGACTGCTGTGTATGTTGCAAATTTTCCTAGTCTGTTTACTTACTGTCTTTTAGAAGTTTCTGATTTCCATGTGGTCAACTTTATCAGTTGTTTTGTTTGTTAGGCCTTTTCTCTAGTATCTCATTCAAGAATGACCTTATTCCAAAGGATCATAAACCCACTATCTTCTATTTGCTTCTAATACATTTGTAGTGTCTCAGTGTTTAGGCCTTAAAGTTTATCTTTGGGATATACTTTTCTCCTCCCAAATGTATAGTCATTTGTCAAGTATAATTTATTGAGCAATTTATCTTTCCTCCATGGATTTGGAAGTCATGAAAATCAAGAAATAAATTCTTACACATACACAGATCTGCTTCACAGATTTGCTTGACTATACTTGTTCTAAAATTTTACAAACTCTGAGTTCTAGGTGGGGTTACACCTCATCCCTTCCTGTTTGCTCTTGTCAAGTATTTCTTGGTTACCTTGTAGTTTATTCCCATGTGAATTTTGGAGATGTGATTCTGTTGAAGTTTTGATGAGGATTACAATGAAATTATAGAATTGACACTTCACACAGTTGAGCATTTCCATTCATGAACATTGTATACCTGTCCAGTTATCTAAGTGCTCATGTCTTGGAACTTACTTTTTCTGTCATGTTTCACTATACACAGAAAAAAATACGTGAATTGAAACCAAAGGGACCAAAGGGTGACCCCTGTTCTACAGGTGAGGGAGGAGGTGGCGAGAAGGCAGGTGTCGTGTGGCGGCTGTTTCATTCCGAGATAACAGTCATCCACGCTAGCAACGCTGCTGATTGTTACCTGTCCTCTGTGACTTGGGGCTGGCCAGGGTCTCGTCTTCCTGGCTCACGCTTGTCACACACAGGTGTGTTTCTACTTCCGAGGCCTCGAGGTGGCCATTCTGGCAATGCCCAGAGACACACATCAACAGGGACATGAGCTTTATGAATTTCATAATAAAAGAAAAGCAGACACTAGTAATATGTGAGGCAGGAACCACAGATGAGAGCACATCATTTGAAGATCAGCTCTTTCCATCCATGGATTACCTCCCACCTCTGTGGGGAGTCTGCAGGTGGGATCTCGACATTTGTAGCAGACGTTTGTCATTTTGTCTTTCTTGCATCCAACTCCATTTCTGCGTTTGGGTAGCCCAGCCCTGAGGGCTCATGGCACAGGCATCCCTGAGTGGAAACCAGGACAGCAGAGGCTTGCTTTGCACATCCTGGTGGCCTGGGGGTTCCTGGACCCCACCACTCAGGTTCCTGTGGGTCAGTGGCCAGCAGAGGTGAGACATGCAGACAAGAGCTCCAGTAAAGGTAACACCTGGCCAGCCAGGGAAAGGACCCAGTGGTGGCCGGGCGGGTCGGCTCCCTGGAGACACTTTCCCCTCACTAGCTGCCATTCTGCTGCATGGCTGGGGTCCCACAGGTGAGGGGTCCTAGAGTCTTCATATTCTTGTGGCTTTTATTCCTTACTTTCACGACGTACCTCTACCTGTGCCCAGCCAAGTCACCTGGCATCTGGACCCCACATGCACCTGGTCCAGGAAGCTCCCACCCAGGGGCTACTGCCACAGAGGGTCCTGCATGGCCCCGGGCCTTCCAGGCATCAGGAGTGGGTCCCCCTCACCAAGATCTGGGTGCAGAGCAGAATCCATTTCAGGGAGGGTGGCCAGGTCACTGGGGGCCCTCAGGGTCCAGTGACTGAGCAGGACCCCTGTCCAAGCTGCTCCTGGAACCAGTCCTTTGCTGGCTTCCAGCCTCTAGCATCCTTGTGCATGTCTAAACCTCACTTTCCAGCCTTCCCGAAAACTGGAGACTACCTGATGTCCTTCCAACGGCTCCAGGGCTTCTAAGTCTGGGCAGAGTTGTTTCAGCTATCCTGAAACCTTGCACACCCTTGCTGGAGTGGGCTGTTAGCCGCTGCCACGTCCACGTCCTGATCCCCGGAAAATGTGAAGGTAACCTTTCTTTAAATAGCAGAAATGTGATTCAGCAGATGTGGCGGAGTTAGGGACCTTGAGATGGGAGATTATCCTGGATTACCCCATTGGCCCTAAATGCATCCTGAGTGCCCTTACGAGAGGGAGGCAGGGGAGATCAGGTGCACACACGGGGGAGGCCACGTGATGATGGAGGCAGGGACTGGAAGGACGCGGCCACAGCCCAGGGATGCCTGGGGCACCAGGAGCTGGAAGAAGCAGGAAGGACCCTCCCTGGAGCCTCCAGAGGGAGCAGGATCTCAACGTCAGAACTCTGGCCTCCAGGCTGGGAGAAGATGAATCTCTGCGGCTTGGGTGGTTCTGGCTCAGGGTGTCTGTGGTGGAGGCCAGATGTCAGCTGGGCTGCAAGAGGGGTGTGGGGGCGGGAGCAGCCGAGGGCTCCCCAAATGCCCTGCAGGCCTCCTCACTCCTCCCGGGGCTGGCTTCCTCCGTGCCCCTGGTCTCTGGTCCACGGACTTGTCACAGTATCTACCGCGCTGTGTGCTTTCATTTTTAGGTTATATTGGAGCATACTGCCATCCACATAGTCAAGTGCACAGACCACTTGTTCAGCTCCTTTCCCATGTGTATGGGGGCCTGCGGTCAGCCCCCAGGTCACCCCACCTCACCCCAAGTAAACACCACCCTCCAGAGCAGCAGCTCTTGAACACTGGATTGCACTGGATTAGTCTGCCCACTGGTTGACTCCCACAGATGGACTCACATGGCACACTCCTGTGCTCAGCCTCCCAGGGGCCACCAAGTCCCTGCCTCCTGTGTTCACGCCCTGCAGGTCCCTCCCACACGGAGCAGTGTGGACCTTTGTGGCCAGTGTGGGAATGGCTTGGCAGCCCCGGGAGGGGTCCCCACGGTGGGGAACTGAAGCCCCCGCCCCCAGCCCTGCAGGTGCACTGTCCCGTAGCAGGTCTGCCGTCCTCATCTGGCCTTCTGATGACCACAGCCCTGACCAGCACCTGCCCCCGTAGCCTTGAGAGGGATACCCAGCCAGAACCCCCAAGGCAGGCCACCCAAATTCCTGACCCAGGGAAGCCATGTGAGATAATTAATGTTCATTGCTGTTTTTAGCCACTTTGGGCAGTTAACTAACAGTCAGGAACACGGTATCAACACGCCATCTGTGTGATGCATGTCCATACTTCTCCTCGATACGATGTGTTCATCTGCCCTCCTGGGGTGTGTCCAGTGTCTGGCTGTCACTGGTGAAGCTGCTACAACATTGACTATATCCTTCCTTCTTCTTGGCTGAGTACCTAGGAGTGGAATTGATGGGTCCCAGGTCAGGAGCACCTTTGGTTTTATAAGAAACAACCAGATCACCTCCCAAAACAGTTGCACCACATGATGTTCCCACCACTGGTGAGAGAGTTCTGGCTGGTGGGGCTCATCCACATGTGATGTTGTCCATCTTGAGTTGTGGCCATTCTATGGGGTGTGTGTGGCAGGACAGTGCTTGGGAGGAGGCTGAAGGCGGCAGGTTCCGGAGGCTGCGAGAGCCGCCCTCAGGTGCCGGCGATGCCCCCCAGTGCCGCCATAGGGCTCCTGCTACGTTTGACCCTGAATTCCCCACTGGGCCTACCAGGTCAGGGCCTCGGGAATATGTGGGACAGGAAAACAGTGTACGGTCCGTGGGCTGGGGGCCGTGATGGGTTGGCTCAGCAGGTGCTCAGTGGGCAGGTGGGGTGTGACATCGGACCTCGTCGGATGCTGAGCAGGGTGGGACTTGGTCCTGAGAGTCCCTTAGGGTGCAGGGAGAACTCAGTACACGGCGCTCCTCTGTGAGTCTGCGGGCACGGCACGGAGGTGGGGGCACGTGGAGAGCACAGCCCGGGGCTTGGGGCTTCCTTAACTCCTAGCAGCCCCGGGAACGCTTCGTGACGGGATAATGGGCACAATGGGCTGGTTAAAGACAGAGTTGTCTCAGAGGAAAGGAGGAGAAGAAACACTGTGTTTTAGTGAGAATATAATAGCAACAAAATTATGTTCTAAATGATCTGGCCATTTCCTTGACTACTGGGACTCATTCAATAATTATCACGTATACAAAACAAAAGGAAGACTTCTGCTGAGGTGTCCGTGAAGCATTTATGGTTCCTGTGGCGTTTAGTTAAGTGCTGAGTACAGTTACGCGATATTTCATCGCATGCATTTTGCTACAACGTCACCTCGGGGCTCAGCGAGTGTTCCTAAGTTTCCTGATTAGAATGAATTTGGCAATGAACTTCTTCCTATACAAACCCCGTGGGCACTTGTGATCATTTCTAAAATAATGCAGAAGAAGGAATAATGAGTCAGAGTCCACTAACATTTGGGGCTTCTGCAACAGAAGCGAGTTTTATCAATTATGGTCTATTTTAAATAAATGGAGACCGCTGGACTCAGAAGGGTTTTCCTGGTGACCTCCCAGCCGATAGACCTTCCCGGGACCATCAGCCGAGCCCCACATGTGCGGGGCCACTGAGGTCCTGATCCGGGGATGGGTCTTCAGTGGAGCAAGTGGACAATAATGAGGCCGGAAGGTTCCGAAGCCTCGTTTGCAGGGGACGCTGTGTGGTTCCCCAGAGGACTCTACTTTCAGGGCTGGGAACAGTCACGTCTGTGGCAGGAGGCCTCGGTGCCACGGCTTAAGAGCTTTACCTTCCTCCCGTTTGTTTGCCCCAAGCGTCAAGGAATGGTCAATTTAAGATGTAGATACAATCATCCTAAGTGGCTAGTTTGAGACCATTCATGCATTTTGGCTATAACTATTCAGGGCATTGGAACATTATAAGGCGTTTTAATGTAAATTCAAAAGTTTACAGCATTCTTTCCACAAGACGAGGATGCCTGCTGTCCCCTGATGCTCTGACCCCACTCCTCTGGTCCCCAACTCCTGCTTGCTCTTCAC
This sequence comes from Leptonychotes weddellii, assembly GCF_054177405.1. NCBI lineage: Eukaryota > Metazoa > Chordata > Mammalia > Carnivora > Phocidae > Leptonychotes > Leptonychotes weddellii. The sequence goes on from NC_138375.1 coordinate 922,306, forward strand.
AAGTATCTGATTTGTCTCAGTAACAAGTATTTACAGTAATCTGGAACTGTACAGTGGCTTTTTGAGGCTCTCGTCAGCAGACCTAGTGCAGAGGGGCATGATATTTTCCTGTAGAAGGGGTTAGTTTTCAAGGAGAGTCACCAGGCAGGTGGCAGGTGACAGAATGCAGCCCGGACAGGATGTGGGGACCGCAGCCCCCTGTCATCCCTGGAAGGCATGGCCTGAGCCGGGGCCCCAGTGATGACCCCACAGGCCCCAAATGTCCCTCCGAGAGACAGGCTGCCCCGTCTGCCTGGGGCTGTCTTGGTTTTTGCATGGAAGTCCGGCGTCCCGGGAAAACTCTCCGTCCGGTGCAGCGGGATGGTGGGTCCTGCTGGCTCAGAGCCAGACCCCGGTCTCAGCGGGGAGAAAAGCACCGCTTCCTCTGATGTTGGAACCGCCGCGCTGGTGCTCACCGGCCTCCGTGGTGGTGAAGTTGAGAGGAAGGGCTGTCTCCAAGAAGTCTTAGGAAAGAAAAAGGTCCTGGAACCAGAGTTGAGCGGCTTTTAATGAGCCTGAACCAAGAGGGAGCCACTCGCTGTGTCAAATGCTCTGTAACCCAAGTGGCCTCATTTGGGGAAGGGTCCCCATTTCTTCTGAGGGAAGGATGCTCTTCCTCGCCTGGGGGGGGTCATGCTGGTGACAGGGTGGTCTTTCTTAGGGCAAGACCCCACATCCCCTGGTTCTGTCCCCCAGGACTTTGCAAAGGGGAGAAACACAGCCTTCCTTGACCCCCCGCAATGTTCCCCTAGGCTACTCGGTCCCCGGGAAGTGGCCCCCAACACATGTGACCCAGGACAGCAGGTATTAATGACGCAGACACACTTCTCACCCCAATGACAGCATGTTTACAGACTCCAGACAATCAGTGTGTGATACCGAACCGTCGAAAGAGACGCCGGTGTCCCCCCGTCCCCAAGAATTCACACCTGCAATGTTGTCTCTTAGTGAATCGAGTAAGTAGAGAGAATCACAGCAGACCCTTGGCTGGCTGCCTGCCTCTGGAAGGACTGTGCATTGTCCTGGCCTCGAATTTTCTTTCTAAAACCTTGCAAATAGAATGTTGGGTCAAAAGTAAGACAACCAGGCTCACGTGGAGACGAGCATACGTGTAAATGAGAGAAAGAACAGCAATCAGACGTCTACACACGTGTTTGGCACACAGGGGTTCCCAGATGTAGATTTCGAAGTGACATTAGTGACATTGTTTAAGGACACAGAAGACAAAAAAGACAAGATTAAGAATTGCAGCAGAGAAATAAAAATTACAATAAAGGAAATTCCGAAACAAAAAATCACAATAAGCAGAATTTATGGACTCGGTGTGTTTAGCATAGTTTAGACGCAGTTGGGAAAACACTGATGAACTGGACTCAGCCGAAGGGAGTCACAGAAACAGAGGACACATGGGGGTCGGGGACCAGGGGATGCTCGAGTCACTGGGGCTCCAGAAAGCAAGGGACAGTGCAGGACCAGTGACCAGTGTTTGGAGAGAGGCGGCGGCGGTGGACTCCCAGGTTTGGGGAATGATGAAGGAGGTGCTGGCTCCTGGCTCTCCGGCACCTTCCACACCATCCGCCATCCGTGCAGACACGGTCCCCGCGCTGCTTAGGATCCCAGCCCCCTGAAGGGGAGCAGAAGGGCTGGGGGAGGCCATGGGCACCTCTGAATCCATCCGTATTTGTACTGTTAGTGATGGCCGTGCTCTGAATGTGGGGGTCTCCTCGAAACTCAGAGTTTGAGACCTACCCCCTCCCCAGGGATGGTTTCAGGAGGTGGGGCTTTGGGAGGCGAGGGGGAGCCCTCGTGAGGGGGACGGGTGATTGGAGTCCTCGAAGGGGAGCCCCCGCCGCGCCCGTTGTCCCCTCTTCCACGAGCGGCCCCAGCGAGAGCTCGCCTGGTGTGCGGGCACCCTGATACCCTGATCTTTACCCCCAGCCCCAGACCTGTGAGAGACAAGGTGTGTTGTCTATGGGTCTGCGGTGTTTGTGACCCCAGACCCACAGGCCCTGCGTGCCCTGGAGCTGTTTCCTGCTCGTCGCTCTTGCTTCATCCACGTGGAGGCTCTTCCCCGAGGGGACCTTGCCTGGAGCCGGGTGCCCCGCGGGGTTGCAGCTCTGTCATCTGGGCTGCTTGCCCCTGCTTGCGGTTGCATCTGAGCATGGTGACAGGGACACTCAGGCTTGATGCCCCGTCGGAGCCACGGCCCTGCACGTGACCCAGAGGGTGGCCAGGGGCGCGCAGTGGGGAGACAGGACTCCTCCACCCCACACAGGTGGGTGTGAGGTGGGCGCACGTGGACATGGAGCGTGGACCTTCTTCTGTGTGGTGGGCATTCAAGGAGCCCAGGCGAGCCCAGAGAGGTTACTCTTCCCTGGGACCCAGGGCATCGTGACCCTCGGGCACACTCGAGAAGGGGGCTCACAGCGTTGCTCAGCTGGGTTCCTGAAGACGTTGCCAATGACACGGTCTGTGCTTTCATCAGGAAAACAAAGTGTTCACCTCTGTGAGGGATCTACGGTGTGTGAGGATGGGGCTGTCCCGTGTGGGGCGCTTCTTCCTCGGCGTCACCCTCGCTGTCTCCTTGCAGGGAAGCCGGCTCCACGCTCCTGCCGTGGCCGTGAGTCTCAGGCCCCGCCTAGGCCGTCTGATACCAAATTCACGCGAATTCCTCCACCGTCCTTTGGGCTCTGGTCGGACACTCACCTGTTGTGGGGAAATGATCCAAAGAGCGCGAGGTGCTCGGGTCACGGGGAAAGACTCTGGGTTTCAGGGAGGCTCGCTGGGCACCCAGATGGGGCCCTGAATGTGACCAGCTCCCCACAGTACGCAAGCGACCGTCCTGGCGTTTTGGGGGGTGTTTAGCGGACTCTGGTCCCACCCAGGGCACGCCATCGGCCGCATTCTCAGCTTGACTGTTCTGAAAGTTGCACCCTCTCTGGGGCCAGTGACCCTCCGCTCAGTCTGAATGCTCTGGGGAACAAGTGCCTGCTTGTTCCCTGCTCCAGGTGCTGCTTCAGCGGGTGGAGGGCCCTTGCTGCGCACGTCTGCCCCTGTCATCTTGACCTGCTGCCCGCAGGCGAGGAGAGCTTGGCTGGCCGGGGATCTGGAAAGGATGCTCTGTGCTCTCTGCTCGTGGGGCGACCCCTCTCCGGGGAGGCCGCCGGGTCCACTCAGGTGTCCCTGGGAAGGTACTGGGCTCTCGCCTTAAGACACGGCCTTCGAGCTGGCCTCCATCAGGGGCACATGTGTGTCTGCGGCCCCACCTGCCGCAGTCCTGTCTCACTCCTAACCGTCCAGAGTTCTGCAGGAGCGAGAGCATTAAAAGGTACATTTAAAAAAGTGTGACGAGTCAAAGAATTTGTTAAACTCACTGATTTCTAAGACAACCAATAAGGAAGGAGGGAGGGAAGGAGGGAGGGAGGGAAGGAAGGAAGGAGGGAGGGAGGGAGGGAGGGAGGGAAGGAGGGAAGGAAGGAAGGAAGGAGGGAGGGAGGGAGGGAGGGAAGGAGGGAAGGAAGGAAGGGGCCTTGGGAAGGTGGATTTGCTGTGTCAGCCCCACTGAGCCATGGAGCACACAGACACATGGCCAAACATTATTATCCTGGGTGTGTCCATGATGGTGTTTTTGGATGAGGTTAGCATTTGAATGGGTGGACTGACTACAGCTGATTGGTCTTCCCAGTGTGAACGGGCCTCATCCCACCCGCCGGAGGCTTGGCTGGATCAGAACGGCTGTGAGCTGGAGCTCCTCCTGCCTGACGGCCTTGAGCTGGACACTGGTCCTCTGGGGCCTTCGGACTTGAACTGACAGGTCAGGTGCTCCTGGGCCTGGGGCCTGTTGGCTCTCAGACTGGAGCCCCTGGTCGGCTCTCCTGGCTCTCCAGCGTGGGAACAGGTACAGGGGCAGGTACTGGGACTCTGCCTCAACGGCCACAGCCCGAGGCGGGTGGACCACCTTGTCAGCGTGCAGGACTTGTCAGCGTCCACAGCCGCGTGAGCTGGCTCCCTAGAGGAGCTCTCTTTCCACGGGTACACACCCTGTCGCTTCTGCTCCGCGGGGATTAGGACGCGCTCTGTGTGCTCGTCAGAGAAGAGGTCCGGGTCTGCCCACGAGCGGCTCGGACGCACCTGCTTCAGGTCCTGGATCTGGGAGGTCACTTGACCTCTCGGACTTGGTCCCTCTCCTGGAGCACAGGCAACAGTGGTGCCCACCACAGCTCCCGTGAGGCTTATTACCGGGAGGGAAGTGGCCAATTGCCTGGCAAGAGCACTCGGGATGCTCCGAGACCCTGAAGGCTGGTGGCGTCCCCTCACTTGTGGGGTGGAGAGGGCGGGAGGTCTCACTCTCTTGCTGGGGCCCCAAAGTGGCTCTTTGGGGGCCGTTTTCCTTCCTGCTTTCCCTGTGTGCCCGCCGGGACAGCCCGCCTGCCTGCTAGCCCCTTGACCCAGAGCAGCGACCCAGAGCCGTCGGATCAGCCAGAGGCTAGGCAGGAGCTGGTGTAAGAAAGGAGGAAGAACGGCCTTGGAAGTTTCCACGTGAGGCTGTACCTGCTTCTGTGTCCTAGTGCATCTGTTACCTCTACGCTCCCTAGATGCTCGCAGGCAGCCACTGCTTGCCCCACGGGGTACTCCCTAGCTCTCTTTTCAGAGAAAAGTTCCTGGTCTTCCCACGTCCGTTGACTCTGGGGGTGTACACTTGTCCTTTCCAGTTCTGGGGACCTGGGGGGTCCCAGAGGGCTTTGGAGCCCAGATGGGAGTTTTGTCTGGAGCTGCGGCCCCGATCCTGACCCAGCACGCTCCGCAGACGGCTCACCTTGCCCCCCGGAAGTGGCCGACACTGGCAGCCAGGACGGCATCTTCCCCGGGTCCTGTGGCCTGGAGACCACTCCCCGCAGCGTGTGCCCCGCCGGCCAGGGAGCCAGGACCTCGGTCTCTCGTGTGCGTTTCCCCGTGGCTCGTGCCGTCGGGCAGGTTTCCGCACGCTCGTTGGCCTTCCTTCTGTCTGAGTTACTGATTCAACCTTCTGTTGAGTTGCCTGTTTCTGATTGATCTGTGGGAGTTTTCAAGACTGGATATTACTGACGTTCTATAATTATCGTTTCCTAGCCTCGCGCTTGCCTTTCATTCTGACTTCTGCCGAATTGTTGGGATTACTCAGATGTCGTTAAAGCTGGTCACCGTCCAAGGAATTTCTCGTGTTCTTCTCATGGTTCCTCAATCTGTTAGCAAACAGTTCTGCTTTCTGCTTGGGGAGATTCCCGACTTAGGGAAACCACGTGGGGAAGCCAGCGAGGGGGCACAAGACAGCAGCTGGGAGGTTCACGCCAAGGCCAGACCCGGCCCCATGCTGATAAGGAGCGAGGACGGACATGGTCCTCTGACAGCCGGGCCTGTGGACAATCACCTCACATGCACACTGTCCCAGAGACGCTGCCACACGGCTCCGCACCCGGGACTGAGCGGTGAAGAGCAAGACGGGCCTCTGGACGATCACCCACACCTGCCATCTCTGAACTGACTCCTGCCTGCTTCCCCAGCCCCAAACCTCCTTCCATCTTAAACTGCTGGTGGGCGGGGGGAGCACCTGTCCCCAGGTTGGCCCCACTCTGCTGTGACCGTCTCAGGCCAGCAGTGACTCGGGGCTGGCTCAGTGGCCCATCAGTGTCTGGGGGAGAGGTGCATGCTCGTCCTGCTGGGAGGGTCTTAGCAATGACCACAGGGCAGAAGCAGTGTGAGGGAGGGGCTGCCGGCCCTGTAGACCCTGTGTGACTGTGGCCCACTCTGCTTCCCAGACCCTGGCCCCGTAGGCCTCTGAGCCTGCCCCCCGGGTCCTGAGTGCCCAGCAACACCCCACCACTGCCTGCAGGTGTCCCCGGCTCCCCGGAGGCTGCGGCCCACCTCCCCAGAGGGTGCAGCGGAAGGGTGGGCAGCCCAAGGCAGCCCCGTGGCTGTATGCTGCCCCTCAGCATTGGAGACACAGCCAGCTCCAGGGATGGGAGCCCCGACACGCTGCACGCGTCCGTCAGCTCGACAGGGAGGCGATGGCATGCTGCAGCCAGGGCTCGGCCCCACCTGGATCCTGGGCCGCCTGGGCAGTGTCTCACCTGCGAGCGCCGGGGTGGATCCGGGCCCCAGCAGGCATGCGTGCAGGCCTGTGTTCTCTGCACGCTTTGTGAAGGCGCTTCTGCTGGCAGTGAGTCGAAGACACGGGGCCACTGGTGGAGAGGACAGCTGGCCCCAGCCACCAGTCTCCGTGGGCACAAGACCCAGAGCTGTTCAGTCTTTGTCTCAAAGTCCATGAGACCCCCGCCGAAGCCCAGGGCCCCTGGCCCCATGAGGCAGAACCGCGCCTGGGGATGGTACCAGGAGCAGGGTGGGGGAGGAGGGAGACCCGCTGTGGGCCGGCTCTGCAGTCCATGCGGTGGCCCAGAGCCCTGCAGCGGCTCCTGCCTTCACCCCCCGGCCAGGTCTCGGAAGCTCTCCTGGCATGAGGATCCCCCAACTGCTGTTTCCGGACCTTCCAGCCATTTTGTCCAGGCCCTTCCTCTCTCTTGGAGCTTTCGGGTGGGAGGCCACGTCTCCTTACCTCCTCAGCTGGGGGGAGCTCCTGGGACTCTCTGGGCACTCCCCTCACCCTGCCCCCACCTTGGGTGAACAAGAAGGTGATCTGAGAGCCCACCTGCGTCTGGGTGCCAGGGTGGGACTTTCAACAGCCCTCGAGGGGCCCCACCTGAGCTGTTCTGGCTGTTTGGATACGTCTGAGGTCAGAAGGCCATTGCTGAGCAGTGGGGGGATCTATCCTGTAGGCTGTGAGTGGCCGGCTTTGTCTCAGGCGATGCTGGGGCCCAGCTGCCTCCACCTGTGTCCTGGGCCCCTGTCAGCATGGGACTTCACTTCTGTCATTCGCCTCTCTCGTCTGTGGATGGGGGCTCAGCCTGTCACAGTGACGTCCTGATGGAGGGGAGGGTGTCTCGCTCCCCGCCGGTCTCTGGTGCCTGCAGAGGACTGACGCACAGTAGGAGCATGATGAAGCTCTGTCGGATTATTCTAGGGGCCCCAGGGTGCTACAGGCTTAAGCAACAATAAGTGCCGCAGGTTCTGAGTGCTCACTCTCGGAACGGTTTGGCCAGGGTGGATGCGTCCCTATTCTGTCATGCAGATGCACAGCTGGGAGGGACCCCGTCTGGGCCGAGAGCACATCAGGCCTGATGTAGACCTTGTTGGTTGGTGTGGCCATTGGCGACTCTTGGTTCCTTGCTCTGAACCTGTCCCTGGCTCCTCAATGGCCCTTAGGGCCTTGACCACTGCGGGAATGAGGGGTGGAGGCACAGGTGTCCCTTGACGTCAGCTGTGAGCAGAATGCCCCCTCTGTTTTCCTCAGGCCAGGTCGGAGGCCCTTGGTGCTAATCCTCCTCAGCAGACTTGGCCTCATGCTGGGTCCCCATGGACGGCTGGTCCTCCAACAAGGCTGAGGAGACTGTTGTGTGGGTGCAAGTAGGTGTTGCCCCTGATGACCACCGTTAGGCACCTTGGTGCAGCCCCAGGAGGGGGTGCGGCCTGATTGCTGCCTGCAGAACAGGCTCAGCCAAGTGAAGTGAGCCCAGAAGACATGAGGCAGGTGGACCAGCCCTGTGCCAGGAGAGCACCCCCTGCAGGCCCCAGTGCCTGTCCCCAGGTGGGCCCGTTCGCAGGTGGGCGGGCAGCCGGTGGGCGGGCAGCCGGTGGGCGGGCAGCCGGTGGGCGGGCACCAGGTGGGCGGGCAGCAGGTGGGCGGGCAGCCGGTGGGCGGGCACCAGGTGGGCGGGCAGCAG
>NC_138375.1:930658-931387 GCF_054177405.1 Leptonychotes weddellii
AATCTCCCCTTTCTTCCTTTTTCAGAAGTGATAAAAAATATTTAACTTGGGTATTAGTGTGATGGTTAAAAACATAAATTGGTGGTAGTAGCTATTATTATAGATTTTTTATTTAAGGCCCTTGCACTAACAAATGCTGCCTTTTCATGTTACAGTGTTTCCATTGGAGATTTCTTTCTTAATAGCTTCAGCTATTATCACCATTTACAGAATTCACAAACTTCTGTTCTGAATCTTTTCAAACATTAATACCCCCCTCTATTTTCTAGGCAGTTTTAGCTGGATGTATTAGTTAAGGCTGCCATAACAAAGTAATACAGACTGGGTGGCTTAAACAAAAGAAATTCATTTTCTCACAATTCTGGAACTGAAGGTCTGGGATCAAGGTGTCAACAGGTTTGGTTTCTTCTAAAGCCTCTTTCCCTGGTTTGTAGATGACTATCTTCTCCCTGTGTCTTCACATCATCTTCTTTCTGTACTTGTCAGTGTTATAATCCCCTCTACTTATAAGGACGTCAGTAATATTGGGTTAAGACCCATTCTAATGACCACATTTCAACTTAATTATCTCTTCAAAATCCTACTTCCATCTTCTTCTTTTTTTTTTTTTCTTAACATATATTGCATTATTTGTTTCAGAGGTACAGATCTGAGATTCAACAGTCTTGCACAATTCACAGTGCTTACCAGAGCACATACCCTCCCCAGTGTCTATCACCCAGTCACCCC
>NC_138375.1:931487-948185 GCF_054177405.1 Leptonychotes weddellii
ATACCCTCCCCAGTGTCTATCACCCAGTCACCCCATCCCTCCCAGCCCACCCTCCACTCCAGCAACCCTCAGTTTGTTTCCTGCGATTAAGGATTCCTCATATCAGTGAGATCATATGATACATGTCTTTCTCTGTTTGACTTATTTCGTGTTGAGCTTCTCTTAAAGCGATAGCTCGAAAGGCTGATGGCGTCTTGTTCTTGTTGAGCACCCAATCTTCCTTGTTCCAAGGGTCCAGCTCCACATGTCCTGGGCCAGTGGTGTGGGCAACCCTGTTCAGAAGCATCAATCCCAACACAAGAACATTGAGGATGTCCTATCAACGAGGGCATAGTCCTGCCGCTCCAAGACTTATAGCTCCACTTGGTAGTACTCTTCTCACCTTTCCCATTTATTAACTTTTCTCAACTATGTTCCCTCTGGTTATTTTACTTTATTTTTTCTAATTTATGAAGAAGATCACCTGAATGATCACTTCATTTTTCTTGGTCTACTCCAGTGTTGTGTCTATAACTATTCAGCAATTGGATTTTTGGGAAAAATAGCCTTGGTTTGTAGTTTTTGCTGATTGCTGTGGTGTAAATGCTCCTATGATGGCCCATTTTAAGCTCCCAACATGCTGTCACTGAGCGAGCCGTTGGGGAGAGATGTGGTCATTGCCTCTCAGGAGCCAGACCAGCTGCTGTGTCTCTCACCTGAGGGACAGACTACCTTTCTGATTTTATGGTTATGTATTGGGCTTCATTTTCCAAGAGAGTGCTGATCCTAGGAAACATGGCTGGACCAGCACAGATGAACATCATCCAGGGAGTTGGAGGGATGCTCCATGGTGGTGAATCCTGACTATTGAGTGCCAAGAAATATTACCATTTTCCTTAGTTCATCCACCATCATCGAAACACGTTTTTTAAAACCACATGCTGGATCATGATGAGTTTGCTAGGAGTCATGCTCACCAGGATTAAAATCCTAGCTCTACGTGACCTTGACGACATTACATGGAGTAAGTTCTGAGCCTAAAAATCCCTACTTCTTTTGGTGCTGTGAAGATTTAATAAGGTGATATGTGCAAAGCTCCTAGCCCAGGGCCTGTGACACAGTCCACACTCAAAAGCAGCTAGTTTGTGTCTATCATCTGCTTTCTTCACAAGGGAATTGGGTAACTGTAGAAATCATTCCGAACACCTAAAAAGGAATGTGAATTCACCCTCCAGGTGCTGAGAGTCTCGCAGGACAGCGGTGGTCACTGGGGTGTCCAGGGAGGGTGTTGCTGTGTGGCTGGCTGAGTGGCTCAGTCCTGTAGGCACCGAGCTCATATGGTTGCTCATGGGACAATGCCTCTGTGTAGGGCAGTAGGGGTCCTATCTGCTGAGAAGGTGATGTGTGCAACCGGTCATGAAGAGTGGGCGACATTACCACATGCTAAGGAAGACCAGGCCATGATAAACATCTTGAGGTTTGTTTTTCAGAGAAATGTTTGAGATTTGGGGTGTATCTTATAAATGTCCACACAAAAATTTATTTCCATTTATTTAACATTTAAGTAGGCAATAAAAAGAAGTTTAGGTATGAATTCCTCAAATTCTAAACATTTTACCGTTTTTTTTTTAAGAAAATGAGATAAGAAAAGAGTATTTCACTTTTCTCAGATGTATTTTTCTATCACTTCAAGCACTGCAGCATACCAGAATTTGAGGTCGACGATAGATGGCAGCCCAGCCCGAACACGGGGAGCTGGGAGGGAGCGCAGAGCTCGGTGGGCTCCGGACTCGGCCGCACCTGCACCCAGGGACACCATCGCTCTGCCCACTGTGGACACTTGGCTTGTCCATGTCACCTCTCTCTGTGTGGAGAAGCACATCTGGATGGGGCAGAGGGGCAGGCTTGCCTGTGACCTCGGCAGCACGAGGATCGCTGTGCCATGCCTCCATCCGGTCGTCTGAACCTCCCCCCACAGCGTACATGCCATCAGGATAGCTGGCCTGAGTTCTGCTTTGTCACTTTCCCCTGCAGGAATTTAACAAGACATCGTCTTATCCAAATCTCAGTTTCTTTGTCCAAGAAAGAGAGAGGAGAGGGTAGAATCTCACTCATAGGGAGATTTGGTGGAAATTAAAATATTTGAATGGCTGTAAAAATTTTAAAGTGCAAAATGAAGGGAAAGAAAAATAAAAATAAGATGAAATCAGAGAGGGTGACAAATCATAAGAGACTCTTAACTCTAGGAAACAAACTGAGGGTTGCTGGAGGGGGGATGGGGTAACTGGGGGATGGGCATGAAGGAGGGCACGTGACGTGAGGAGCACTGGGTGTTACATGCAACAGATGAATCACTAAACTCTACCTCTGAAACTAATAAAAGAAGAGAAAAAATGTTAATTACTATTGGTATTGTCATTTTAGACCGTAAAAACAGAGCCAGGTCTCTTCCTTCTTTTTAATGAAGCTCTTCTGAATTAACCAGGGAGAAAGCCCTTCCTCGATCCCACTGTCATCACAGTCTTACTAACCCGGAAATGCACATCTCTGTTCAGCCAAGCTCCATAGAAAAAGGGCCATAAAGGATTCAGAAAACAAATCATTGACCACGGGTTATAAAATAACAAATTAAGAACAAGGCTGGGAATATTTTCAGGGATCAGGAAAATGTTTAAAATGGCATAGCTAATGTGTAAAAGAATTAAGTAGAACTTCTGGAAATACAGTATTAAAAAAACTGAAAAAGAAACCCCCAATGGATGGGTTTAATAGAAAATTAACACAGCAGAAGAGAGAACTAGTAAATTGTAAAACAGGACCCACATGCGCCCCGAGCAGAAAGATAAAAAATGGAACTACAGATTAGGTAAATTTCATAGTATGACTGAGGAAATCAGAGATTTGTTTAATCAGTTTCTGGAGCAGGGCTCAGAGGGAGCGGAGCAGAGAGACTGTGTGAAGGGATGCTGGGCAGGGGTTTCCAGAAATGATTGGAGATACCGATCTAGAAATTTAAAATTTCATTTAATCTCAAGCACAGAAATTGCAGAAGAAAAGTGAACCTGAAGACTGATAAATAGAAAGTATCCAAACTGGAGCAAGGAGAGGAAAAAAAACCCCAAAACAAACAAACAAAAACACAAGGCTAATAAAAGAGCAGCTCTTCATTGACTCGTGGGTTAACATCAAGAAGCCTAACACGGATGTGATCAGATGCCAGGAAAAGAGGAAGGGCAGAAAAATATTTGAATAATTAATGACTGAAATTAAATAGAGTAAATAGTGACGTCAACCATGACCTTACGGAAGCACAAGGAGACGACACGATGCAGAGCTACGGCTGAAGGAGCCCGCCCTTCCCGCCCGCCGAGGGGAGACCCGCAGTGGCAGGTGCACGGTCGGAGGTGCGCGCAGTCCACCTGCCGCTAATGGGGTGCTCCGCCCGGCCCCGCGGACCTCAGCGCGCCCACGCGCACCGAACTAGGTACGGGGACACTTGGCAACAGGTGCCAACACGCTGAAACGGATTGAAATTGTACAGTGCGTGTCCTCTGATCACAAACTAATTAAATTAGAAACCAACGAGTAGGCACTGGAAAATCCCCAGATATTTGAAAATTAAGTGACACGTTGTCTGGATCAAGTCACCATTGTCTCAATGAGGAAATCACAAGAGGAATTAAAAATATTTCGTATGAGTGATAATGAGAAATTCATGGTTTGCAACAAAGCATTGCTTAGATGGAAATTTATAAACTTAAATACCTGTATTAGGGGAAAAAAAAGGGTTGAAGTCATTGCCAAGCTTCCACCTGAAGAATCAGGTGGAAAGGAAAGGAAAGTTGAACTGAAGGTAAGTCGAAGGAAGGAAATAAGGTAAAATCAGAAATCGATAACGCAGACCCCAGAGAAAGCTAATGGCAGTCGAGGCTGGTTCTTTGAGATGAACTGAGGAAATGATGAGGCTCTGGATGAAGTGATCAAGAAGACAGAGGCGGGAGACAAGCTGTCAATCTCAGAAACAGAAGAGGGGCCACCACAGATCTCTCATAAGTTCGATGGACATGAAGGGCACATTGGGGAAAATTACAGTAAATTAAGCCACTTGGGTGAAGTGGACGAGTGCACAGCAAGGCAGGAATCCCCAGAGCCGGCGCAGAGAGACGCAGGAAACACGAGCAAAGGAGGAGTGTGTGCGCCTCTTCCAGCATCTTCCGTGCTCCCCGTGGCCTGCTGTCCCCGACAGCAGGAGCCACAGCCCTGGCCACGGAGCTTTCTGCAAACACTCAAGATCAGACCTAACCTGCCTTGTTTCAGATTTTCCCAGTTGTCTGGATCCTGACTTACACCGACGCCAAGTTTATCAGCTGTGTCTTGTACTCGGTGAAAACGGACGCTCTCAAAGAGTGTCACATCAGACAAAGACGTCGTCCTCCTTCCCGGCATCAGTCGTCAGAGATCTTGAAAATGCAGCGCCCAACACGGCCGGCAGTGACCCATTTGGCACAAGCTCTTCAGACCTGACAAGGACCGAGGGAGCAAAGCAGGGAGCTGGAGAGGAGTAGCCTCCTGCGGATGCCGGGCCAGGAAGAGGAGCAGGCTCCCGTCTGTGGGTAGTTAGCCCAGCCTGTTGGCTCCCGGTGTGTCCCGGCGCCGCCCGCTCCTTTCCCACAGCTTCACAAATTTACAGCAAAGCGCCCTGGGACGTGCCCGCTCTGCCCTAACACTTCACTTCACTGTTTGCTCTTCTTTTGGACCATTTGCAAAGGTGTCTTCAGTTGATTTTGTGAGTCTCTGAAGAGCGGGAGGAGACCGTCTGCGGCGGCTCTCTTGAGGCCAGGGCCTGCGCTGTGGTTTTCTTGGGGGGATACCCTGGGCGTGCCCCAGGAAGGGTAAACTGCCAGACTTAGTTAGCAATGCCTCTTTTAAAGTCTGGATGCTTCCAGGGCCGCGCATGACAGCCTCTGTTGAAGCAGGCTCTTTGCTGTGACACTTCGCATGCTAGAACATTCTGTTTTCCTCAAGCACTGCATACAAATGACGGAGATTAAGAGAATGTCAAATAGGAAGAACTGTGGGCTCCGGGAAACAGAACATTGTAGCAAACACGCAGACTGGTTAGCCCTGCGTACTCGTGTGCGCACATGGGCACTGGTGTGTGCTGTGGGGTCCATGCAAGCCTCCCTGCATAACTAAGAAGTAGGCGATTCAATTAAGTGAATTATTTTCCCCATCAGGAAAGACCCACCTGCCACCCGGATGCCACGACTGTCACTCAGTGTCACTCCGCGCGGCCCACGGGCTGTTTGTGGGGAGGCATGGTTAGCCTCCAGAGTGTGGTTCCGGGGGCGACCCTGCGCATCACCCGTGTTTGCCGAGGGCCTGCACGGCTCAGCCCCTAGCGGAGGTGGGAGCAGGTGAGCGTATGGACGGGGAGGCCAGGGACAGCAGAGTCCCTGCTCAGGAGAGCTTGCTGGGCCAGCAGGTGGTGAGCAGCGAGGCCCCGGGGCAGCCCGCAGGGGTGGGACAGGCTTGGGCAGTGGCTCCCTTGGTCTCCAGGGACCGGTGAGGTGGGCGGGAGGAGGACAGGGGCTCAGCCACCCTAAGGAAGTGGGGTCTGCAGGAAGAGAGCTTTGTGTGCGTCCCCAGGCAGGGCGGTGGAGTGTGGCCGTTGGGCACGGGATCACCAAGGGTGTGAGAGGCCATTTTCACAGCACTCAGGGTGGTGGGGCGAGGCTGCCCTGCCCACGAGCCCATGGTGGGAAGAGCCTCTCGATGGCCCGTCACGGCCCACATCCGATCTGAACACGCCCCAGCTGGGACCCAGAGCCGAGCTGCCAGGACAGGGCATGGGTGCTGCAGGGCTGGTGGCCCCCGGGTCTGGGGCAGGGTGGGGGGCACCGTGAGGATCCTGGGTGGGCGGTTCAGCCAGGTATGCTACCCTGAGCCCATGCTCTAAGCTCAGGGTGGGCACCATGGCCCTGCTGGCTTTTCTCTCTGCCCGGCCCGAAGCCCTCGGATGGGTCAATACGAGTTGAGGGGAGAGCCGTGCGGGACTCAGGAACAGCATGTGCCATTTCCAGGCCCGTCCTGCTCCCCGGGGAGCCCGCCTCGTGTGATGGCATTCTCTTAGACAGCCTTGAGGTGAAGCTAGCATCTTATAAATAATCTACCATCCGTCTCTTCTGCTTCATCACCCCAGCCACAAGCGGAGAGGTGACGTTCCTCATAGGAGAAGAGTTGAATCAGACACAGACAGCCCACTGGGTACCGCGCAGGAAGCTTTTAGTGCTCTGGGTTCCTGGGGTCACCCCGAGAGCCGGGCTGGGGCCTGGGGACCCGTGTCCCTTCAGGTTCCCCAGATGATGGGTGGGGCCATATTTTGCAGCCCCTAAATCACAACACTTTGTTGGGGGGTGGTGATTTTGCCCTGCACACCTACATTTAGGGGTCCCTTCAGTTAATCACCCTGCAGGGGACCCAGGGCAGCCCCTGAAAGTGCTGGGAGTCCCTGAGGGTCCCTCACCATCTGTTGCCACGTGCCCACAGCTCACACTTGGAGCCTGCCACTAGAGTCTGTCAGTAGGGGGGACGTTCGAGGCCTCATCAAGACACACTGCCCCAGAGAGCAGACCACGGCTCTGCAAGGGCTTGGGGCCTTCACCTCGTGGTTTGCTGGGGACTGCCAGTCACTCACTGATTCCAACTGCACGAGAGCCTGGGGAACAAGCCCCACACCCCCATGGCCCATGTGGCGCCTTTGCATTTGGGGCAGACTAATGAAACCCAGTGACCTGTGGGCTCAGTGAAGGAAGCGCATCAGCTCCCCAGCGCCCCTAGCTCTTCCTCTGTGAATCTGGCATCCTGTCTGTCCCTCACACTGAGGAAGCTTTTTCCAGAACAAAGCTGAGGGGCATCTGGGTGGCTCAGTTGGTTAAATGTCCCACTTTTGGTTTCAGCTCAGGTCATGATCTCGGGGTCCTGGGATCGAGCCCCTTGTCAGGCTCTGTGCTCTGCCCAGAGTCTGCTTGTCCCTCTCTCTGTGCTCCTCCACCCCACCCAATAAATGAATAAAATCTTTTTTAAAAAAGAACAAAGCCGAGAGGCCATTTTCTCTGCAGGATTTAGGATGTGGCATCCTAGCCTGGACACCCATCTTGTATCCAGTCTGGGGTGTGGATCTGCTCCTCTAAATACCTTGAACAAGCTGTGTCAACACCACAAAGCCTGATGGCCACGGTGACGGGGGTGGCCAGGCTGCGGCTCCTGGAGGCACACAGTGAGGCCTGCCCTCCGGCCCTCATCAACTCTTGCGGCCCCGCCCACGAACACCTGCTCGGGGCCAGGCATACATGTAGCAGGAGCCACTCCCGAAGGACAGCCCGAGGTCTCCTTTCCCTCTTTCTCTCTTCCAGGGTGAAGCAAACCAGTCAGCCCTTCCTACAGCTCCCGGGGGGGTATCTTTCTTCCATTGTCCTTCTTCAGCACCTGGCCTAGGACCCCAGTATGGGAAGGGTGGGTGAGTGGAAATGTTGGTTTGATGGATCACATGTCCCGGGAGATGTCAGAACCTTGCATGTGTATTCTTCTCGCGGCTTTGGGAAGCCTGCAGCTATCCCCAGATGCTGGAGTAGGACTCTTGCTCTACCGTGGACTGGGAGGCGGGGAGGCCAGCTTTATTACAACGCTGGGTGTGGCCCCGTCTCTGAGTGTGGGTGAGTGCCCGAGTGTGCTGTGGTGATGAGGGAGGAGGCCGCCTGGCTCTACCTGCAGGTGGATTTATCAGGAAGCCAATCCAGTTCAAGCTTCTTCTTGCACGGCCCCTTCTAAGGCAGTCCCGAATGTTCTGTTCATAATTTCCAATGCTTCATCTTAAAGAGGGCCCCCAAATGTGTAAGTTTTAGGCCCTGAGAAACTTGAGCCCACCCTGGCTCCAAGTCAAGAGACGCTCATGGCAAGTAAGCTGAGATCGTGGCCCCATGCGCTGTGAGCTGTGCCGTTACAGCTCTGGAGCTCGGGCTTCACAAGTGATGCGAGCCGGGTCCTCGTGCTGCCCTGGCGGCTACGGCTCTCAGCCTGCCGGGAAGCTGAAACCTCCACTGTGATTGACGAGGTATAGGCAGCTCGTCATGGTCCCAGCTTTTCTCCCTGTCCTCCACAATCCCCCTCAGCCTCATGTCTTTATAATGAGTCCTTGGACATGTATCTAACTGCCTATTTGACTCCCGAGGGACACCTGAACGTAGCATGTCCTGAGCCCACTGAGAAGAGTATTACCAGTCAAGACAGGACCCTCGGTTTCTCTCTTGGAATCTTTGGGTGCCCAGAAAAGAGATTGATTACTTTGATCAATTTATTAGTCAGTTTATATGTCAAGAGACTGTCAGCTCACTGAGATAATCATGAAAAGAACAAGGGCTGGAACTGACTGGAAGGAACAGGGAAAAGACACAGATGACCAACATCAGGAAGGAGACAAGTGGCATCACTACAGAGCCTACAAACACTAATGAATAGTAAGGGACTATTAAGAACAGCTCTCATGTCCACATTCTCTCTGGGGTTCCACTGGACTATTTATCCCTCTTCCTGCCAGTGCCACACTGAATTAACTATTGTGGCTTTGTAGTAAGTCTCCGAATCAAGCAGCTTAAGACCTCCAGCTTTGTTCACTTCCTTTAAGATGGACATGGTTTTCCAGGTGCTTTGTATTTCCACATAAATTATAGAATCAGTTTGTCAGTTTATATAGGAGAATTCTTTGGACTTTGATGGAAATTCCATTCAATCTATAGAGAAATGTGGAGAAAAATTGACATCTTTTTTCTTTCCATTTTCCAATCCATAACTGTGTTATATTATTCCATTTATTTAGGTCACCTTTAATGACCCTCAGCAATGTCTCGTTTTAAATGAATAGGTTTTGAAAATACGGCATATATTTTGATGCTATTGGTATTGTTTTAATTTCATTTTCCAGTGACTTTCTTGGTAGCATACAGAAATATTGTTAATTGAATTTTGTATATTGGTCTTGTATCCAGTGGCCTTGCAAATTTGATTCTAATATTTTATAGACTACTTTAGATTTTTATGTACATAGACATATGTGACTATGTCAATTTTGCTACTTTCCAACTTTACATTTATGCATGTATTTCTTTATTTAAATTTGTGTTTTCTCTTATTGTTCTGGATAGGACCCATGGAGCAATTGTTTAATGGAAGTGGTGAGAGCACATTCTTGTCTGTTCCTGACCTCAGGGGGAAACTGTTCAATATTTCACCATTAAGGTTGATGTAGCGGCTGTGGGGTGTGCGTGTGCATGTGCATGTGTGTGTGTGTGCACGTAAGGTGCTCTTTAATTAATGAAGTGCCTTCTAGTCCTAGTTTGCTAGGGGTTTGAAATATGAACTAGTATTGAGTTTTATCTTTCTGCATCTATTGGCATGATTACATGATTTTCTTTATTTTATTAATGTGAACAATTTTTGTTTATATTCTTAATGTTTTATTGTAAAAATTTTCAAACATAAAAAATGGAGAGAGTTGTACAATGAACACTCACTGCCTAGATTATTTTTCTGTATTTAGTATATCACATGTAAATCCACCTCTCTATCCCATCTATCAATTTATTGTAAATTTTGGTGTATTTCAAAGGAGATTGATATCAGTACACTGGATTCTTAAATATCTCAGTGTGTAGGTTACTAAGTAGAGTTGAATATGTCTACTTTTGTTTTGAACTAAATGCACAACTTTTGAGTGCACCATTTAGTAATTTCTGACAAATACATATCTGCATAATGTGACCGTGTATCAAGAGACAGAATACTCTCACCACCGCAGAGAATTCTTCCATGCCCTCTTCAAATCAATGCCACCTCACACCGCTCCCGCCTTAAGGTGTTTGGATTTTTTTTCTCTATAGAATGGTTTAACTTGTTCTAAAGCTTTACCTAAATAGCATCAAATAGCATGTCCTTTTTGTGTTTGGCTGCTCTCATTTGATATCTATCTGGGTAGTTGTGTTTGTAAGTGCTTCTTTCCTCTTGTTGCTCAGAAGTATTTCTTGTCCTGATATATTACTTTGTTTATCCTTTCTCCTATTGGTGGGCACCAAGGCTATATCTAACTGTTTGCTCTTATAAGTGAAGCTGCTGTGAACATTCGTGGACACATCTTGTGTGGATACACACTGTCGTCGTTCTTTGGTGAATAACTCAGTGGGCTCCTGGGTCGTAGGATAGTCGTCTGCTTATTTTTATAAGTTGTGGTCTGACATTCCCAAAATGGTTGTATCAGTTTATATTTCTGCCAATTCCCTTTGCTCCTCATCCTCACGAATGTTTGGTGTTGTCAATCATTTTCACTTCAGCCATTCTTAAGGGTGACTGGTTGTGATTTGAATTTGCACATCCTTAATGAGTAATGAGACTGAGAATTATGTCATGTGCTTGTTATCCATTCATATATTCTTTAGTGAAGTAGATGTTCAACCGAGTGCCCATGTTTATTGTGGTCTTTGTTTATACAAAATTGCAGAAGTTGTTTATTCTTCATATATTCTGAATATCAACTAATTGCCAAATATATAGAGAGAATATTTTCTTCCAAAATATGGTTTGACTATTCAATGGAAAGTTTAAGTTTTGATGATATCTATCAGTTTTTTAATGGTTATTGCTTTTTGTACTTTGTCTATCCACAGGTTATGAAAGTGCTCTTCTGTGCTGTCTTCTAGAAGCTTTACGGCTTTCATTTTTACATTTAGGTCTGTGATCCATCTTGAGTTATTTTTCATGTATGTTGTGAGGTCAGGCTCAGGTTCATTTTGTTTGTGTAGGGATATCCCGTTGTTCTGGAGCCATGTGTTGAAAAGACTTATTTCTCTATGAGATTGTGTTAGTCCTTTGTGAAAAGCCAAATATGCTGGGAAATGTAGGTCTGTTGAAATACTTGTTATTCTGTGCCTGCACTGCACTCTCTTGGTTACTGAAGGCATTAGTAAGTCCTGAAGTCATGTAGTGCAGTTCTTGAACTTCATTCTTTCTCACACTGTGGCTATGCTAAGTCCTTTGCTTTTTATAAATATAAATTTTCTAATTAGCCAATCAATTCCTACAGAGAAGACAGCTGGAATCTTGAAAGGGTTATTTAAAATATAGATATATTTGGGGAGAATAGATATCTTAGTTATGTTGCATTTTCTAATCTAGAACATTCTATATCTCTCCATTTACTTGAGTCTTCTTGAATTTGTCCCAGAAATGTTTTATAGTTTACAATGTGGAAGTTCTACACATTAAAAAAAATATATTGTTAATGTTTTGGGTTTTTTTGATGCCATTGTAAATGGAAATTTTAAAATTCTATTTTCTAATTGTTTGCTGCCAGCATATAAAAACACACTTAATTCTAAATTCTGACCTTGGATCCCAAATTCACCTATAACTTCTAATGGTTGAAAAATGTTGAATAGAAGTGGTGAGGATGAACATCTTTGCCTTGTTTCTGAACTTAGTTGGGGAAGATTTTGTCAAATGCCTTTTATTTTACTACCAAAATGATAATATGTTTTTTTTTTTTCTTTTCTAGTGTGCTAAGATGGTGAACCAAGTTAGTTGCATTTTAAATGTTAAACGTCTTGCATTTCTAGTATAAAACCTCTTAATCATGATGTGTTAACATTAAACGTTGCTGTTAAATTAACCCTACTTGGTATATCCTTTATACTTTGCTGAATTTGATTTGCTAATAACTTGTTCATGAGAGATACTGGTCTATAGTTTTCCTTTCTTGTAGTATTCTTCGTCAGGTTATGGTATTAGGATTTTCCTGGCTTCATAAAATGAGCTGGAAGTGTTTTCTCTTTCTATATCCTCTGAAGGAGTTTGTATATTATGATTGTTATTTCTGTCTTGATTGTTTGGAAGAATTTACCAGTGAAGTTATCTGGATCTGGAGTAATTTCATTAAAAAAATAATTAAGTGTTTAGTACCTTTAACAGATACAAGTCTTTGGTATTTTCTATTTTGCATGTCTCTTTTGGTAAGTGGTTTTAAGCAATCTATTTACTTCTAAGCTGCAAAATTAGTGATATAAACTTTTCATAATACCTTTTTACTAACTTCTTAAAGTCTGTAGGGCCAAAGTGATACACCTTTTTCCTTTTTAAGTTTTCTAATTTGTGATTTCTTTTTTTGTCCATCTTTATGTGTTTTATTATTTTTATAAATCTTGTTATAGGATCAACTTTTGACTTTTTATTTTTTCCTGTTGCATATCTGTTTTCTATATCATTAATTTGTACTACTAATTTTATTATTTGCTTCCTTCTATTATTTTCTTAGGGTTAATTTGCAGGGTTTTTTTTTTTAGTTTTATTAGGGAGAATCTTGGATCATTGATTCTTATTCTTTCCTATTTTTTAATACATGCTTTTAAAACCTAAATATACCTTTTATATAGTACTTTCACTGCATCTCACAAATACCAATATGTCTTATTTGAATTATCTTTCAATTGAAAAGATATTCTAATTTTCACTGTGATTTCTTTTTTGACCCATATGTTTCTATTTTGATTCCTGGTTTACTTATATGAAGCAGAGAACATTACTGTGTATGAATTCAATTTTTAAATATAGCTTGAGACTTACTTAATGGCCAGAATGTGGTCAGTTTGGGCAATTGTCCAACTTACACATCTTAAAAAATGTGCATTCTGCAATCATTGGCTAAAATGTTCAATATGTGTCTACTCTGTTCTTGGCTGTTGTGTGGTTACAATCTGTATTTTTTTTTTTTTTTTACTGATTTTTTTTTCCATTCAGTTATTCAGAAATATGCCTTGAAATCTCGACCTATGGCTGTAGGTTGGCCTATTGCTTTATTTACATATTTTCTTTTTATATTATCAGGCTATGCATATAAAGTTTTTTATATCTTCCTTTTATATCCTCATTTATTATTATGAAATCTCTCCCTTTACTTCTACAGTAACTTTTACCTCAGATTGTATTTTGTCATATATTAATAGAGCCTCCATGCCTTTCTTTCTTCTGGTGTTTCTTATTTCCCAAACTTTTACTTCAACCCATCTATGTTATTGTGTTTATAGTATGTTCCTTATAAGGAGCACGTAGTTGGGATTTTTTTTTCTCTTTAAAAAACCAGCCTGAGAAGCTTTGTCATAATTGGAATGTTAGTGCATTAACATTTAATTTAGCTACATTCATGGTTAAGTGGCTAGTCTAATACCTTGTGATTTGCTTTCTGTTCACGCTGTCTGTTATTCTCTTATTCCTCCTTTCCTTCTTTTTGGATTAAGCAAGTATTTTTATTACTTCCTTTCTCCCCTCCTCTACTGACATTATAGTTATATATTTTTCATTTTCCTCTAGTTTAAAATATGTATGATTGTTTATAAAGATTTACCTTAAGTTAATACTTTTACCACTTCCTGGGCAATTGATGAATCTCACAAAAGCCTTTTGTCATGTTTCCACTCTTGCTTTTTGTGCCATTGGTGTTAGATTTTACTTTTTCCTTTGTCAGAAACACTGCAAGATGTCTTTCCTGTTGTTGCTTTAAAAGATCAATACCTACCCTGAAATTTATGATTTCTGGTGCTCTTCATTGCTTCACATATTTTTATAATTCCTTTCCTTTCCTTCAGTCCCAAGTTTTGCTTTATTATGCCTTGTAATACAAGCTATTGGAGCTGAATTTTCTCAAATTTTTTGTATGAAGACATGTTTATTTTGCCTCCATGATTTAAAGAATATTTTGTTGGGTATGGAATTCTAGGTTAGAAGGTTTTTCTGCTTCCTTTCAGCATTTAAAGATAGCATTCCATTGTTTCATGACTTCCATAGTTTCTGGTGAAAAGTCATTCATTAATCTTATTTTTCTTCTTTGAAAGTACCATGTCAGGTTTTCTAATTTTTAGATTTTTTCCTTAGTATTTGGTTTTCAACAGTTTGGCTGTAATGTGTCCAGACTCAGTTTTCTTTTTTTTTAAAAAAGGAACCTCTACACTTATCATGGGGCTCAATCTTACAACCTCAGGATCAAGTCACATGCTTCACCAACTGAGTTAGGCAGGCATCCTGCTTTTCTTTTTATTTATTATATTTGTGTTCATGGAATTTCTTGTATCCATATGTTGATATCATTCATTTTGAAAAAACATCAGCCATTGTACCTTTAAATATAATTTATTCTGTCCCTTCCTCCGTGTAAGATGGGATTACTTGATAATTAACCTTTTTGAACATACTTTGCTATCCTTTATACTCTGCTCTGTTCTTTCTTATCTCTGAGTTTAAGTTAGGGTATTTTTTATTGACCTGTCTTTCAATTAATTAATCATGTTTTGTAACCATTCAGTCTATTATCAAACCTTCCTAATTAAGTCTTAAATTCAAATATTGCAGTTTTCATTTGTAGAATGCCAATTGGATCCTTTTGTACAGATTCCTATTTTCTATTGAAATTTCATATATTTAATTCATATTTATCTTTTTGGCTATTTTCTTTATTATATTTTTAGAGTTTAAAGTTTTTGTTTGATAACTTCCAAATCTGAATAATCTGTAAATATGTTTCTATTTTCTGTTACCTTTCTATTAACTTACTTATCCATTTTTCCTGCCTCTTTATATTTCTCACAAAATTTTGATTGTGTGCTGGACCCTATGATGAAAAGAACTACCAAGTCTAAATTTGATGTTATTTCACCCTGGAGGGGGTTCATCCATTTTTCTATAAGGCAAATAGTGTAAAGGCTGACCCAAATGGGAATTAACTGCAATCGGATTGGGTTGTGATCACCACTAGACTCAATCCACCTTGAGACATCCCTATTCCTTGGATCTCCAAATCTGGCAAACATCATGAGAGCTGCCATGTTAGCTCAGTCTTGTCACTTTAGTGGGACTTTTCCTCTGAAGTACTGTGTGAATACAGGGAATTTCACTTTGTCTTTCTGGCCCAGCACTGAAGTTTTAGTTCATCTGGTTCTTAGTGCTTCTATTGCTCTCCAAAGTCTTTAAGACTATGATTTTTGTCATTTAGTCCAGTTTTTTTTTTTTCTAGATTTACAGTGATATGTACCCTGTTGCTATTTACTACATCTTACTTGGAAGTAAAACTCTCAGTGATTTTTAAAAATATACTTTAGTATATATATTCACTTCCACTGATGAAGAAAGTCACTTGAAGCCAGTTGGTGGGATCATTTGATAAAACCCTGTGCTCATGGAGAGGCACTGGAATTTGATGGGGGCTGCATGGGAAAGGCACGGGGGAGACAGAAAAATGTCCTGGGGTGGGCTCCACTTTGCCTTGTCCCAATCCTGACTGGCTCTCTTGTGTTATGTTCAGCTGTGGGTGGGGAGAGAGTCTGGGAAGACAGTGGTGGGTGATGCTGAATGGGGAAAGAGGAAAATCCATTGGTGGGGAGAGGAGAAAAGATGATGGAAGGGCTGTGCTGGACTATTTTCACCACCAGAACTAGACTCAGAATTAAAGTTTCTGGAGAGAATCCAGAATGTGTCTCTGGCCCATCTGAGGTCCTGAGAGCCAACCCACTGTGACAGTGACTAGTCGCCCCCTCTGCTGCAGCCCTGGCGTGTCCCTCCTGTGCTTTTGGTGCTTGCCCCGAAAGGGGGGCAGCCATCGCTTTGCACATTCTGTGCACGGTGCCTCCGGAGATGGAGAGACAAGATTCTCATGACACAGTGTGTGTCTCCTTGCTAAGCTGGCGCAGAGTGGGAGGTCCCTGCCTGGCACTTGTTAACTGACTGTGCCTTGGGAAGACAAAGGGGAAGCTCAGCACTGATGCGTCTCTTTGCCTGTGAACTATGACAGAGACACGGAGAAGCATTTCCCTGTAATCATCAGCCCAGGGCAAACCATTCGGAGGATGGAAATGCTAACCATCAATCTCCCTGTGCATGCAGTGTCTCTGTTTAATAGCTGATAGAGCGTCTCCAAAGGGCTTTTTTTGCTCTTTGTTTAAAATGACATATAATGGGCCTGGACTTATCAGTGTCTCTGAATGCGTTTTCTGTGCTCTGTCCCCACTGGGGGATTCAGTCCATTCTAATGGATATGTGCAGGATTGATTTTGAGCTTGGTATAATTTAATCCATCAATTTAACATTAAATGAATATGCAAACGGAGTCTCTTTGTGGATGAAAAACAGAAGAGGGACATTCTTATTAATTTGAAATGGGCTTGAGAAATGGAAATACCCTGCTGCTATTAGTATCTGCCATCCGGTCCCATGATTGGCCATCCAGTAGGTGGTATGACTCTGCAGCAGCTAAAACCAGTCCATGGCCAGGGAGAGCTATCTGGGCAGCAGAGCAGGCTCACAGCCCTTAGTGGTGGATGGCGGTGGTTCTTCCCCATGCCTTCCTCGGGGTGCTCCCCAGCAAGGCCAGCTCGCATTGCGGCTCTGAGCCTTGCAGTGTGGAGCCAGACAAGAAGCCTGACTCCAGAGGCTGTTACATTGTCTAACATCACATCAGATGCTCAGGATTCGATGACAGGGCTAATTGACTTCAGATTTCTTTGATCCCAAAGGTGTGTTGGAGGCTTTGGAGAGTGGAACTCGGAGCAAAGCCGGGGGAAAACAAAGGCCCTCTCCAGTCCACGCGGCAGGCAGCGGGACAAGCAGAGAGCCCCAGCTGTGCTTGGATGC
>NC_138375.1:948685-1009370 GCF_054177405.1 Leptonychotes weddellii
CTCGCCAGAAGCTAGGAATGAGGGTGAGGAAGGTCCTTGCGGCGCCATGGACGCACCTCTCCTGGCTGTCGCTGGGAAGAGACTAGCAAGGAGTCCCCTCAGCTGCGGCTACTCTGAGGAAACGTGGCCCTGGGTGCCCTCCCCTCGTGTGCTCGTGGCCAAGAGTGCTTCTGGGATGTGGTGCAGCAGGTGGGGTGGGCGGGGCAGGGGCGCTGGGGGCGGCGCGTGTGAGGGGAGCCCTGCTGACCTTCCAGACGCCCCTCTCCAGCAGCTGGACCTCCATCTGGGGCCTGGACACTGGGCAGACCCGTAAGCCCCCTCAGGCAGCTCCCTCCTCACAGAGGGAGAGGCCAATGGGGTGTGGGCTGCCCCCGGCCCGCGGGCACTGTGTCTAGACTGCCGCATTTTGCAAGGGACTTGGTGGAGAAGCCGGATGGGAAGGGAGAGTCGACCACGACATCCTGCTGCTATCACCCCCACGTTGGCTCCTGGTGAGAATGCGGGCTTCCGGCCGGCCCAGCGTCCCCAAACTCTCCCGGCCAGCTCGGCCACACGCCTGCCCGTCTGAGTGTCACCAGGCCTCCGGCAGTGAAAGCAAATGAGGGGGTGGGAGACTCCCTGCCTGCCCTGTGCCCATCGCTCCCCTGCCCCGAGCTCCAAAGTGCGGAGGCCTTTCTTGGAGTCCCCTCGACTGCAGGTCAGGGCCTGGCAGGCGGGCGGCTGGCGGGCGCCTCTCCCGAGCACACACGCTGCCTCCTTCCCCGCAGGCTGGAGTCAGCCCCTCGGTGTGGGGCAGGAGCGACGCCTCTGCGCACGACCCCACTGGCCAGGAGGCCTCCAGCCAAACGGCCGTGGAGTTTGCCCACGTGGATACCCGGTAAGCTGGAGAGCCTCAGCCACGCTGTGGTCTCTAGAGGTGGGGGCTTCTGGTTGTCCATGGGCCTAAATGTGGTCACAGAGAAGGAGTATCATTTCTGCCTGGACTAGGAAGTGTGGCCTTTTAGGTCCAAATCAGCAATTGGAGCAACATGTACATTTCGGATTTCCGGTGGGTTTAGTTGGCCATAGACGTGAATTTTAACATCGTAATAATGGTCTTGGTCATCTGCCCAAGAGACTGGAGGTGTCTCGCACTTCCTGCTCACAGCTTGTCTTCCAGTGAGCCAGCCTCCCACCTCTCCAGCCCCAGGTGTGAGAACCCCTGATGTTGTCACTGTTGGAAAAGTTACGGTGGGTTTCAGGTTTCAGGAGCAGATCGGACAGGGGTGTGTAACCTCAGCCCTTCTGAGACACCACTAAAACTGCAGTAAAGATAGTTTTTATGAAAGGACCTAAACCTGCTTTGGTGGAGAGAACAGGAGAGCAGACAAAAACACCAGCGTAACTGAGAAGCTGGAGAGAAAGACAAGACACGTGGTTATTTGCTTAGAATCAAGGCAGTGGAATCCTGGGGTGGAGGTGAGAAAGTGGAGAATGAGCCCGGTTTATGCCTCAGAATCCATCCGGCGCTGGGAGATGGGCCACCCCAGCTACGTGGGGTGGGATGGGAAGGCGTTAAAATCCAAGGATGAGGGTGGGAACAGTCTTGAGAAGCAGATACTCACATCTGGTCCCCTGGGGACGCCTCACCTCCTGGGAGATGTGGTTCACTCTGTGTGGTGGGTGCGCAGCCAGGGGCCTCTGCTCTGGAGGGGGAGCCCAGCTGCTGGAACAGGCTGCCCCCCAACCACACCCGAAGGGCTCTCCCGGGGCTCTACGGGCACAATGAGGACCATGCGTCAGTGTCCTGAGGTGGCTATAACAAATCACCATCAAGTGGGTGGGTGTTTTAAAGAGCAGAAATTCATTGTTCTGGAGGCCAGAAGTCCACATTTAAGGTGTTGGCAAGGCTGTGCTCCCTCTGGATGCTCTTGGGGAGAATCCATTCTTGGCTTCTTCCAGCTTCTGTTGTCCCCTGGTGCTCCCTGATGTTCCCTAGTGCTCCCTGGCATTCCCTGATGTTCCCTGGTGCTCTCTGATGTTCCCTGGTGCTCCCGGGTCTTCCCTGGTGCTCGCTGGTGCTCCCTGACATTCCCTGGTGTTTCCTGGTGCTCCCTGGCACATGGCTGCATCTCCCTGCTCCATCTTCTAATGGCCTTCTCTCTCCCTCTCTCTATCTCTGTGTGTGTCTGTCTTTATCTGCCTCTCTCATATAAGGACACTTGTTATGGCGTTCAGGACCCACCCAGATAATCCAGGATAATGGCTCCATTTCGAGATTCTTAACTTAATTGCATATGAAAAAAACCCTTTTTCCAAATAAGGTGATACTCACAGGTCCTGGAGACCAGGGTGTGGGCGTCCCTTCTGTACCCAGAAACATTGCTCTCTGGGGAATGTTGCCAGACCCAGAGGAGAGTCTCACAGACACTCACGCCAAATACCGCCAAGGGACACGGCCCTTATTCACTAAGTTTCCCTTTGGTCCTCACTCTGAATCATGAGCAGATTTTACCAAATACCTGACAAATAAACCAAAAAAAAACAAACATCAAAGAACAACTTGGAGAAAAAGGTCATCTGGGGATAAGGAATCTTAAAAAAATGAACAAGTATCACTGATCTTCTCAATGAGTTCAGGGAAGATCCTCACGGAATGAAAACTGAATGTCATGGAAAGGAACGCTCAGCAAGAGAAAAAGAGAAATCAGAAGAAACTCAAGCAGCAGAAGTAAAACAAATGCAATAAGACAATTAGAAGATGAAGTTGAGGAATCTTGTAGAATGTAGAGAAACCCTCCAAAGTGATAGGAAATAGGACCGACATTTAAATAATAGGAATTCCAAAAAGGAAAAAGAAATAGAGAAAGAGAAATCAGAGAGAACGAAATTATCAATAAAATAATTCAAGACAAGTTTCTAGAACGTTTGGTGCCCCAGAACAACGGGTGCAACAGATTCAGATCAAGGCCCATCGCGGTGGCTTTTGGAACTCTGGGAGCCAAGAGGAGCTTCCATAAAAGGAAGAGCGATAATCAGCATCGTTTCAGAGGCTTTCCACGCAAGGCCGGGAACAAGCACAGAGAGTGGACAGAATTCTGCAGGAAGCTCTGTAACAGCCCAGCCACCATCAGGGAATCAGGATGTTGCCCCTGCGCCTGGTTGCAGCACATTTATATGCAAGCACTCACAGGATCTGGGTCCCTGGAACAAGAGGGCATATCAAGGGACAGAAACGTGTACAGCGGACAAGGGGCAAAGGACCCCACCCAGAGAAAGCAGAAGGTTGATCCCAGGATGGCAGGTTTCTCCAGGTGTGTGTGTGATAGTCAGTCCAGAAGGAAGAAGGGGACTCCAGACAGAGCGCTATTGCTCATGAACAATCTCACTCGAGGGCAGAAAGCCCAGGTGAGCCTGAACACCGTGATGTGATTCTCACACGTCCCCCCAGGCCTGCTCCTGCGTGGCCCGATGCCTGAGAGCTCAGGGAGGCCATGGTGACAGTGGTGCCTGGTCCACATGAGAGCCAAGGACCCTGACCATGCTGTGCAGACGAGAGGCTCAAGCCAGCTGAGTCCCTTTAAGAGCCTGGAAGCAGTGCCCATGGTTGTATATTTTTGAGATTTCTGTTTGCTTTCTGAGAGAAAGCAACCCGAGCTGTAAGAGATCAGTTCCCGTAGGTCCTGGCTCTGCCTCATGCTGTCGGGACTCGCTCTGACCAGCTCCCGGGGAAGCTGCAGCTACGCTGGGGCGTGGGGGATGGGCTGCCCTTCTCCTGCCTCATCTTACAAGGGAGCGTCAGCCTGGCCATGAACAGCTGGATGCCTGCTTGCTGCCTGGGCCTTCAGAAATAAATGATTTATTTTTGGAGATGCATGCATACACAGGTGGTTAGAGTATAGATGAAAAGTGTGTCCGAGGTAATGTCAGCTTTCTGTTTTTTAGCTTAGGTCGTGGGTACACGGGTGTTGGTTTGATGTATAAATTCCACAAAGACAGTTGTGTTGCAAAGACCTGCACAGCAAGAAACCCCGATATCACCCCCCGAAATCTGCAGAAATAAAGTGAGCCGGTCAGAGTCCCCTCAGTTGCTAGCCAGAAGCTAAGGCCAGTTGCTAAATGAGGCCAGCCATCTCCCGAAAACCAGGAAATCCAGCCACGTGGAGGCCAGACTCGCACATGGGCCCCTTTCCCGGCACGTTCAGTGCTGTGCAGCTTGGCTCGGCTCCTGTTGACAAGGTGGCCGATGAAAAGATTTCCTTTCTGTAGAGCTGGGAAATGATACTTGTCAACGATCAGCAAACTTCATCAATGATTCGGGAGGCACCTTCTATCTACTTGCTCCGTGAACAGTTTTAGCACGTTTTCCTTACATGGTCCTCGTTGTTGATTGAAAGTGATGCACAGTGGCCCCCGTTTATGCCCCTGTAGTGAGCGACGCAGAGCTAATAATGTTCATAATCATTGACTCCGTTTTTCTGAGGCTGAACTGTGCAGGGAATCACTCACTCTCACGCCCCGAGCCATGCGTTTGCAAAGCCACGTGCTGCTCTATGGGGATGGACCCTTCAAGGAAGATGCTCTGGGGTTTCAGGGCCCGAGTGCTGGCAACACTGGCTTTTACTGCAGCACCTGGTGGGACAGTGGGACGCGGGGAGCGCAGTCCTGCACCGCCACGGTCAGTGGCCCGAGTGTGCGGGAAGGCCGCGGGCTGGGAGCGGCCTGGGTCCCACTCTCTAAGTCCGCTTTCAGAGGGTGGCGCCACGGGCAGGTGCCCAGCGTCCTGGGGCCCCCGGGGCCTGCACCCAAGCCTGCCCGCCTGACTGCGCACGTCTCTGCAGGAGGGTCTGGGGAAGGTCTAAAGAAACACTTGCAGAACCGCTGATTTATCCTTGGTGTTAGCAAATGTCCTTTCCTCCCTCGAGGCTGACCTCAAATCAGAGTTGGGAGCGCAGCGTGCGTGGTTAGAACTGGCCGAAGCTGTGGGCTGGACCCAAGTGGCTGGAGGACGCTCACTCCCTGGTCCGCCTGTCCTGCTGAGTTCGCAGAGTTGGAGATGGACACCTGCCCTCTGACAGACTTGAACCTCTCACGGCTCTAAGGCCCCAACTGCCTTCTATGAAATGGGACTCGCCTTAGTACAGGGCGCCGGAGGGACCTGGAGAAGGTGACAGGCCGGCTGGGCGGTGCCGGGTGGGGGAGGGCGCATTTCCAAGGCGGTGCTGGTCCCAGGGCGCTGGCCCCTGCATCCCCCGTCTGGTGCGCAGGGCATTCTCAGGTAGTGACTGTTGCCATGTGCCTTTTGCCCCAGGCACCTGCTGTCCACACACGGGGGCCCAGGCACCTGCTGTCCACACACGGGGGCCCAGGCACCTGCTGTCCACACACGGGGGCCCAGGCACCTGCTGTCCACACACGGGGGCCCAGGGCGCCCTCACCAATCCCAGTACCCCTTCTCCTGCCTGGAGAGGGGCACCTAGCCCTTGGTGACGTCATTTTCTTCTCTTTATCAAGGAGGAAACGTTCACAGTAAGAGAACTCATGGGAAATCATTTTGGGAGACAAATATATCTGAGGGCCGATGCCTGTGGTTCAGTTTCTCAGATACAAGAACCCTGACCTTCATGCATGGCTGGCGGGAGGTGTGCACGCAAACGCGAGTCAGGGTGTACGTGGGGTCAGCGTGTGTGAATTGCGTGTTTCTGTGTGTGGGGGGGTGTATTCGGTGTGTTTCCTTATGTCTCCGTGTGTATAGAATGCACGCATGTGCTGCATGTGTTCCACGTACAGGTTACATGAGACGTGTATCCACGTTACGTGGTATGTGTGCACTGCGTGTGGGATGCCTGTGTGTGTCGTATGTGCGTGTGTGGGTCCGTGTGCGTCTGTGTTGGAGTTGGGTGTGGACCAGAAGGGCCCGGCTACTCTGGTTACTCTCATCGTTGAATTCGTTGAACGACCAGGGAGGTTTTCGGCCGCGTAGAGAAGATGAGCCGTTAATGCCTGGCTGGGTTTTGCCCGGTCTTAACCAGCTGACGAGCTGAAGCACAGTGTATGATGGATGAACGAGGCGCGTTGGTTTGTGCTGAGTCCTTCAGGCATGAAATCCAAACTCAGCAAAAGGCTCACACCCTTTTGTAAGTTCCTCTTCTGTTGTTCCTACATAATCACCTGTCCCCGTTCTCCTCAGAAGACTGTAGCACTCGCTCGAGTGGGTTATCTGAACAGGCTGATTCTCATCTGGAAGGAGCGAAAGGCTGAGTCAGGTGGGGTTGCTGTCATCCATCCGTGCTCGTCAGATCCAGCCCTGCTGTCTCTGAGCCCCACCCGGGGGGCTGCAGCCCAGGCAGCCAAGGGGACCAGCACGCCCGAGGATGACCAGAGGACAGCGGGGCAGCTGGGCTGACCACGCACCTGGCTCAGAATTGCTTCTGCCGAAAGCCGAATGGGGACTCGCCGGTCCCAGCCCTTTGTCCTCTGCAGTGAGTGTGGTAGTACCCACAGACGAGGGGGAGGGAAGGGCCTCTCCCCAGCCACTCTGCACACTCAGACGCGGAACAGATCTGGGCACTGCTACCTACAGAAAATGCCCCTGGGGCATCAAACGAGTAACAGAGTAACCGTCTGTTTGAAGCCCGTGTGCCACGGTGGTCTCTCCTTCGAGCATGTGGTGGAAGCAGCACTGATGTCCCCCGAGATTCACACGTAGGGCCCCAGCTGGAGGACCTTCCGGTGTCCCGGGGAGGCCGTGAGAACCCGGGCGCGTGCAGTAGCATGGAAGGCAGCTGTCTTGGGGAGGCGAACCCCAATCCTCCAGTGCCTTCATGGAGCGGTTCATCCACTGGAAGGTCGTCTGTCCTCCCATCTTCATTTTGCCAACCTGGTTACTCTGCTCAGGTGCAGGATGGCCAGACTTGCCATGTCTCTGTCGTTGCCAGGTAATTCCTTGTCATTGGTCCCCGGGTAAGATGGAAGGGTTCCAAAGGTAACTGTGGAAACTGGCCCCACATCTCACACCCAGAGTCCAAAGGAACGATGCGGGTCTTGCAGGAAGTCGTACCTTGTGTTAGCCTGCCCCTAGCTACTTTTATCTACTTGTTCTATTTACATCTAGACATACCAGGCAGAATTTCAAAAAGAATTTTAACAGCAGAATAAATACAGTCATGACTTAGTTACAAAAAACCTGAAGAACGAAGGGTTCTGCATAAATGAATACCCCATACAACTAAAAATTAACTTCTCTCTTTTCCTTGAGTGGATGGTTTTATAACATGCATTTTTTTACAATGGGTACTGACCTACTAAACAAACAGATTTTGAAACGCTTCTGTGAAAGCTCCAAATATTGAGCTTTACAGAGGGAGATAAAGCATAGCTGTAGCCACTGCTGTGAACAGGGCATCAAATGGCCGAGTGGCCACACTAGTTAGTTTTCTGACAAAAGCCACGGATTGAAATGCATTTGTGCTTGCTTACATGTTTCTCCTAAAGAAGGAGCAAGAAATGGAGAGACCCAGGATTTCAAAGGCAAGCTGTCTTGGCCGCCTATGAAGATAACTAGTAGAGATTCTGCTTGGAATAGTTTGAAAGGTGACATAAATTTATGTAATCTCTTACTTTCAACCAACCAATCCACAAACAGCCAACTTACTAGATGGGCTAGAAAATAAGGAAAATCCTCAAAAGCCAAGTGTGGGATAGATCAGTCCTCTGAGAGTTAAGCTAGTCTGATTTAGCACATGCCCTGAGGCATCTGTGTGTCTTGGATGGTCTTGAACTTCCATTTTGATAACCATGTAAAGTGAGGGGTCAGGAGTTAGAACCTGCAAGGATGACATCCCAGTGAGAAGGAGAGCCAGATGAAAAAGTTGTCCCACAAGGCAGTTTGCCAGACTTGACCTTGATGTTGGGAAAGCAAGACATCCCTGGAATTTTATTTTTATTTATTTATTTTTTAAATCTATTAACAGTTTTATTGCTACACTTTGGAAAGGAATAACCCTTTATTAAATACCTACTATGGGTCGGGAACAATGAGAGGTGTTGTCTCAACTTGTCCTCACAGTGGTCTTAAGAGATGCATCCCTGGAATTTTAAACCAGAGGCTAATACTCATGTGGGTTTGTGACTTGAATTCTCACACATGTGTGTTCTACGAATCGCAAGCTTGGAACTTAAAGTGGTCATGGACTGTT
This sequence comes from Leptonychotes weddellii, assembly GCF_054177405.1. Taxonomy (NCBI): domain Eukaryota; kingdom Metazoa; phylum Chordata; class Mammalia; order Carnivora; family Phocidae; genus Leptonychotes; species Leptonychotes weddellii. The sequence goes on from NC_138375.1 coordinate 956,863, forward strand.
AGCACCTCCAGGAGCCTGGTAAAAACAAAGGGAAATATTCTCAAGGAATGCACCTTCAGCTCATGTCTTGAAGAATTTCCACAAGAAAGTTCTATCCATCATGAGGTGATGGTAAAAAAAAAAAAAAAAGCACATAATAAAATGAGGCACTGTCGATGTGGGGTAACAGAGTTAGAGAAGTAGATGGTGCAGAGGTTGGAATTTTCAGACAGGGTACGTAAGTTTGATGTGTTTAAGTAAATAAAAGATGATCCACAGATGTGGAAAACATGATGATACAAAAATGATTTTTAAAAAAACCAAATAGAGACTACCAATTCTGGCCAAAACAGAGCAGCGAGAATGAGGTTAAGATAGAAACAACAGGACCTGACAGCAACATGGATACAGGGTTTACAAGACACTAGACTCTGGGCAGCGAAGGCCAGTGATCCATGGGAGACAAGCAGCAAATCAGCGGAGCCCTAAGATTCCTCCGGCTTACCACCCCGAGACTGCTTCCAAGCCGAGATGTAGCGGGGGGGCACGCCCAGCCAGCAGGAGGGACAGAGCTGAGTGTCCCTGCAGGTGAAGCACCGAATCTGCCGGAGAGAGTCCGGACAGAAGGGAGGTGGGGAGAGAGAACTCCCGAGGTCTCTACTCCGCACTGGTATCCAGCAGAGAGCTGATCAGCTGTGGACGTGCGGAAACCTCATGAGGCCGGAGGAAGAAACCTCCCAGAGGATCAGAGGTAAAATGTTGGACGTGCTGCAGGGCTGGGGAGACTGCCTGTTCCCACCAGGCAAAGTGGGAGATCCTGATTTATGGGACATGGAGCAGAGCACAAGGAAGGGTGTTCCCTTGGGAGCAGGGAATAATCGACCCCAGCGAATGGCACAGCTCGTCCCTGACTCATTCTAAACCCAAGACCCAAAAGGATCAGTCTGTTTCAAGGAAACTTGATTTTTCCTTGACCAAAGCTCAAGAATATTTATAGAAATACAAAATATCTGGCGCCCAAGAAAATGAAATTCTTAATTACTGGCATCTGATTAGGTACTGAATTGTGTCCCTAAAAACTGATATGTTGAAGTCCCATGGTTTCTCTTCTTTGTTAATATGGTGATTTTGATGCATTTCTCATGTGCAACCCATCTTGCAATACTGACATGAACTTGGTCATGATAATTTTCTCTCTTTTATATGTCCTTGCTAAAATTGTGTTTAGAGTTTTTACATTCACGTTAATGAGAGATTTTCTTCCGTAGTTTTCTTGTAAGACTTTGTATGGTTTTGGTATCCAGGTAATGCTGAGCCTATGAAATGAGCTGGGGAAAAATTCTCTCCTCTTCAATTTTCTGAAAGAACTTGTGTAGAAATAGTATAATTTCTTCTTCAGAGATTTGGTAGAGAGCACTGGGAGTTATATGTAAGTGATGAATCACTAAATTCTATTCCTGAAACCAATATTACACTATTGTTAACTGATTAGAATTTAAATAAAAAATGGTAAGAAAAAAACGATTTGGTAGAATTCTCCAATGAAGGCACTCTGGAACACAGTGTGGAAGTTGATTAAAAAGTTAAACATATGGGGCGCCTGGGTGGCTCCGTCGTTAAGCGTCTGCCTTCAGCTCAGGTCATGGTCCCAGGGTCCTGGGATCGAGCCCCGCATCGGGCTCCCCGCTCGGCGGGAAGCCTGCTTCTCCCTCTCCCACTCCCCCTGCTTGTGTTCCCTCTCTCGCTATGTCTCTCTCTGTCAAATAAATAAATAAATAAATCTTAAAAAAAAAAAAGTTATACATACACCTGCCAACTGACCCAGTCGTTTCACTTCTAGGTATTTATCCAAGAGAAATGCGAGCAGAGGTCCACACAAAACCTTGCACGTGGGTGTTCTGAGTGCCTGTATTTGCATTAGCCCAGATTAGTAACAAAGCAAATGTCCGTGGATAAGTGAAGGCTCACACACACTGAGGACATGTTCGTTATCTTGGTGGTGATAATGATTTCACGACTGCACCCATCAGTCAAACCGATATGTACGGTTTATCATAGGTCAATTATATTTCAATAAAGCTGTTAGAAGATAAAACATAGTATGAAGCTTATTTTTATGGACAAAACCTGGAAGCAACCAGGGGCACCTGGGTGACTCAGTCGGTTAAGCATCTGCCTTCAGCTCAGGTCATGATCTCAGGGTGCTGGGATGGAGCCCCGCATCGGCGGGCTCCCTGCTCAGCGGGGAGTCTGCTTCTCCCTCTGCCCCTCCCCCCTGCTTGTGCATGCTCTCTCTCTCTCTCAAATAATTAAATAAAATCTTTAAAAAAAACTGGAAGCAACCATATATACTGGAAACAAAATAGTCATATATACTTCTATAAATGGATATATGTAACAGTAGAAATAAAACCTTGATAGATGAGTTAAGTAACAGAGAAGACACAGATAAAGCAAGAATAATAGAGTGGAAGATAAATCTGAAAAAATTACCCAGAATGCAACAGAGTCATTTAAATTAAAAGATGTGAACTAGAGTTTGATAGCTGTTGAAGCTGGAGTGAGAGGGCTTCTTATGTTACCTAGTTGGACCTCACAAAGGGATAATTGAGAAGACGAGGGAGAGTCAGTATGCAGAGAGTTACTAGCTGAGAATTATCTAAAATTGATGAAAAACATGATTCCTTCGAACCAGAAGCACAAATTCAAAGTAAGACATATAAAAAGAAAGCAGTACCTAAATGTGGTCTAGTGAAATTTAAAGACAATTAGGTCTTGAAAGTACCTGGAGAGAAGGGGGGTTACAAACCAACAAGCGGTGTTTTCACCTGAGTTCTCCACGGTAAATACGGAAGCCAGGAGACTGTGACTACGTCTGCAAAGCGCTGAGACTAATTAATTGTCAGCCTTTCTTGTAAACCCAGAAGTTTTCATCTTAAGGGTAAAAAAATTTTTCAGGCAAAAGTAAGCAATGAAATTAAAGCCAAAGTTTTCTTCTTTGAAGTGATTTTCTCAGTCTCTCAACGTTCACCAATGCTGTACTGTCCTTCAATCTACAGTGTTGTTTGGGATATCTTTATTTCTTCTTTCCTAATACAGTGCTTCCCAGAGACCTTATCATTTTTAACTCATTGATGTATCTCACTTGCATCATTTGTGGGTAAGGAATAAAAGAGATCATTGGTTCAAGAATGTGCTAGTATATTTTGAGTGTTCTTCCTGAACCCTCTACCTCAGTACTTCTATATCTTAGGGACACATTTTTTTTCCCAGAGAAAATTAGGGGTATAAAAATGGGACTCCCTGGGCGCCTGGGTGGCTCAGTCGGTTAAGCGACTGCCTTCGGCTCAGGTCATGATCCTGGAGTCCCGGGATCGAGTCCCGCATCGGGCTCCCTGCTCAGCGGGGAGTCTGCTTCTCCCTCTGACCCTCCCCCCTCTCATGTACTCTCTCTCTCTCTCATTCTCGCTCTCTCAAATAAATAAATCTTAAAAAAAATAAAAAAAATAAAAATGGGATTCCCTTAATCCCCCCAAATGTGCTAGATATAAATACACTGTTCTCCATCTGTTTCCTCCCCATCCTTTCTTCTGGGTTCAGAGAAAGAAGGGCAACATGGATTTAAGGCTGGTGACTCCTCTCCTCGAACTTGCTAATCCTTAGCTCCTGTACGTCTAACCTCTTTCTCAGGACAGAAGGCCCCGCTGTCCTTCTCCTGCGAAAGATTTTCCTGCTTCTGTCTTCTCTGTCCAGCCTTATACATCTTTCAAGACTACATCTCCGGGTCTGTTTCCTTAGCATGGCTTTTGGAGCATCTCCCCTTGTGCTAGAATGGTGTCTACACTGTGGACCCACCGCCCTGTGCAGCTGGGTCGTGGCTTGAATGCTCCTACTTCATGTATATCTTCACTTGTCTATCTCCATTCATCCAGCCGAGGCTTCCTTTGGGCAGAACCAGGTGTTCTCCTCTGCACCGTCTATGCCTCATACAACATCTAGGATTGATTGGTTACTAAATAGATGTCTGGGGAATATGGGGATAAATTAATGAGCATTTCCCCTTGATTAGATCTATCTGGACTGATGTGTGACAAGACACGGGGAGCAGGTGGTTTCAAGATGTGGAAGGACCAGGGGACTCCATCAGGGAGGACATGATGCTGGGGTGTCTAGGCGGCCAGCAAGCCATGCTCAGGTTCTGGCGTGAAGTCACTGCGGGTTTGAGCATTTACGTGGTCTCGCGGCAGGAGCCTTACCCGGAGCTCTTAGCCTGTGAGAGTGGGTTAGATGGTTTCTGAGGTCTCCATCCAAGACAAGAGTGAATGAGTGTTACTAAAATGCTTCCAGAACCCTTTCCCTCCACTGCTCAAAAACCTCCAGAAAGGCTGCAGTGCCTCATCCTAATTAAGCCCCCTTTTAAATATGCCCTCCATCGGGTCCACCTTCCTCCCATTACTTACGCATAAGCAAGTCCTGCCTTGGCTCCTCTTCCCCTGTGCCCACATGCCCTGGCTGCCTGGATGTGCCCCCAGCCCCTGCCTCGTGTCTTACACGAAGCTTCCCTTGGAAGTCATCCAGAGATTTCCCGGGGAAGTATACAAATTGGGACATGATTTTCAGGCTGTTTTCCTGGGACCATACTTGAACCTGTCCCCAGATGAAAGGGGATATTTTACAAAATGGCAAATTCCCCACACTCAGAAGTGTCCAAGCAGAGAACAGGCAATCATTTTCCATAAGTGCTTGAGAAAATGGTGTATTGCCCTTGACGGAAATCCCTCCTAACGCCAAGGTTCTGAATTCCAGTTGGTTTCAACACCTGCCGGTGTAGGCTGACCCATCAGATGGCCATCTCTTGCGTGTAGCCTGGAGTATGCTCGCTCCTTCTCTGCTGCTCAGAGAATGTCCCATTTGCCTCTCGGTCACTGCCCCTTCCCCACTGTCTACGCACCTGGCACCGGTCCTACATCAGACCCCGTGTTGTCTCAGGGAAAGGCGGTGTCTTACTCATCTTTGTAGGTGCTCCGCCTGCCTCCGAGTGATGCCCAGCATAGAGCCTCCATAAATCCTGGGCTGGGAGGGGAGGGGCGCTCAGGGAGGGGAGGAGAACTATGTCTGCCCCAGGTCCGACTGCAAACCCCAACGTGGCTAGGAGGCGGTAGCTGCCTCTGGCACATCCTTTACCATCACTTCTTGGAGGGACAGGTTTTTGGGGACAATTATATAAAACCTTACTTCCTTCTGTGTTACTCTCCTGCCATTCCTAATAAGCTATATTTTAATTTAAAATGGCAATTTACAGTGAAATTCATTTACAACAACACAATCCATTGTGATCACAATGCCATAAATTTTATGTTTTAAGTAATTTTTAATGCTTGTAGCAGCTGGCTCTCTGAAGTGTGGAAATAGCTAACATTTTTCACCTTGTGCAGCCAAGGGAAAAAATCTCTGCTCTTTAATTATATAACCACCAAAGACAGTGTGCAGTGAGCAGAGCAGATATAATTGCAAAATGCAAAATGATTGGCCTAAGAACACAGCCAAGACTTTAAATGTAAACATGTAAATGCCAGGATATAGCAGGCAAAGCCTGGAGCAGAAATATGTATACTCCAAATTCACAAGCTGCTGTACTTTTGTCAAATTGATTAAAAAGGAAGTGTTATTAGGAATATGAAATTATAGCAGGAGTGGCCTCTAACCAAAAAGAGCTGTATCCAAACGACCAGGGTAAAAGGTTACTTGTTTGTAGATAAGGAGAGTCTCACATATTCTGGGTTCAGCCTTGCATGAGCTTCTGGGATACATCACATGCCAGATCCCTGTACAGTGATGGAAGGTCACCCGTGCCCTCCCCCTGTCCCCTGACCTGGTTGCAGTGATGGGAGATCACCTGTGCCCTCCGGCTGCCCCCAGTCCTCCTAGAGAATTATGCTAAGACAAAGTTGCATGAGCTTGTGCCCTCCCATTGCCATCCTCCTCCAGGGGCACAGACTAAGGGGGAGGAAGTAAAGAGCTGACGCCCCACATGAGCTTTGCTCAACCTCTCAGGCTCTCTGTCTCTGTCTGTTTCTATTGTCCTCTCTCCTTCCCTCCCCCCTCATTTTGGGCACCGTCTTGGAAAACACGCCGCCTGTCACCTTTGCCGGCCGAATACTGGGCTAGGTTCCCCACAGTAGTTTCCCCGTGTCGACTGGGCTCGGGTACTCCTTCCTGAGTGGAGTGCATCCTCCATCCCCGAGTTTGTAGACTTCTTCGGTCCAGTAGAAGCATGAGATGAGCCACATGGGCAATTTGAGCAAGAAGAAATAGGCAAGATCATTTTTATAGTATATTTTATTTCATCCAGTGCATGCAAAATACCACTCAGCATGTACTTAATAGACAATTATTATTGAGCTATTTCACTTATATTCTTACTTTTTTCTGCATGAGCTTTGGAAACTGGCATCTGGGCTCAGAGCAGGTGCATCTCACGTGGTGAAGGGCGCGTGGGCTCCCGCGGCCGTGTCGATGGCGCAGGTCTGGACGCCGGAGCAGTGGATGCTTCAGACTGAAGCGAACCCGAGCTGGGCTTCCAGCTGAGGCAGACGGGCCATCAGAGCGTGATCTGGGTGTGAACCTCCGCAGTCCCGCGTGTGAGAGTTTGGGCGAGGGTCTTTGTGGAGTGGTCAGGGCTGGTCTGTTTCCATCCTGCTGGAGACCCCTCTTCTCACTCTGCGCACACCTGACCCCCCTGGGCTAGGGTCTGTCTGCCCTGCTTCAGTCTGAGACTGAGCCCTATGGGCTCTCCCGCCCTGGCAGGCCGTTCCCGGAGCCCACCTTTCATGTAGGCGCCCACCGAGGGGAGACTTCTGGGCAGTGGCCGACAGAAGTGCTGGGACAGGGAGAGGGTGGGGGAAGGATTCTCAGGGCAGGTGGGTGAGGCCCGCAAACCCGCCCCTCTCTTGGAGCCCCTCAGCGTGAGCTCTGAGCTGCTTCCCTGTCTCACTCACTCTCGGCCCCCTCCACCCCCCTCTGGGTTTGGGGCACCTTGGCGTTGGCCTGGCTCCCTCCACCCCAGACCTCAGGCTTCACTCACCTGCAGCCTAAATTTGTGCTCCTGGTCCCCTCCCGCCCCACCCAGACCTGCCCTGCGGCCCAGAGCCCCTGGAGAGGGTTGGAGAGGTGACTGCCTGCCTGGATCAGCAGGAGGGGGTCCTGAAAGCTAGGGGGAGGGGGGCTCTCCACAGGGGGCTCTAAGCACCGCTTTCCTTTTAAATTCCTAATGTTAAGTGTTTGCGTAATGGGTGGTGGGGGAAGGAATGGGCAGATGGGGTCATGCTGGTGATCAGAGCTGCAGAACTTCCAAGCCAGCTTGGGTTTCAGGGAGGAAAATCCCACCACAATCAAGCCAAACAGGTCTGAAGTGATCAGCACACTCCACCTGAGCCCCTGGCTCCCCAAAGCCCTCTCTTAGTTTGCGGGGGATGGGAGCCCGAGGTTTTGCATGAAGATGTTTAGACAGGACTGCCGCATACGCAGAACCGATCGTGACTCTTGGGTTTGGACTCCCGGCCTCCAGAATGGTGAGAAAGGTTTCCCTTGCTGAGATGGCGGAGCTGATGGCCTGAGGCAGGAGATACGATGTACATATCCGGGTATATTCAGGCTTGAGCTGGGTAGGGTTTGGGATTCAGCATCAAGGGGAGGAAAATGAAATTCTCTGGACCCACAGCTGAGCTCTTTCTTCAAACTCGGGAAGAGCAGTTTACATCGGGATAAGGGTATCCCCTGCACCCTCGGTTTCTCCACATCCCTTGTGGGATGGACCACTGGTGCCCGAGGTGCCGAGAGGGGCCAGACGCAGGCTCCAGTCTTCGGTTCGGGGTGCGGCACCCCCTGCTCTGTGGGTCTCTCTCAGGACAGACGCCCAGGCCCAATGGACCACCAAGGGGTGGCCGGCGCTCCGCGGAGCTCAGCCTAAAGAGGTCCGGAGTGCTTCAGACCCTGAGATCCAGGGAGATCCATCCCACCTTTTGAGGTCAGCCAGCATTCCATGTCAGGGCCCTTACAGCAGCAAGAATTAACTAGGGGAGATAGTTGTGAACATTACTCTTAGACGTGCACTGTAAACTCTGTGTCATGCGCATACTGACCGAACCTTTTTGTCCTAGGAAATTTATTTGGGCCATGTACAGTCTGAGCGCCAAGGGGCCAGATGGGTCCTGAGGGCTGAGTTACCAGCAGCCTGGAGGAGAAGAGGAGGCCTGCGAGCTCCGCACCCACCCCACCACGACCACCTCCGGGCGCCCGTCCTCCTTCCCCTGCTTTGTCACGCCGTGGTCACCCCAAGCCTCCACCCCTGCTGGGGGCCACCTATCTCTAACCATTTGTGATGCATTTGGTCTTAGCTTCTCGAGCCACTGACCCCCAGTCACCGTGTGGGACAGGCCAAGGATTTGGTAAAATCTTTGCACGTGGCCCTGGAAGTGGGGTGCCTCCATGAACTCGTGGTCGAACCCTGCCGTCGGCACAGAGGGAAACGCTCGTCATCGTGCCCCGTGGGCACTGGTTTCCTGCTTCGTCGCTGGCCTGGGTTTTGTGAGTCCTGTCCGGAACACTGCCCGTCCGAGGGCAAACCCACGCCACAATCCTGACACGCTTTTGTATGTGATAACGCAAACAGATCAGTCACGAAGGCTTCTCTAGAGGGACCATGACTTTATTGGAGATGAAATAAGAAAAGACTTGAAAGCATTCTTTTTTTAAAATAAAAGAACACTGTCTAGATACTGCACCTTCGGAAGGAGGACCAAGAGACCCCTTCTATGTTATACTGGCCGTTCAATTCTTCCGTTTGTCATTGATATATGTGGCGCGAAAATAAAGAACGCATGCATAACATAAAGGCTGCGTAAATATACATTAAGGAGAAGCAGCCGTTTGGCGGTTCCCCTTATCTGCATTTGCAGGTCGGCCAGATCCATCAAGGCGGGTGCAGCCCAGCTCCGGGGTCCCCGTCCCGGGGGCCGGCGGGCAGATGGGACACCACGTACTGTGTAGTCAAATGCAGTTGGGTTCCATTTAGAAATTCCTATTGTGGGGCAGGGGCAAAGTATCTATAATAATTTTAAGGACATTTCCCAAATGTTTATTTAGATAAAAGATGGGTAACAGTAAAACTCCGGAACCTGCAGCCTGATAACTAGGTTTTATTAATGACCTGCCATACGCGAGGGCTGGATAATTAAAGTTTTTCCCCCTAAAGGAAGAGAGTGGACAAATTTATTTGATGGTTTGATAACCAGGGACACTGGTTGAAAACTATTGATATAATCGGAGCTCATTCGATTTGCTCAAGACAGCCACTCCTATCAGCTAATTTCACCTGTGCATAGTTAATTATCCTCTGAATGCATATGGGCGAGCCATTAATAAAATTTGACTATGTCATAGTCTCTTTGTCGGGCACGTGCGCCTTCTATCTCCTGCATCTCCTTTGCCTCTCGCCCCTTTTTTTTCTTTTTTAAAATTCCTTTCCATTCTCTCTTTAAAAAAAAAAAATGCCCAGAGCTGGGAAGACAGATGTGGGCCGTGGTTCTGCAGGCGGCGATGCGGACAGGCAGGCGGGCGCCAGCAGGGGCCCCGGTGGAGGTCGGGCGAGCGAGGGGGCGCCGCAGGGCCCCGGGCTGACGACTCCCGGACGCTTGGCAGCCGACTTCCGAGAGTCCAGCGGGGCCGCGGCGGCCCTTCACTGCCCAGCTGGAGGGCAGGCTGCGTCCTGCACCGCGGGGCTCCCCCATCCCCGAGAAGCAGCGGGGCGTCGTCTCCCGCTGATGCACCTGCACCCATAGAGACCTAATTGTATCTTCATCGGGTCATGGCCGTGAGCAAGTCCATTAATATCTCTGATTTTCCATTTTCTCAAACTAAAATGGGGTTGATAATATCCACTTCCAGGGAACGTGTGGGCTTTAAACCAACAGTCGTAGCAGGCCTCTTGCAAGGCGCCCCTGGAGAAGGGCGGTACCAGAGGCCGGGAAGGGCATCAGGACCCCTCACCAGAAGCACCAGGTCCGGGCTCCGCCCTGCGCGGACCTCGTCACCCGCCCCCCTCCCGTGTGCCCCCGGCCCTGCGCCGGCCTGGAGTGGCAGTGCCTGGTCCCGGGCCAGCTGGACAGCCCTGCCGCGGAGTCAGCATCGAACCTGGATTGCCTGCCCAAAGCCCGCAGCAGCCCTGCCAGCCGAGTGTCCCCTCTGTGTCCTCCGATCCAGGCAGAGTCCCCTCCCCACTGGCCTCCAACCCTCCTGCCAGTCCCCACCCAGCAGCTGGAGAGATGTTGGTAAATCCACCCCAGAGCCTGTCAGTCCCTTGCTGAACACTCCAGTGGCTCCCACAGCACCTGGGACAAAATCCACACTCTTGGCCCTGGCCTACGGGGTCTCCCAGACCCCACTGATGCGCAGCCCCTGCTGCGCCCATCCCCTCTCCCTGCTTCATTCACGGCCCCCTTGGCAGCTCCGGAGCCTTTGCTCGGCCACTGACTGGTGTGTATCCTGCCTGGACCAATGTGCCTGCCTTCCACCTGCCCAGGTCTGCCCCCAGCTCTCTGTGAGGAGGGACCCCGCCCCAGCGCCCCTCAGCACCCTCCACCTGCCCAGGTCTGCCCCCCCTGAGTGGAGGGACCTGCCCCAGCACCCCTCACCACACTCCACCTGCTCAGATCTGCCCCCCCTGCGTGGAGGGACCCACCCCAGTGCCCCTCACCACCCTCCACCTGCCCAGGTCTGCCCCCAGCTCTCTGTGTGGAGGGACCCGCCCCAGCACCCCTCACCACAGTCCACCATGCTGTGCTTTAGTTTCATTATATGCTTCTTACTCCCAACACTTTCTTCCCATGTCTTGTAATGTCTTTGCATATGTCTACACCCCAGGGGTGGGGAGCAGGAGCTCATGCGCCTGGCTCACTGTGGTGTCCCCGACACGGCGTTGGCCCCCCACAAGCACACAGGGACGTCTTACTCCACAACCCCAGGGGTGGAGTTTGCATAACCTGCCAAGCTGACCTGAGTGAAATAAGGTCCTACAACAGAGCACCTAGGCTTGCTTCCCCCCACCCCCGACATGGACCTGCATGGGGGAATCCCATAGACGTGCTCCCACAGGGTTTCCTGGGAGCCTTGGTGGTTCCCTAAGAAAGGCAGTGGTTGAGGGGGTATGGGTGGGGGATGGCTTGGTCTGTTTTGAGTTTCCTGACCCTGGGCTAAACCCATGGGACATGGAGGCTCCCTGAACCACACGTTCCTGAAAGATGATATTCTCAGTATGAGCTTGGAGATCCTGCCACCATCTGGGGCCCTGGTGCTAGAGGTGAGGGGCTGCGGGCTCTGGGTCTGGGGACTCTGGAGTAGGGGTGCCGGGAAGAAAGTTGATAGGCCCCCTCCTGGTGCTGCAGGCTGGAGGTGAGTCATGCCACTGGCCGTGGCTAGCCATCTGGTGGTGGCGGGGACGTGGGAGCAGGAGTCTCTGGAACCCCTGTAATCAGGCAGGTGGCAGAATCGTACATCTGGTGGGAGCTGACCTCCCCAGAAGGAGGCCTTTCAGGTCCTCACACAAAAGGCTGTAGTCAACAGTGGACCCCCCCAATCTGTGAACCAGAAGCCAGAGAGTGAGCATGGGGTTCTGGTGGGACCTGGGGAGGGGGCTGGGACCAGATCTCCGGAGGTCTCTGCAGTGCAGCCCCTGGTCAAGAAGGTTATGAAGGCCATGCCTGGTCTTGACTCGTGGGGACTGAGCCGGTGGGGGCATCACCAAAGGCCGCATTGTGCCCGTAGCTGGGCAGGGGTAGAGCTGCGCATGCCTGCTCTTGGTGCCCTGAGCACCCGTTATCGCAGAGATGTGGTGGGGGCAACCTTTAAGTCAGGGCCGTGCTGGACTGTCCGGGAGTGGGGACAAGCCGAGGGCTCTCAGTCAATATCTACTCAGAGTGTTGCACTCCCCTGGGTTGGCCTCTTGGTTCGTAAACTCTGTTTAATGAGAAAGGGGGTAAAGTCCAGTCGAGGGAGAGGCCGAGGTCTGGAGCCCCAGAAGGCTTGTTGCTCTGATGGTGGCTTTGGGTGCGGGCCAGAGTCCCCAGGCCATCAACAAGCCAGCAGGGTGTCAGCATCCTGTGCCGGCCTCAGGAGGGCTTGCTCTGGGTGGACAGTGGAGGTGTCACGCACCACACACAGGTGGCCCAGGGGCCCCTGCCAGAAGGCATGCCGGGCACGTAGAGATGAGAGCCTGCCCCCACCCCTGCCATTGGCCATGTGAGATATTTATGGTCGCCTCTTTAAGGCTGAGAGTTTTGTTCTCTGTGTGAGGAGAACGACAGCCTCAGCCTCCTGTAGTCTGTGCTCTCGTGTCGAAACGTGGCCTGTGTGTGCAAACGTGCACACCCCTCACAGCTCTCAGCTCCACACACTTGGGGTTCTGGCGGGGAGGAGGCCCAGAAGATGGCAGGGTGATCTCCGATGTGTGGTACCTGCTATGTGTCAGACGCATTTCCAGGCACTAGGCACTTGGAGATGAGCAGAACAAGCACCTCTACTCAGGGGAGAGACACGAAATAAATCACAACAGGGCAAAGTATCTGATCGCTATTACCGTGTAGCAAACCACTCACGTCTAGTGTTTCCAGACAACCACGATTATTCTCCAGATGTCAGCAGGGTGGTGGGATGGGAGGCCCCACACTCAAACTCCCCACAGCAAGAATTTGGCAGCTGTCTGGACAGAATTGCCTTTGAGGGCACATTGGGATTAAGTTGGAACCTGAGAAACCCCAGCCCTAGACTGAGGAGGGCTGTTTTGAGAAAGTACTTCTGTGTTCAGATGGTGGTCCCAGCCACAAACCACGAAACAGCCTCATCCCCTTCGGAGATCAGCTACAGCCCCGTTTAACTGTGGCCCTGATGCGCACGCCATTTGTCAGGACCCTGGGGGCAGTCACACCTGTCTACCTCGAGGCTGGCCTGTGGGGCTGTCCGTATGCTGAATCTTGAAGCAGCCCTGAGCCTGGCTCTAGCTCTTCCTAGTGACAGTCCAGGAGCCATCCTGCTCATTCAGGGACCTGTTGGCAGATGTTCCCATCCGTGGCCCTGGAGGCAGACCTGCAGACCTCAGCTTAGCTGCAGATTTTCTCAGCCATGGTCCAAGAGCAATCCTGCCTGCCCAGGGACATGACAAGAGCCCTTCAAGGGACCAGGTGGGAGCCACTCCGTGCACATACATGGTCACAGGCCCACTGTCTGCAGACCAAACTTGAGATTAAAGTGGACCCTTGTCCCAGCAACAGCCCTGCTGACCAAGGACCTGGGGGCAGTTCTGTTCACCCTTGGAAAAGACCAAATTCCTACCCTCCCTAGTCCCCGGGAACAAATGTGGAAGAGGAGTTGTCACAACTGATACCAAAGAAATATGAAGGATCATAAGAGACTACTATGAACAATTACATGCCAACAAATCAAATAAACTAAAAGAAATGAATAAATTCCTAGAAACATACAACCTACCAAGACTGGATCAGAAAGGAATAGAAAATCTGAATGAATAGTGGTCAAGGAGATGGTAGCAGTAATCAAAAACCTCCCAACAAGGAAAACCCGGGACTGGATGGTTTCATGGGTGAATTCTACCAAACATTTAAAGAAGAATTAATGCCAATCACTCTCAAATTCTTTGAAATAATTGAAGAGGGGAGAATATTTCCAAACTTACTTTCTGAGACCAACATTACCTTCATTCCAAAGCCAGAAAAGGACACCACAAGAAAAGAGAGTTACAGGGCAGTATCCCTCTAATAGATGCAAAAGCCCTCAACTAAATGCTAGCAAACCAAATCCAACAGCACACTGGAAAGATCATACACCACGATCAAGTGGGATTCATCCCTGGGATATGTAGATGGTTCGACATGCATAAATCAATCAATGTGAAACAAGACATTGACAGAATGGAACATTTAAAAAAGGATTTGATGAAGTTAAACATCCTTTAATGATAAAAACTCAACAAATTAGGTACAGAAAGAATGTATCTCAATATAATAAATGCCATATATGACAACCACAACTAACATCATCCTCAATGATCAAAAGTCAAGAGTTTTTCTGGGTGCCTGGGTGGCTCAGTTGGTTAAGCATCTGACTTTGGCTCAGGTCATGATCCCGGGGTCCTGGGATTGAGCCCCCTGTTGGGCTCCCTGCTCAGCCGGGAGTCAGCTTCTCCCTCTTCCTCTGCAGCTCCTACTGTGCTTTCTTTCTCTCAAATAAATAAATAAAATCTTAAAAAAAAAGAAGTTGAGAGCTTTTCCTCTAGAATCAGGAACAAGACAAGGATGCCCACTCTCACCACTTTTATTCAACATAGTACTGGAAGTCCTAGCAATTAGGTAAGAAAAAGCAAAAAAAATCTGGAAGGAAAAAGGAAAACTGTCACTATTTGTAGAGTACATAGACTCATATATAGAAAATCCTCTAATAAACCAATCCTATAAAGTTGCAGGACACAAAATGAGCACACAAAGTCAGTTGCGTTTCTATACAATAACAACAAACTATCTAAACAAGAAATTAAGGAAATGATCCCATTTGCAATAGCATCAAAATGAACAAAATACTTAGGAAAATATTTAGCCAAGGATGTAAAAGATCTGAACACTGAAAAGTATAAGACATGGATAAAAGAAATTGAAGACGTGAATGGAAGGATATCCCATGTTCATGGATTGGAAGAATTAATAGCGTTAGAACGTCCATACTAGCCAAAGCAATCTACAGAGTCAATTCAATCCCTATCAAAATTCCCATGGTATTCTTCACAGGAATAGAAAAAAGTCCTAAAATTTGTATGAAACCTCAAAAGAACCAACATAGCCAAAACAATCTTGAGAAAGAACAGAGTTGGAAGCACCATGGTTCTTGATTTCAAACTATATTTCAAATCTATAGTAATCAAAACAGAATGATGCTGGCATAAAAACAAGCACATAGACCAATAGAATAAAATAGACAGCCCAGAAATACCCCCCTTCCCCGCATATACAGTCAACTAATCTTTGACAGGAGAGCCAAGAATGCTCAATGGGGAAAGGGCATTCTTTTCAATAAATGGTGCTGGGAAAACTGGATATCGACATGCAAAAGAATGGAATTGTATCCTTATCTTATGCCACTCACAAAATTTAGTTCAAAATGGGTTAAGATTTAAATATAAGACCTGAAACCATAAAGCTCCTAAAAGAAAACTTAGGGGAAAATCTCCTTGACCTTGGTCTTCACAATATTTTTTTGGTCTGGCTCCAAAAGCACAGGAAACAAAAGCAAACATAAATAAGTGGGACTCTCTCTAACCAAAAAGTTTCTGCACAGCAAAGGAAACATTCAACAAAATGAAAAGGCAGCCTACAGAATGGGAAAAAAATATTTACAGACCATATATCTCAAGGGGTTAATATGGAAAATGCATAAGGAACTCATACAACTGGATAGCAAAGCAAACAACCTGATTGAAAACTGGATAAGGATATGAACAGACATCCCCAAAGAAGACGTACCAAAGGCCAGGTACGTGAAAAGGTGCTCAACATCGCTCATCATCAGGGAAATGCAAATCAGAACCACAGTAAAAGATCACCTCGCACCTGTTAGGATGGCTGTTATCCAAAAGATAAGCAGTAAGTGTTGGGAGGGTGTGGAGGAAAGGGAATCCTTGTGCACTGTTCATGGGAGTGCAGATTTGTGCAGTCACTGTGGAAAAATAGGATGGAGGTTCTTTTTTTTTTTTTTTTAAAGATTTTATTTATTTATTTGAGACAGAGAGAATGAGAGAGAGAGCACATGAGACGGGGGAGGGTCAGAGGGAGAAGCAGGCTCCCTGCTGAGCAGGGAGCCCGATGTGGGACTCGATCCAGGGACTCCAGGATCATGACCTGAGCCGAAAGCAGTCACTTAACCAACTGAGCCACCCAGGTGCCCTAGGATGGAGGTTCTTTAAAAGATTAAAATAGGACTACTCTGTGATCCAGCCACCCCACTTCTAGGTGCACATGCAAAGGAAATAAAGATAGGCTCTTGAAGAGAAATCTGTAGCCCAATATTCCCTGCGGCGTCATTCCCAACAGTCGAGATACGGAAACTGCCCGAGTGTCCACTGATGGATAAAGAAAATGTGATACTTATATAAGTGTAATTTGTATATATAAACATAGAAGAACCTGGAAGGTATTATGATGCTCACATTCAGACACAGAATGACAAATACTGCATGATCTCACTTCCATGTGGAATCTAAAAGAAGTCAGCCTCATAGAAACAAGGAAGAACGGTTCTTTGCCGGGGGCCGGGGAGGCACAGAGATGTGGGTCCAGGGATGCCAGCTTTCAGTCACAGGAGAAATGGGGTCTGAGGATCGTGTTCGGCTGGTGATTACAGTCAGTAACACAGTGTTGTGCACTTGGCAGTTGCTAAGAGGTGGATCTTAGAAGTTCTCACCACGCACGCGGTGGTAATGGGGCGAGGTGATGGGTGTGTGGATTAGCTAGGTCGTGGTAGTTACCTCACGATATAGTCATAGGCTTCACACCCCAAAAATGTATAGTGTGTATCTGTCAGTCCCAGCTCGGGGAATCTGCAAAACTACGTCCATTCATCATCGTGATTCCAAGCGCCCGTTTGGTGTGGACTTGGTGGGGTGGCTCTCTGATTCAGTGGCGCTCCTGGTGTGGGTTGGAGTTCCAGTTGTGGCTGAGCTTATGGGTTTGGGGCCTTGGCGGGGGACCACCAGCTGCCCTGGCCCTGGGGCATGTGGCCTTTCGTCACGAGACATCCCTGGAGAGAGGCCCCTGAAGTTTCTGCCCCTTCTCTTGGAATCCAGGTGGCCTCCCCGCGGGCAGTGGGCTGCCACGTTCTGAGGACACGTGAGCAGCCGAGGCCTCTGGGCATCTGAAGGGATGCCCTCGGACGTGGGCCCTCGAGTGTCAGCAAGCCCTCGGCACCCATGTCTTGTCTGCAGCCTCATGGGGGAGCCTGAGACAGGACCTGCCGCCGAGCTGCCCCCCCCCCCACATCCTGACCCACAGGAATGACGTCGCCCTGGGAGATGCTCCGTGTTGGCTGAAGCTGCTAAGTGCTGGGTAATTTGTCACGTTGTGCGGCTCACCGGTCTGCCCTCCAGCCATCCGTGAATCTCTGTGCCCTGTCCCTAAGTCACGGAGCAGCACGTTTGCATCCCCTGAGTCCAAGGACAATTGTGTTAAAAGCCGTGCGTTCGGGTCCAGGAAAGTGAAAGAAGGCACAGCGCACTCTGTACCGAGTTTCCCCACCAACACCGTGGGTGCTGGATGGGGCTTTAACATGCCGGTTGGCCCCTGGCTCCCTGACCGCTCCTGCAGAGCGGCTTGGGGGGTGATGGTCAGGCAGGTCCCCCACCCCTTCAGGGCAGGCCCAGCGCTCCTCCCCGCAGTGGGGGCTGTGAGCCATGGCCCTCATGGGGACAGGGGTGCCGAACCCCAGAACTGTGGGTGAGCAGTTACTTCTTGTCCCTCCATCTTCCAGGGCCATCTCATCTGGGGGTGCTGGGTAAGATATAGAGCGCCCGGTTAAATTCGAGTTTCAGTTAATGAATTTTTCTTAGTGTAAGTATGTCCAGGATATTGGGGACATCCTCATACTGTGAAATTATTTGCTGGCTCTCTGGGAGTCCTGTCCTCTTGCTGGTGCTGGTGTGCGCTTTGGCTACGCCTGGCAGGCCTCTCTGGGTCACAGGTGGAGATGTTTGTGAGCTTTCCTGGGAGATTCAGCACAGAGAGGGCCCCGTCGGCCCAGAGGTGCACAGCATTCCTGCAGAGCACGGGGCTGACAATTGAGAACTGCTCGTAAGAAGGCCCAGGGTCTCACTGGACAGCCGTGGGCACGGGGGCTGTGAAGGTGGGGTCACCCGCGGCCAGCCTTCCTGCGGTTTGGGGAACACAGCGGTTGGCGCTGGGACAGCGGAATGAGCGTGTGGTCCCCATGCGAGCGGCGCCCACACTCACTCGTGACCATGACCGTGACCCAGACCCTCCCTGAGCTTCCAAGCCTCATCTGCAAAGGGGAGAGGTCGGTCGAGTGATCTTTAATGTCCCCATTTGTTCTATAGTCTTCCAAGTATGGTCCTTTTCATCTGAGGCCTCTGCAGAGAAACGGAGGCGTAGCCGTGGGGCCCACACACGCGTGTGCGCACTGCGCTTCCGTAGGGCTGAGCGGCTCAGCGCTGGAGTGCGTGACATCCAAGCAGAGCGAGGATCGATCACACGCTTCTCCTTTGTTCCCCTTTGGGGTCAGTGACTTGCTCTCATCTTGAGGGGAACGTGTGGTTTCGATGCCTCTCATATAAACACGAGGGTCATTGGGGAAACTGACCCTGAACTGTGCTTTCTTGATTTTCCAGAAACAAGAAGATTTTTCCACTTCGTGTCTGAAGATTTGTCGTTTCCCTTTTTGGTTTAATTTATTTTAGCCACATGGCCTTCGCAGTTACGTGTAGGTCTCAGGGCGTTCCTGATTCCCGCAAGGGTCCTCACGGACAGGACCGGTCAATTCTCCTTTCCGCCTGTCCTCACGCCCTGGAGGAGGGCGCGGCTCATCCTGGGACATCTGGCCGAGGTGGGCGGCGGCCGGTGGGAAGGGAACGTGGGGCGTGCGCCTGTGTCCTGGGTGGCCCCGGCTGGCGGGCTTTGGGGCTAGACCCTGGCAGAAGGCGTGGCCATGTCCCCACCCTCTCCTTCTCCAAACTCTGTTCGGACCAAAAGGAGACCCTCATGTGCAGCCTGAGTGCGGCTCACTGGTGATTGGTGCCAGACAGACCCCAGCCCTCGCATGTCACGTGGTGGGTGGGCGTCCGCGTGGGGAGGACTGACCCTGGCCCCTGCAGAGCCGAGACTCTTAGAGGAAGCCCCAAAGCCTTTCAGGACCAAACAGAAATGACTGAGACCCTACAGGAGGTGGAAGGGTTCCTGAGGTTGGCAGGTGTCTGGGGGCCTGACGAGTGAGCGGTGGGGGCCAGACCTCAGGTGCTCCTGCGGCCCAGACACTGTCACCCATTAGCACCAGGCCAGCGAGGAAGGGTTGCGGTGGGGAGCCTCTCTTGTGGGCTGAGTTTTGTCCGCCCACAAATACATGTTGCGACCCTAACCTGTAGTTAAGTTGTGGTCTTATTTGGAAAGAGGGTCTTTACGGAGGTCATGAAGTTAAAGTAGGGTCACAGGGTGGGTCCTGATCCAAGATGACTAATCCAGAGACACACAGAGAAGACAAGGCAGAGATGGGGTGCTATGTCCATGCCCCAGGAAGGCCCGGGGTTGCCGGAACCCCCAGAATCTGGGACAGTCCTGGCCACGTTGTCTCTCGCGGCCTCAGAAGGCACAGCCTTGCCACGCCTTGATCCTGGTCTGAGAACTCACTTCATCTCGCTGAGCCGTGGTGCCGAGCTATGAACGGCACCCCCCGATGCTCACGGCCGTGGTGGTGCCGTCCCGGGACACTCAGGTCGGTGGGCACCGGTGCCCCGTGTCCCCGTGGTGGGCAGGTCTTCGGGTGCTCTAGGAGACAAGACCCCGTCCCCGCCGGAGTGCAGCCCAGGACTCTGGCTGTGTTTACAGAGCATACCGTGTGGACGCCAGGTCCTTCCCAGTAGATGGTGATCATCACCCCAAAGGCCGAGATTCAGCGTCAGCCACCTGAGGGAACCGCCCTTGCCCACGAGACAATGGGTCTCCTGAGAACGCTGCTGTGATCTTTTCTGGAGGAAATTGAAAGGGGGGACCCATACACACTGGCCCCTTCATCTCCTTCTGGGCCCGAGGGGCCATCAGCCCGGGCAGACCCCGCTCATCCACTTCCCGTGGAGAAGCAGGGGCAGCCGTGACTTGCTTTCTCCCGGCAAGGTTTCCTGGGACCCACCAGAGGGGTTTGGTGACAACGTCCAACCTTGGGTCCTCCTGACCCAGAGACTGGGAGGCACGGCCAGAATGAGCACACCTGCTATCCGGCCAGGGGTGGGCTGCCCTCCCCGCCCTCTGTCCCTTCCAGACAGGACTTGGGGCACAAGGCTGCATCTGTCTCCTGGTTCTGGGTCCCCTCTGGGCTGAGGCTGGGTGGCCGGGCTCACTGTGCCCTCCCTGTGGTCAGCTCCGGGACTCTGTCCTCAGCCCAGGGCCCGAGCTGCCGTGGAGCTGCATCCTACAGACCATCCTGTCCCCGCGATCTGGCTCTCCTGGGCTTGTGAACAACTTGTGTGTTTCTGTGCTCAAGACCTCTACTCTTTTCAAAAACCTTCTATTGACATGTTGGCTGTGTCCTCACTGAGCCAGAAGCTTTCTCTGATCATCAATGAGAGATTCAACAAACAAGTTGCTGACCTAGTCATTGGCTGGCTGCTTCATCCAACAAATATTCTCTACTCGAGCACCGACTGGGACTTGTCCACACGGCAGGGAGGGATCTGGGTGAACAAAGTCAAGAAGACCTGTCCCCATGGGGTTAAGGACCTGAACTTGTCTAAGGGGCAAGGGGGCTGGCAGACAAGGACAGAGGCCCTGGTCCCCGCAGCGGGACTCCTGCCCACAAGACAGCTCCTGGGTGCCCCGAAGTTCCCCACATGGTCCTGGTGGACAGTGCAGGAAGCAGAACCAATGTGGAAATGGGACCAGCTCAAGCAGTTGGCCATAATGTCCTGCCAGGGCCTGCGGGAGGCTGAGATGCAGCACCTGGAGAAAACCAGCAGTTGTGAGTGTCTCACTGTGTCTCATCTCTGTCCCCCGACATGCACAGGATGGAGTCTTTCATTTTTTTGGAAGTGGGGTGTTTGCAGGAGAAATTGGAGAAGATGCAGTCATACTGGAGTTGGTGGGCCCTAATCCAACGGGACTGGTGACCTCATAAGAAGGGGAGGTTTGGGGACAGGCTCCCCAGGGGCGTCCCGTGACATGGAGGCACAGGTGGGGTGATGTGTCTACACGCCAAGGGACGCCGAGGACACGGGTGGTGCTGGGAGCTGGACAGACGCTGGGACCCTGTGTGCGGCTGTCCCTGCGAGCGGACAAACGTCCGAGTGTGGGGAAAGGAGAACCTGCTTCACACAAGGAGGGTCTCCCGGACCTGCTGAAGAGTCAGATGTGAAGACTGCGTGCTCGTTACTGAAATTCAGGTAAATGAGCCGATTTCTCGTTGCTGTTCCGCTGAAGACCCTGGAACGCCCCCGCAGGTACCTGTGGTTCTGGGCCTGGCCCGTGCTCCACCAGGGGTCTCGCGGACGCCATCCTCAGGAGACGCCAGCCAGGCAAAGCCCTGGGGACTGTTCATTGGTCAGTTTGCTGACTCCTGAGACAAACCCCCCAGGGGTGACCCCCAGCAAGAAGGCTGCAGAGCCGTCCCTCTGAGGTGGACACAGGTAGGAACAGGGCTTTTCCCCACGAGCAGAGCCAGGCACGGACCGGGTGCTCGGGACGCTCCTGCACTACCCACTGCCCCCCCGCCTCCGATGTCTGCTCCTGGGACCTGCGCTGCCGTCCCTCGCCCCGGAGACGCCGTGTGGAGAGCAACTGAGCGTGGGGCGGGTCCTGCGACAGCTCTCAGACTGTCCTGAAATAACAGCCCCTGGGAGGAACCTGGGGTGTGTGGGGACTCTCCCACCTGGACCTCCACCCCTCGGGCTGTGGCGGGCGAGATGCGGAAGCAGCTCCCAAGCCACCTCCCGCTACCGGAGGAAGCCCTCGGGCCAGGAGGGCCGTGGTTTGGACCGATGGCCCAGGCCCTTCCCAAGAATTCCCGGCCGGCTCGGCGGCGGGCCGCAGTCAAGCACCCTCCGGGCGCCCCCTGCACCCCACGTCTCCACAGAGCAGAGCCCAGAGTGAGCGGCGGCCAGGCTGGGAGCTGGTGCCTGTCTTTCCCGGGTGGGGGAGGGCAGCAAGACGGATGTGCGGGAGCAGGTTGCCCAGAGATTAGGATCTCGGCTCCTTACAAGATGTATGGAGGCGGTGGCGCTCCCTGCTGGGGCGCGATTCTTCTTCTGGCCCATTAGTGGGGTATCCATCACGGAGCTGTATCTCCCTCTGGAGGTCGGGGAGCATCCATCCTGGCCCGTGGCACTCGGCACTGCCGTGTAGTGCGATCCATCCCAGCAACGCTGGGTGTTGCTCCCGACAGCACATTAGGACGGACGGGCGCGCGGGGACAGGCGGCTCGGGAACCCTGCCCCGGTCCCGGGCCCCTTTCCCGAGCTCGGGCGAAGGAGCCGGCTGTCCGGGGAAGTGGGGGCAGAGGCCTTGCCAGGGGAAGGGGAGGACGGTCACTCCGACATCCGTGGGCTCCTTGGGAAGAAGGCGGCGTTTTCTCTCTGGGGTAGGAAACTGGCAGCCTCCTCCTGTGGGCCCGTGTCTCTCCTCTTCTGGGTCTCGCAAAGACCGTAGCGGGATCTAGGACCCACCCTAAAGCGGATAATCTTATTTCTAAATCTTAACTTTAATGACACCTAGAAAGACCCTATTTCCCAATAGAGCCACGTTCACTGGGGTTAGGACTCGAACACATGTTTCTGGGGACACGGTTCAGCATGCTGTGGTGCCTCGGGGTCCCTGTCCGTGTGTGGCCGTCGCTTCTGGGAGGAAGACAACAGGCTTACACTCCGGCAGAGCAGAGCAAGTGCGGGGATGAGGCCGGGCGCGGGCTCCGTGCCCCGCTGAGCTCCCGCGCCTCGTGCTCTCTGGCACACGGGCCCTTCTCGTCCCCGACACTTGACCACACCAGCGCCGCCCATCCCGCACCCGGGCATCAGCATCCTGTCTGGGGGGGCGCGTACTCTCCAGACCGCTGGGCCCCCAGCGTTTCCCGCCAGCCATCCGCTCAGGCGCCCCAGCCTGGGAGCCCTCCTGGCCCCACCGCCTCACAGCGCACGGGGTGCTCTCCTAGACGCTCGGGTCCCGTGGCCGTTGGGGTTCGCAGCTCTTGGTGTCCAAGCTGACGGTGCTCGTTTGTCTCACTGATTGCTGTCGGCTTGGAGAGTCAGCTGTGGGGAGCAGGGGCCTCTGCCTGCCACGGCCGGTCCTGGAGCCCCCACGGAAGCTGTGGGGCGACAGCTCGCTTTCTGCAGCGCACTTCAAACACTACGGCCGAACGCGGGTTTCTGCGACGTCCTTGTTCAGGGGTGGCTGCCTGTCTGCTGGGAAGAAGGGAGGACAGAGCCCCCGCTTGGCTGTTTCCTCTCTGATTAGGTGTGGCTACCGTGGGACGACACGGAGGGTGAGGAGTCTGCCTGCCACACAGCCACTCGAAGCCGCAGCCTCTGCCGCGGGGAGGCCGAGCACGGGGAGGCTGAGCACGGGGAAGCCGAGCACGGGGAGGCCCAGGGCGAGGAGGCTGCGCAGGGCTGACTCGGGTCTCTGCACCAGGACGCCCCTTGGTCTCTGCCACGCTGGAGACCCCCGGCCTTGCACATCTACTTGCTCAGCTCTGTGCTTCCTGCACCGAGCTCAGCTAAATACACGTGTCCTCATTTTCGGAGCCAACCTGACCTTCGAGAAGCAGCAGTCCTTGTGTGTGGGTCTCTGATGTGGGTCCCATGCTCCGTGACTGGGGCGTCTGTGCGGAAATTTCTGCTTCTGGAAGTTTGTGCGGAGGTGGTGAGGGGAGGTGGGGGTCCTCCGGGAAGCCACAGGAGACCCCTCTGGGCCTGCTGGCTCTCTCCCCGTGTGGCCAGCTGCCCTGTTGACAGGCCACGTGTCAAGGACGAGAGAGCAGCCCCAGCCGACAGCCAGCGAGGTGCCGAGGCCGCGGTCCATCCACGTGCATCCGTGAACCCCTCTGGCTGCCGTGGCCCCAGCCTGCAAGCGGCTCCTGCCTGCAGAAACTCTCCAGGATGTGGTCCTGCCCATGCCCCCTGCGGCTGGTGGAGACCGTGGGCTGTAGGACCTGGCGAAGCCACGCTGCTTCCTGAGCCACGGAAGATGTGGCCTGTTGAAAGCCACCGAGTTCTGGAGTGCCTTGTCCGGCAGCCACAGGGAACGAATGTTCTGTTGTGCAGGACTGGGCGCTCTGTCCTGTTCAGCTGGTCCCTGTGGCCACACCTTTTTGTGTGTGGATTTCCAGCACGCCTCACACGCAGGACACCCCCAGCCCTACGGGGGGAGCATGCTGGGCGCTCCACTCGGACTCGCAGCCTGGATACAAATCGTGGTCCCGTGGCCTGTGTTCTCGAGGGCACGGGAGGAGTGGGAGCCCCTCGGTGGGCACAGCGGGCCCTTCGGAGCTCGGCTTCCCCTCGCCCACCTAGCTGGCGGCCTGCCCACTTGACGAGTGTGAGAAGCTGGTCCTCACTCCCTTTGCTGGGGGCTCTCCCCGCACACGCACGTGCCAGTGGGTCCCTGTCCCCGGGAGAGTGGAGACAACTACTGTCGGATAAGGAAAGACAGAGAGTGTGACCAGACAGAGTGACCCAGCTCCCTGCAGCCCGGCTGCCACCACACGCACGCTTCAGACTCACGTGCACGCTTCACACACACGCATGCTTCACACCCACATGCTTCACACATGCACACTTCATACACACACTTCACACAATCACATGCTTCATACATACAGTCATGCTTCACACGCACACTTCACATACATGCACGCACACACACACTTGGCAGACTCACGCTTCATAGACTCACATGCATCTCGCATGCACGGTTCATGCACAGTTCACACTTGCGACGCTCACATACATGATGTAGCCAAGGGGCCCTTCTGCTCACCCCTGCTCCCCTTTCCCGCCCCCATTGCCCTGGTGTCTGGAGACCTCACGAATCTGGTCTATTCTGCTCCTCTGAGGAAAGTCCAGGCTGCTTTGTGACACACCATCTTCCTGGGCTCTTCCTGCCGGCGGCGGCGGGTGCGGGGTGTCTGGGCAGCAGCTCTGTGTGCACCAGCCCAGCAGGCTCTGGAAGGCGGGCTGGCATGGGCGCTGGGCGGCCGGGCCCAGCCAGCGTTGGGGTGAGGCCAGACGGGGGCTTGGTGTCTTTCCCGACCCAATCTCTGCGTCTGTCAGAGTGTCCCTGACACCAGGCTCTGGGGAGCCGCGACCTTAGGGACGGGGTCCCTCCCCGGCTGCCTGCCTTCTGCACCCTCCGTCCACAGGCTGCCAGGGCAGGGCCTCAGGGCCCCCTCCTCAGCCACAGGCTTCCCGGCCTCAGGCAGCGCGTGCACACACGTGGGCGGGGGGCTCGGCTCCCCACGGGCTCCCCTCGCCTGTGGGGGGCTTGCCCAGAGCAGGTGCACGCAGAGGGGCATGCGGGTGGCCTGTGGGCATTTTCCTTCTTTCTTTTTATTTATTTATTTATTTGACAGAGAGAGAGACAGCGAGAGAGGGAACACAAGCAGGGGGAGTGGGAGAGGGAGAAGCAGGCTTCCCGCCGAGCAGGGAGCCCGATGCGGGGCTCGATCCCAGGACCCTGGGATCGTGACCTGAGCCGAAGGCAGACGCTTAACGACTGAGCCACCCAGGCGCCCCGCATGTGGGCATTTTCAGGTCCCTGCAAGGTGCATAGACGTGGAGTCAGCAGTGGGCTGGGAGGCCTTCGGGTGCACCCTAGCCCCGTGTGTGCTGGCGACCCAGCAAACAGCCCCACCCGCGGCTCCAGCTTCCGGAACCTCACGCCCCCTGACCTGGCGTTTCCATGCGGGGACATTCAGCCATGCACGGCTTTGATGGGCAGAACTCGCTTTGTGTTCAATAAAAGACGACACAAGAGATCATTAGAGTAACCGTGTCAGATTAAATGTGTTGCCGTGAACAAGAGTTGGGTCCCTTTAGGAACGCCTGCAATTTGCTTTGTCTTGCTGGGAACAATATTTTCCCCAAAGACCCCGACACGAGGGCCATTACAAAACGTCATTCATATTGCATAAGTTTAGAAGTGTTCAACACAAATGACAAAAGCAGGCTTTAGTGCAGTATTTATGCGCTGCTGTGAACAGGGCATGTATAAGTCATGCGGGTCCCAAGGCTCTCCGACCCGATGCTCACTTAGGATGTGCTCAGGCTTCGCAGTTAAGGCCGCAGAGAGTCTGCTGCTCGTGAGCAGAGGGCTCGCTGCTTCACGGTGGTGCTGCAGGATGGTGAGAATTAGGCCAGCTCGCGGGTTCCTGGCAATGCCTCCTTCTTTCATGCCCCACGCTTGTCGTCCGTCTGCACACTGGGCCCAGCTCTGCCTTATTACTGTCTGGGGCCCGTAGGAGGGACGGGAGACAGAGAGCCAGAGCTCATGCCCGCACGTGAGCAGCTGGTGGATGAGTCGCACTTGGAACACGAAGGAAGAGGTGGACAACCGAGGAGAGCATGCACCGCAGACTGACAGGCACTTCCCAGTGAGGGAGATTCGGGTGGAAAACAGGCACACAGGAGGGGAGCAGCTGGAGACGCAGGGAGCCACATAGCCGCCCGGCCGGGGGCCAGCCGGGCACGGAAGGTGGCGCGCTGCTGGGGATGGCCTTGGGGTCACGCGGGAGCAGGAGAAGGTGGGTGTGGAACCAGATGAGCAATGCGCCGTCCTGGGCGTGAAGCTGGGAAGTGTTTCCACCCAAGCCGGCGGACAAAGGTCCCCCCCAGCAGAGGCGCCCAGTCCCACCCGCCCGGGTCCAGGGAGCAGCGTGCTCACTCCCAAGCCCCACCAAGCAAGGTCACTCCTGTGCCGTGTCCCCAGGGGATCCAGGTCCTAGGCTGCAGCAGTGAGAGGGAGTGGGGGCTCAAACAAAGATCAGGAGCCGTCTCCGAGGGGGTGCAGCATGTCCTGTTAGACCGCTGGCTCCAGAATCATTTGTGTTTTGTACAAACAAAGAATAAAATTAAAGCAAAGAGAAGAAAATGCAATCCTGAAAATTGAAAACAAGCTAAAACAAAAGAACCTAATTATGTATCAAGTTGGTGACAAGACCCCAGGGAGAAAAGCATTGTTTCCAGTGACTTGAGAACACAGTGTTCTGACTGGTCATTCTCTGCGGGAAATATCGGAAGGAGGTTCTCTTAGGGAAGGGGTAAGATAGGCCAGCCAGGCCCTTCAGGAATGGGGGAGGGATCGGGACGGGGGAGGGGAGGGAGGGAGACAGAGCTGGAGAGAAGCAGGAGATGGGCTTGTGCTTCCCAGGCATGTCCGACCTAGTTGTGGCCCCCGCGGTGCCAGTTTCTGCCTCTCCGCACCTTCCCCTCCCTGGAGCCGCCCCCTTCCACCCCTGCCTGGGAGGCCTGGGGGCACCTGGAAGCTGTGAGGGGCACGGGGCCCCTGGGAGAGGAGACTCATGGGTGGAGAGAAGTGGCCCAGAGAAGGAGGAAGGGAAGGTCTCCCGGGGAGGGTGTCCAGGGCCAGGGCCCTTCTGGGGCCTCTTTCTGGGGCCTGACACCCTTTGGTCAGTGGGGCCTCCGGCTGCCCCGCAGGACATGGCACGTTTGGGTGTTTTTTCCTCTGAACCCAGCGGGACCCCGGTGCCCAAGGAGGCTGGGCCGTGGCAGGGGTCGGGCTTGGACCCCTCCGTGTGCGAGCTGGGGGTTTACAACTGAGGGGGTGGGCTGCAAGCCTGGGAGGGGAGAGGGGACGGGGGAAGGGTCGGGGAGAAACCAAAGCCTGGAGCTTTCTGGGTTTAGAGGCAACTTTGACATCATGTGAATATTTTATGGAATTCTATGAAACTTTCACAATCCAGCGGCTGAGCATTGAGAGCTCAGCACACTGGCGTCTCGCCATGTCAAGTCCTGGGCACAGCCAGCCGCCAACACCGTCTCAGGTGACCGCAGCACGCGGACCGGGACCGGACTTCAAGTGGGATGAAAGCCGGGAAAACGCAGAAACAACCCAGAGTGTCCGGCCTCCAGCAGGTGGCCTGGGGCCCAGCGTCCAGGGGCTCCAGGTGTGGACACGGGAGGAGTCTATTCCAGAAAGCTGCCCAGTTTATGGGAAGTATAGGGGACAGAGGAGTGTGGCCTTGACCCGGTCACCAGGATCCCGTCAGCTGGAAGGACCCGAGCCTGAGGGTCACCATTTCCGGGGGGCTCTGGCACCCAGAGACGAGGGCTGAGGTCTCCAGAACCTTCCACTGGGTGGGAGGGGACGGGGCCACATGTGTGTGCTTCACGGGCATGACCTCCGCGTCCGTGGCATTCCTGCCCCCCTCTGCTGCAGACCCTGTCCCCCAGGGCCCCACGGCCCTGCTCTCTGCACCCCACGGTTTGGCCCCAACCCAGCTGGTGTCCCCCCGAGATGGAGGACTTGGTTTTCCTTGAGAGAAAAGTCTGCCCTTTGGCTTTGAGGCCCCAGCGTCCGCCCCAGCTGTCTAAATCATGAGGGTGGTTTCCTCACTCTGTTTAATTTTGGTTTGGTTTGGTTTTATTTGATGTTTTAATTACCCAAGCAGTGTATGCTCATTGTAGCAAGTCGAACCACATAATGAAAATGTTAGCCTCCCTCCCAGCCTTCAGACCCGTCCCTCTGAGGGCGGAAGCGCGAAGCTCGGTCATCATCTGTCTGTACACTTCTCCACACTCGTGCGAACATCACGATTTAAGGTACACCAGTGAGCTTTTTCTGTCTCCTTCGTTTTGCACAAACCTGCGGCCCGACCGCACCCGCGGCTCCAGATATTTTTCTTCTCCTGCTGCACATGTCAGGCTGCATACGCACGTAGACACACTCACAGTCACTACGCATGCACATGCACACACATGCGGTGTACAGACACCCACACACACTCAGTGTATACACATGTACACAAATACAGTGTATGCACACATGCATGCACACTCAGTGAATACACACGCTCACATGCACACTCATTGTACGCACACACATGCACACACTGACGTATGCACACTTAGTGTATGCATACTCACACAGTGGACACACAGTGCACACACGCACACACTCACACACGTGCACATATGCAGAGGACACACACAGTGCACACACGCTCACACGCACAGTGTACACACACATGCACACACTCACATATGCACACTTAGTGTATGCATACTCACACAGTGGACACAGTGCACACACACACACGTGCACATATGCAGAGGACACACAGTGCACACACGCTCACATGCACACTCAGTGTACGCACACACACACGCACACACATGCAGTGGACACACACACGTGCACAGTGAGAACCAAGGAATGCATGCAGAGCTGTCAGCTCACTTCTGAGGAATCCAGCGATTTGCTGGAAAGTGTTGAGATGCCTCTCACTTTTAATGCGATAAACTTCTATGTCATTCGAATTTTATGCTGTGGAAAAAAAGGAAGCTAGCGGTCATTTTCAACTAAGAACTCCCTTCCTCTGGCAGGGACTGGGATGCACGAGAAAGCAGCCCCGCCCACGTGGCCAACCTGCACCCACGCTCCGCACGTCTGGATGGCAACCACGAAGCCGGGTCCTCTCCTGGACCCCGGAAGTGAGCTGCTGCCGCCTGATGGTTCACGGCCCCCATGATAGAATCTGGAGGTGCTTCTTTCCTGCGTGTGGGTCTCGGGGCCCCTGATTGCCAGGGAGTGTTACCGGTTTTCCATTTCCCCAGCTCCCAAGTGCCAATGCCATCAGCCTAGGGACTTCAAGCCCTGCTCTCCCTGAGCCTGGGGAGCCCGTGGGCTTCAGCCATGTGGAGAGCAACGTGGACACCGAGGCCGCAGAGGCTGTTAATGAAGGGGTGGTTGCAAAAAATATCCTTTCCTCCAATTCGGGTTGTCAAGGACTGCTGGGTCAGCTGGAGTACGGGTGAGTGCATGTGCACGAGTATCTGTATGTGCAGGTGTGGGTGAGTGTGTGTGTGTGGGGTGAGTGTGCAAGTACATGAGTGTCTGTATGTGCATGTGTGTGGGTGAGTGTGCGTGTGTGTGGGTGAGTGCATGTGCACACAAGTGTCTGTATGTGCACGTGTGTGGGTGAGTGCGAGTGCACGAGTGTCTGTGCACGTGTGGGTGAGTGTGCATGTGTGGGTGGGTGAGAGTGCGAGTGCACGAGTGTCTGTGCACGTGTGGGTGAGTGTGCGTGTGTGTGGGTGAGAGTGTGTGTGCACGAGTGTATGTGCACATGTGGGTGAGTGTGCGTGTGGGGGGGTGAGTGTGTGCACACGAGTGTCTGCATGTGCGCTTGTGTGAGTGAGTGTGCGTGCATGTGGAGGTGAGTGTGCATGTGTGGGGTGAGTGTACAAGCATGTGTGTGTGTGTGTGAGTGTGCATGCATGTGTGTGCTGACACACTTTTCCTCTCACTAGGGGTCTCCTCCTGGATTCCCATGGAAGTCCCCAGGGAGATTTTGGGAGGCACCCCGAGGGCTGTTTTCTGGGTGCAGGGCCCGCGCTTGGCGGACTTGATCAGGAGAGGCCTGGCTTGGCACTGGGGTGCCGCGGGGCGTGTGGGAGCCAACGTCATTTCAGCCTCACGGCTGTGGGGGCCGGATGGGCACTGCGACCACGGGCCTCATGGGTCGCATGGGCCCGTGGTGTTGGTGGATCCCTGCCTGTTTTTGTGAGCGATGTGTCGTTGGAACTTGGCTGGGCTCGTTCATTCACGATCGTCCGGGGCTGGATCTACGGTGACGTGTGCGGTGGTTGCAAGGCCCACTCGCCCGGCGCTTGCTGTCAGGCCATCTGGGAGAGCTCGGGGCACCCGGCCCTGACCCTGACCAAGACCTGGCGAGGACGATAGGAAACCTCTGCAAAGAAAAGTGGTTTTACACTATTCTGTATAAGGAGGGTTACACAACACACATTTAATTATTCTAAGACCGCAGTAAAGCCCACATTCTTGCCCCTTTGACAGCACCACCAGCTAATGATAGTGTGTTTATTTTGTGAAGCGTAACATCTTACTGAGAAGTATTAAAAATTAATACTAACTTCAAGTCTGAAAATGTGGTCAGTAAATCCACCTTATTTGAGCTCTTGAGAGTGTCCATTACCTCCAAACACAGTTTTCATCCGGGATAGGAACAGAGTGCTAACTCTTTGTAAAATGTTCTTTAGGTTAAGAAAAGGTCCCTTCTCGTAGGCGGTTTGGCAACCGAGCAAAATGAAATCCCATCTGAATGCAGTGCTGTGCTGTGTTTCAGTTCCATAACGAGAAGCCTGCAGAGCCCACGGGACCAGGTACCAGAGCAAAAGCCACATTTGGTTTAATTTATGAGGAGAGAAACCTGACCCGCTGTGTTTAAAAACTTGGTGACACCGTGCAGGTGGATGTGAGTGCCGGCTCTGCCCTCTGCCACAGCGTCATTCTCCACCGACCCGAAATCCCGTGAGGGGGACTGTTCCAGAGGTTTGCAGAAAGGACAACCCCTCGGTCAAAGTAACTTCGTGTAGGAACGTTTCTGGCCTGAGGTTCCCCTGCGGGGTGGCTGGCAGGTGACGGGGTCTGGAGAAGGGTTCCGCATCAGTGGGAGACGGGCCCATTCCCGCACCATCAGGGAGACCCCCGGGCCCCTCTGGGTGCAGGCTCGGAGCTCACAAAGTCATCTTCATGGTTCTGTTGGCGGTTCAGGTCTTTTGCCAAGTCTGAGAAAGCTGGCCTTTCCCCAGGGTGCCCACCCTGCTCTGGCAACCGGGATTTGGGGAGGAAAAGCCCCTTGTCATGTCACCGCCCTGGTGCTCTGTCCTGGCTCTCCTTTGCAGTGGGGTCCCTGTTTGGCGTTTGCAAGTCACAGACGCTTTGGGGGTGCCCGTAGCCCTCTGCACTCAGAGCCTCCTCTGAAGAGCTCCCAAGGCATGGGATTCACACAGCACCCCATACGCCCCTCATTGTCCCCAAGTACGCAGCGACTGGACTTGCTGGCCTCCCCTCAGGCAGTGGCTGACCTCACCAGTTCCCCTGCTTGGACCCTCGGGCAGGCAACCCCCGGGTGCCACTTAAAAGCTAGTCCCGCTGCTCAGAGTGTGTCTATGGGCGCATCCGTGCTTCGCCATGGGGTCAGCACGAGCCCGCCTGCAAGGTCTGCTCGACCGCGCCCGGGAAGGGCCGCCCGGTGCACTGCCAGGGATGAAGACCTTGGACAGGTCCCGGCCTCCCAGGGCTGGGCTGGTGGCAGAGGGCAAGGCCCAGCTCTGTTGGCTCTGTGGAGGCCTCCGTGCAGGGCCCTGGGCTGGACGGTTCACACTCTCAGGCCATGAGGTATGGGGCAGAGACGGGCGGGGCCTGGCCACAGGGGGTCCCTGCAGGGGCAGTCGTGCCAAAGACCTCACCCTGGGGCCCCATGCAGCCCAGGGGCCTGGGGACCAGACCCCACTGAGGACCCCTCTCCTGCCGACCCCCAAAGCTCTTGGGCTCACATCCTACAGGAATCCCCCCAAGGGTGTGCCCCTCCAAACAAAGAGCCCTCTGTCCCCCCGCACCAAGGAAAGGTGCCGCTCGCTCATGAGAAACTTCACGGAGGTAACAAGGGAGCTTAGGCTTCTAACAAGGGTGACCTGGGTGCTAGATTCCTCTGCCCTAGGGAGTTAGTGGAAGGGTTCCTCTTCCCCATTTTGGGCTCACCCTCAGTCCCTTCTCGAGCCGGCCGGGGAGGTGGACACTGAGTGCCGTGCCCTCGTGGAGCCGTGGACGGCATCCCCAGGGCCATCAGCACGGTTCCCGCACCGATGTGGCAGCAGCGACCCCACCAACGGCCCGCCCACGCCCACCCCACAGCTGCCCTCCGGCTCACTCCTGGATCCCTCTGGACCGTGTGCCCTGGGGGCCTGGAGGCCTCAGAATTGTCTCCATGCTGTGACCTCTGCCCTGACCCCTGCGCAGCCCCAGCCTGGAAGGCTGTCCATCTGGCTCCAGGCTCCAGGAGCGCACAGGAGGGTCTTCCTGAGTTACCCACTCGCTGTGCTCTCCCTTCCCCGGGGCTGCCGACAAGGGTGTGTGGCTCCTGCCTGTGTTGCAGGAACAGAGGGGTCTGGGTGGCCCCGGGGTCCGAGCAGCGGGGAGCCCCCGAGTGGAGGAAGGGGTGTCGCCGTGTCAGCTGGAAGCGTGCAGAGTGGGCCCTGCTGACCGAACAGCTCCTGCGTAAGGGTCAGTCCCCTGGAAGGGTGGGGGTGAAGCAAGCAGGGTGCTGGCCTCCCGTGTGTTTATTTCTTGCACGATGACCCCTTCAGGTCAGAATTCACCAGGACCCTTCCCTGTTGAGGAAGTCCAGCAGTGATTCCCGGTTTCCTTGTCACATCACCAGGCAGACTGTCCCCGCGAGGCAGGTGGTGGGCACGGCTGACCATCGGCTTGCCTGCGTGCAGGGCGGCCTCCCCTGCACCCGACGGCCAATGGGCTGCCTGTGGTGCTCGTGCTTGGGGCCTGGTGCAGACTTCCAACTGACGGGCTGTGGACATCGGCAACCGGCTCTGCTCAGGGGCCGGGGGCTGGGCCGGGAGATCCGGCTTGTCCTCACCAACGGGCTGCTGTGTCCTGGGTGTGGACGTGGAGGCCAGAGCTGCAGTTCCCATGTTATCTCTTGGACAGTGGCCTGGTGGGCACTGGGGTGGCGGTAGGTGTGTGGGGGACAGATCACCAGCGACCTGTCCGTTCCATCCCGGCCTCCGGGCCTGAGTGTTGATGAACGGCAGCTCGCGGCTCCCCAGAAGTGTATGTTTTCAGCCAGCCCTCTCCCGTTCCCTTGGGTGGTGTCCCTGACAGAGGGGACCTTCTCTCTGGGCACGCGGGCGCTGGGGCCAGCTCTCCTCCACACGCGGAGGGAGTCCACGAACAGCTCTCTCTGCAGTCGTGGGCACTTCCGAATTCTGCTGCTTCTCAGGAGCCTGTAGCCGCCTGCCCTGAGGGTCCCCACGGACATCTGAGGGCTCCGAGCCCTGGGGCCACAGACGAGGCCAAACCCTGGAGCCGGCTCCCGTGGAAATGGACAGAACGCATGCCCCGGAGCCGTGGCGAGAGCTGGACAGAGACAGGGAGGAGGTGCACGGACCTCCCTGGGCTCTCGGGCCCTGGAGGAGCTGAGCCAGGACGCGGGTCCGTAAACCCCGGTGTCCATAGAGGGCAGTCTTGGTATACTGACGGGACGCTGCGACCCAGAATCGCATTTGTTCTCACTTAGCAGAAAAATATGCGATAAATTTTCCACTACAACAAAATCAACATGTCTTTTTTATTAAGAATGTCACAGAGCCAATTATTTGTGTTTATGTCCCAGCTGTGTGTGTTGTTGCTTTTAGAACAAACAACACGCCCTCTCTGCTGCAGAAAGAGCATGTGCTGGTCTGAAATGAAGCCCGGCGGCTAAAAAGTTGAGCCCTCCTGGCTGGCGGGGAATCACTGTGGAGCAGGCTCTGAAGGGAAGGAAGCGGCGGAGCCTCTTGCTGGACGCGGGCACCGCAGGGCAGCGGTGGGGGGATCCCCACTAGGCTGTGGCCGGACAGGCCTGCCCTTTGCCCCGATGCCCCCACAGCCACCGGGGTCAGCAAGCCTGAGCGAGGGCGCTGGGGCCGCGGGGCGTGTGCGGTTATGCGCGGCCCCGACCACGGTGGCCCGTTGCGCGGGCGTAGACGGCTCTTCGGGTGCCGTGGGGCAGCCCTTTGACGAAAGCCAATGGGGCCCACCCTGCAAGCTCAGTCTTTAAGAGGAATTGATGTGCAAGAAAAAACTGTGGGTGAAGGGAAAGAATATGCTTTTCGTTGGGAATCTGCAAGGCAGTGGGGCCACCTCTCCGGGGTTCTATGGCCACTGCGGGAGCCCGCAGTGACAGGCGGCCCCGGGCACAGCCTCTCTGCTCTGAGCTTGGCTGCTGGGACCTCGAGGATGCTCTGCGGTGCTGCCAGAGTTGTGGGCACCTTCCCCGAGCGCTCCCCTCCTGGCGGCCACCTTCCCGCCACATCTCCATCTCTGAGGTCGCTGCCGCAAACTCATTCATTAGCAAGTCCTGGTTTGCCCCAGAGTCACAAAGGCAGGTGAGACCCTGGGCTGCTTGTTCTGGGTCAGGGCGGGGTCTGCCTGCCTGCAGGACTTGCCCCATTTCATCCTCTCAAGAGGCTTCCTGGCCGCCCCCTCCCCTGGGCATCTCGGGATCGGAATGATGGGTCCACACGTCTTTCTTCCCCCACAGGCTTGGACTCACATCATCTCAGCATCCGACCAGAAGTCGGAGCCTGACCAGTTTACAAAACGAAGCATAAATCATGAAGTGGGTGCGTGAGCTCTCAGCACCCCACACACGGACGCGGGGCCGGTGTTTGCTCTGTTGACAA
Source organism: Leptonychotes weddellii (assembly GCF_054177405.1). Lineage (NCBI taxonomy): Eukaryota > Metazoa > Chordata > Mammalia > Carnivora > Phocidae > Leptonychotes > Leptonychotes weddellii. The sequence continues at coordinate 992,102 of NC_138375.1, forward strand.
GGGAGGAGGTCACACAGAGCCGTACAGTCAGACTTGGCCACGGGCCCGTGTGTATAGACTCGCTCTCTCTGGCTCCGGCCAGGACAGCCTGGGGAGACGCTGCTGGGTCAGGGGGCGTCCCGGCCAGCTGGCGGCTGGGCGAGCATCGGCAAACCTCATCACAGCGCTCCTGCTCCAGCCTGTGACTTGGCCATTGTGCCGAGTTAGGAAGGTCAGTGTGGTGACTGTCCTCCTCTGACCTCAGTGGTCTGGAAGAGCCCCACGATTAACCAAGCGGAGTGTCCTGGATACACGGGGGGCTGCTTCTGCCCAGGCTGTAGGCTGGTCCATGTGCTCACGGCTCTCCATCTCTCAGCCTTTCCCTCGTCCTTGGCTCTTCATGGTTGCAACATGGCTACCCGAGCTGCAGCTGTGGCCACATCGCCACGTGATGGTTAATTTTATGTGTTGACCTGGGTAGGTCAGGGTGCCCATATCTTGGGTCAAACGTCAGTCTGGATGTTGCTGTGAAGGTAATTTTTAGATGTAATTAGCATTTAAGCCAGTAGACTTTGAGTCTATTGTGGGTGGGCCTCATCCAATCAGTTGAAGGCCTCAAGAGCAAAGACAGGTTTCTTCTGCCCGAATTTCCGGCCTGCCAGCCACCCTTCACATTTTGGACTCAAGACGGCCACACCAACTCTTCCCTGAATTTCCGGCTTGCCAGCATGTTCCACAGATTTCAGACCCGAGCCAACTCCTTAAGATCTGTCTCTCTGTGGGCATATTTACAAACACCAACACACACACTATCGGTTCTGGTTTTTTGGAGAAGTCTGACTAACACAGCCCTTGGGGGCCAGCACTGGGTCACGTGGCCATGCCTCTCTGCACGGCAGGTCAGCAAATTGGGCGTCTCACCTGTCCTGCTTCTGAGGTGCAGGAAGAAGGGCCGGGGGGCTTGCCACGTTCTCTGCAGGGTCTGTAGTCCAGGTGCCGTGGGACCACAGCGGACCAGCGTCCAAATCGCCCCCACCCCTTCTGGGATGCATGCCCAGGACAGTCCGACGTGTCGTCCTGGTCCCGAGAGGTCACAGCTGACTGCCAGAGCCCAGTGTGCAGACTGGGGGTCCGCCCAGCCTGTGGTCAATTGTCTGGGCTCAGAGAACTCGGGAAAAAGCAAGCTTTTCCGTTATATATTAGTCCCTAAAATTCAATTTCTGTTCAGTTGCACATGACCACACAAGGATGAGGTTGACATAATTTAAAAATCTTTGTGTTCTCAGAGTTATAACTTTCTCCCAGACAGCCAGGTTAGAAGGATGATAGAATAATTTTAAGAAAAAAGAGAAAAATTCTTGATTGAGTTGGAAACTAATACCTAATTAAATCTGTTATGTTTCTAGGTATGTAATAATTTACCTGTATGAAAAAAATAAAATATACAGGTAAATAGAATATGCAAAGTAGTTTAGCATGGGATCACTGATAAACAGAAAATCCTGGAGCTTGAAACAAGGAGAAAATACGGCCTTTTTCAAATAGACTCCGTGTTCTACATGTAAAACTTGGTAATTAAAATTCTGAAAAATCAGATGGCCCTCTTTATTTTTTCTTCTGAAGCAGAAACACAGGCACCTCACTTACCCAAAGATGTTATTTTGGTTGGGAGTGAGAAGAAATGATGGGAAAAAGCCCTATCAAATAGTAGCAAAACCAGCGGAAATTACACCTTGCGCAGATAGAAGCTATGTCTGGACTCACAGCTCGGGAGCTGATGGAGCACCTCCTTCTGTGGACGTGCACACTGCTCCCCTGACTGAGGCTCATTCACAGGGGTTTATGTGAATCAGAATCGCCCATCATGAGCTCAAGCCAAGGTGGTCCTCGGGCCGTCAGTGGCAGGGAGTCCCTGCACCCCTGTGAGGACCTCGGGGACAGCGAGTCAGGACACAGGAAGGACCACGGGCAGGAGGCACGTGTGAATTTTCAGCTGTTTGCATGGATCCCGTGAGTGTCTCGCCCGTGGGGCCCGAGTGGCAGGTCGTGGCCTGGCGGGGGATGGGCGGGCGGCAGCAGAGACTCGGGAAGCTGGTGTCTGGGTTCCCGTGGCCCACCCACGTGGAGGTGGGCCCGGCAAGGCATGCAAGGGAGAAGCCAGGCGGCGTGACAGGAGCCAGGGAGAGAGGGAGGCGTGTGTGTTGAATCGGGGAGCGGAGCCCATGTTTCCAGCTTGGGGCATGGAGGGTGAATCCGGACCCTGCCTGTTGGTGGTCCAGCATCAGCTCGGACGATCAGAGGGGTGACCGGGAAGCCGAGAGCCACAGAAAGCCCGGCCTGCACCGGCGTAGTGTCCAGGCTGGAGCCGGGCCCCTCGGCACGGGACCTCGCGCTCGCTGTCCCAGGGCGGAGCTGAGTTCTGGAGGCTCCCCGCAAGGACGGGGATGAGTGTGAAGCGGGGCTGGCTGGCGTGGGGGCTGAGGGCAGGCGCAGCACCGGGCGGGGAGCGCAGTGAAATCAGCAGCCTCCTTGTTCCTGACGCGCGGGCAGGGGGTGCTCTGTGCCGCCCCCCAGACCTCAGTGCCGGCGCCTGACTTCCTGCAGGAATCCTGATGTGTCTGGATTGTGATGGGGCAAAGCTCAGTCCCGCCAGAGCCACACTGGCCTCTTGCACTTACCCTGCTGGCCGTGAGCTCAGGGCCATTGACCACCGCACGGCTCCGTGGCCAGTCAGGAGGGACCAGCCCTGCTGCAGTCGATGCAGACCTCATACCCCAGGGGTGGACCCCACGGAGGGCCCTGCCCAGGCCTCGGTCCTCTCCCTGCCTCCCGAATTGTCCCACTGGAGCTCCCATCACACACGGCCAGCTCAAAGCCAGAAGACCCCTGCCGGAGGACACGGAGTCAGTCCTTGGACCCCCCATGAAACGCGGAACGCTGTCTGGGGGGGCCTCAGAGGCTAAACAGAGTGAGCGCGTGGCCTGCAGCGCTCAGCGCGCGGCTCTGGGCCTCCCAGGTGAGGTCAGGCGCAGACCCCGGGCAGGCAGGGAAACAAGCCGGCTCTTGGTCATGCGGAGGCTCCTCCGCGTGCGAGTTCCCAGACACGTGCGAGTTATTCACATTCTGTTTTACGGGAAATACTCAGCAAGTATGAATGGACCTGTGGACCGAGATACTTCTTGCTTGTCTCATTTTTCTTTAGTTTTGAGGCATATGATGTGATTTTTCTAGCAAGCGCTCAGAGGTTCAGAAGGCTGCCCTCACTCAACCCCGCGTCGTGGTCCCCGCATCGAAAGGACAAAGCCGGAGGGCGTGCGCCTGGGGCAGAGAGGTGGGAGTCCCGTCACACCCTGGAGGGGAGCATCTGGCCCTTCGCCTTCGGTCCCCCACTTTCCTCCTTCCCTCTGTGTCTCCCAAGTCCTCATGGTCTTTCTGGCATCAGGACCTTGGAGGTGTCCCAGGCCCCCAGGAGCTCAAGGCCTGGTGCCTCGGGCACGAGGGTCTGGAGGGTGCGGTCTACCTGCCGCTTTGGCTCTCACTCATCCTTCCCTGCCCCGCGGCCCACCCGCCCAGGCCTGGCTGGGGAGGGCCTGTGCCTCTGACACCATGGGGAGGCTCTTGGTCCCCTGGGGAGGGGCCCTCTGCTCAGCATTCCTCGCTCCCCATCCCTGTCAGTGCCACCTCCCCTCTGGCCCCACCTGTGGACGCAGGTGGACAACAGCACCAGTGGGACCTTTGCCCTGGAGCCTCTGAGCACGCAGAAGCATCTCCCCCAGGGCCGTCCCGGAGAGCCGCGGACACGGCGCCCACTGTGAACATAGACCTCGCCGAGCGGGAGACAGAGGGTGCCGGAGCCCCGGCTGGACACGCTGAGCCTGCTACGGAGGACGGGCCTCTCTATTTATGGAAACAGAAAGGATGATGTTATGGGCTGAATTATGTGCCCCCCAAATTCACAGGTTGATGCCCTAACCCCAGTGTGACTTGCTGGAGACGGGGCCATTCAGGAGGTGCCTGAGATGACATGAGGTCACTAGGGTGGCCTTGTCCTTGTCTGAGCGGTGTCCTTGTCAGATGAGGACACAGGCACGGAGGGACGTCCGAGGGAGTGCACGGAAGACAGCTGTCCACACGTCAGGGACAGAGGCCCCTGGAGAACCCACCTGGGATCTCGATCTCGGCCATGCAGCCTCTAGGACAGGAAGAATGTGAACGTCTGTTGTTTAAACCTCCCGATCTGGTATTTTTTATGGCAGAGCTCGCCAGGACACACTGACTTGGGAAGGGGGTAGGATCGTGGGGCAGCTGCAGGAGCCCGGCTGGTGGCTCTGAGGCTGGGCTGGGCCAGGGTTGGGCACCCCTGGGCAGCCCTGGGGGCTCCCTCTGCCCTCGGCCAGAAGCACTGAGGCTACTGGGTCACCAGGGGCCAGGGTGGCCACAGGCGGGGTCACCGCGAGGGACAGAACCAGCTGCGCCCGAGCCCATCTGTCCAGTGCTGTCTGTTCCAGGCAAGCCCCTTGTCCCTGAGAGGGCAGGGTGTGTGCATGCATGTGCGTGTCCATGGTGTGTGCGTGTGTGTGCATTTTCCCAGGAGGAAGTGATGGTCCAGCTCTCCTGCCCGCGTCCAGGGGCCAGGCTCTGGGGTCTCGGTGTGGATGGGGTGTTGTCTCTGCCCCTGCGAGCCCTGGGGTGCCCGCACCCTCCAGCCCCGTGGAGGAATTAGGTTCGCTGTGCTGGGTGTAGCCAATTCCCTGCATCTACTGGTTTCTCCTGAAAGAAAGCTTCTGTTTGGTTCTAATGAGTAGCTTTTCCTAAAGAGAAACAGTAATAACAGCAGAAACATAAGTGGGTTCTGTAAACTTGTAATCACACGTGTCAAACACCGGGCAGCGTTTTCCCTCTGAAATAGACGCGGTGGGGAATAACACGGCGCGGCTCAGGGACCGGCGTTTCCTCCAACAGAAGTTAATTCTAAACTAAGTACTCCCTGGAAGAAAAGCGGGGAAAACATTTTTACATGTCTATCATTTGTCCTCGGAGGACACAAAACAAATATGTTTTTTAACGCGTGACACCTGCATTATTCCGGTGGCCTCGGGCTATGTGCTGTTTCCAGGTTGCAGAATTGGAGAAGAAAACAGCTCTGCATTAAGAGGAACACACAGTTCAGGCTAATCATAGCCACGCAGAAACCAGAGGCCGCCCGCAGAGGAAAGGGGCCCGGGCGTCAGGAGCTGGGGAGGGAGAGGCCAGGGGCAGCGAGCAAAGGGCACCCAGGATGGTGCGCATGCGCCAAGACGCCATTGGCCGAAAGCTCATTTCAGAGCTGCTCGAGATTTCCCAAAGATGTTTACCTTTTGAAGGGTAGCCCCTTGGAAAGGCACAAGGAACTTGATCAATGAGCCCTCTTCTGCAAAGATCCCGTTGCAGAGCATTTTGTGCAGTGAGGTCCTGAGAAGCCCACGGCACTATCAGAACAGAACCCTCAAGTGGGTCCAGGTGGAGTGGACAGGCTGGGGGACCAGAGACTGCTGGGCTGCAGGCCCCCGGGCTGATCTGGTGAACGCTGTCAAGCCCCCCCGGGGAGTGAGCGCCACTCAGCTCCTTCCCAGAAGAGCACAGTGCTGACCCTCCTGGGGTCACCTGTCCTGGCTCTCATCTCATCTCTGCCAGCCCTCCTTCTTCAGCCTGCATTAGGTCCACCTTGGGTATCTCCCCTGTACCCTGGCCTCAGACGTCCCCACACTGGGTCTGGCCCAAAGGCTCGCCCAGACCTCACTCCCCGGAGGAAGCCGGCGTGGCCCGGAGGGTGTGGAGCTGCGGCCCTGGGGCTGGGGGGGGCGGCTCTGATTGGGGGTCGAACCTGGAGGTCTCCTCTCTTCTCCCCAGGAATGTACCTCCATCGCTGGCCCTGGGGCCACGCACCTGGATCTCTAAGCCCAGAGCCCGAATTCATCTTGGGGAGACTCTGGGGACCTTCCTGCTGTGGGTCCAGCAGAGGCCCTGGGCCTGTCCTCATGGGCCTACAGACCCTCTCCCCCAGCCGACTCTGGGTGGGAGGGGCCTGTCCTTTCAGGGAGGGGGGACCAGCTCACCGTGCATAGACGGCCACCCTGGGCCCATCCCTGGGGAGCATCCCTGTAAGTGCACCAGGTCCACAGGTGGTTCGGGGCTGCGGGGCATCCAGGCCAGGGCCCCCTGCTCCATCCCACGCTCTCCAGGGGCTTAGCAAACTTGCCAGATTGTCCACCACAGCCCCTGCATCATTGGGGTTACCATGGCTGGGAGTGTGAGCCTGGAGCTCCAACCTCAACTGTGCTCACCGCTCAGGCAGGAGGAGCGGAGAATGTGGCTCAGAGAGCTCCCCACTGGAGCGTTCCAGACCTTGTCTCCCCCCGGTCTTCTTCCCCGGGCCTTTCAGCCGGCCCTTACCCCGACCCCAGGGAGTGACCCTGGACACCCTGGCCCTCACATGTCCCACACGGGTCCACACGTGTTCCCACAGTGATGGCGTCTCCCCTGCAGGCACACTCACACGCTCGACAGTGGGCCCAGCCACAAGCTGGCTCGGCCGCCCCTCCCCCTCCAGGCCATGGTCCATCACCGCTCCGCTTTCTGGCCTAGAGAGGAGAGGACACGTGCTCTGTCCTCAGTCCCAGGACAGCCACACTCAGCTCCATCCAAACGGGGCCTGGGATCCTAGCTTCGGAAATGCCCACGGGGGACACGGCAAGGGTCTCCCAACAGGGTGCGGTGCGGGACAGCAAGAACCCGGGGCCAGTCTGCAGGGCTCTGAGCGCGGGCTTCCCGCTCACCTCCGCCGAATCCTCCAGAATCCTTCAGACCAGCACCTGCAGACGCACCACGGGTGTGCACACCCACAGACATGTGCACCCCGCACACGGGCTCTGTGCCACACACGCGTGCACACACACTCACACACTCTGCCCTTCTAAAGGACACCCAGCTGGTCCCTGCGGGCTCTCCCTTCCTGGAAGGCTGTCCTGCCCCTTGGGGTGGCTGTGTCCCCCGACGTCCCAGCGGACGTGTGTGAGCAGTTAATGTGAGGCCGTGCTCTGCGCCCAGCGTCCCTAAAGGTTCCTGGAAAGGCCGCGACTTCAACCAGCTCTGCTCCTGAGAATGCGTTTTGTGACGAGGCTTTTAAAACAGAGTCGCCCCTGTCTGTAGCTCACGGTGACCAGAGTCCCTGAGGCCGGCCCTTGCCCAGCATGGACGGGTGGGGCGCGGGAGGCCAGATTAGTTATGAATAAGGGTGTCTGGGGCCTCTGAAGCAGCCCTTTACGAGTCTGGAGGCTCCAAGTTCGGCAGAGTGTGCCTGCTCTGCGGGTTAACGCACTCACCTATAAATAACGGTGGTGACAGACCCCCTGTCAGCAGCCCTGATGGACGGTCCCTTCTCCCGCCATTACAGCCTTGTGACTATGGGAAAATTAATTTAAGTGGTAGTTAATTTCTAATGAATTCCACTCAAGCGGTTAATGTGGTCCTCGGTGTTATGGTAACCTTCATGGATCATTGCATTATGTAAATAAATTCTACTTTATGCTGGTTTATTAAAAAAGAGAGTGAGATTGGGGAGCCTGGCTCAATCCTGTCCACACATGCACATGGCGCACTCTCGGCAGGGGGAGCCTTAAAAGGGGAAAAAATGAGAAATCCGTCACGAGTTTTCCGGAATGCTGAGCTACTCACTTTCAGCTGCCCTGGGATACAATGTCCACGTCCATGGCTCTGGGTGAACAGCTCCAAATTCATTTTGTTGTATTACAGTGAGAAAGAGGAGCATTTTTGCCTTAAAATCCATGTGGAATTTGGAGGCAACCTTCACGAGTGTCCTCTCTGAAAGCTCGTCTGGGGACAAGGCCAGGGCGGGGGCCCGCTGGCTCTAGCGTGGACGGACAGGGAGGGCGGGGGTCCGCGGCGAGTGCGGGCAGCGCTGCGTCCTCCCCTTGGGGACTGTGAGGATGGACTCACCAGCCGACCCCCAGGGCTGGTGTGTGTGCAGGGCTGGCGAGACCCCGGGGGCTCTGAATGATGGACACGACTCAGGGTCACCGTGTGGGCTCCTGAGCTCAGCCGCCCTGACAGAACAGCACAGGCCGGGCGGCCGAGACAACACACAGGTGTCTCTTGCAGCTCTGGAGGCTGGAAGTCGGGGTCGGCACGCCGGCTCCTCATGCTCACCCGGGGGAGCGGGAACGTTCTCGGGTGTCTCTCGGGGTGAGGGCACTAGTCACATCAGACTTCGTCCCACCCTCACCGCCTCGTCTACACTGAGCCACCTCCCGGGCCCCACCTCCACAGGCGTCATGCTGGCTGGGGCTCCAGCACGTGAATCTGGGGGCGCAGACACCCCACGCACGGCACCGAGTGCTCAGCAGGTGCTCTCGCCTGGCCACACGGCCGGGGCTGGCTGGGCTCACCGTCCCCCACACTGGCCGGCACGTGGTGGCTGTTATGGCCCCGGGAGAACCCGCAGGTGCTGAGTTGCATCTGTCTGCCAGGGGGGCCCTTGTGTCAGACGCAGCCTGCAGAGCCCCCGGAACAGACTGGCGTTGAGTAGGAGCCTGCCAGCCTCTGGGGGACGGGCGGCAGCTTCTCCAAAGAAGAGCCAACAGGATATGGGTTGAGGGGCTGGCTCACAGGATTTTGGGGCCCGGTGACTCTGCAGAGCCAGCGGGCAGGCTGGACATTCAGGTGAGAGTGGGCGTCGCAGGCGTGAGTCCGATTCCCAGGGCAGCCCAGGCCGGAAACTCAGGCCGGGCGACTCTGCCGCGGTCCTAAGGCCGAATTCCATCTCAGGCAAACCTGTCTTTGCTCTATGACCCTCACGTGATTGGGCGAGGCCCACCCACATCGCGGAGGCTCCTCCACTTTCCTCAGAGTCCACTGATTTAAGTGTTGATCGTATCTGCCGAGGGCCTGCTGAGCAGCTCCTGGACTGCCGGGTGCCGTCCCCTGATGCTGATGCATTAGCGGCTGCGACGAGCAGGCCGTGCTCATTACTGCGGCGGCCGGCCCTGCCGCAGAGCTGTAGGCCGCCATGGGCCCTTCCCCGCAGCTGCTCTTCCCAAACAACACCCCGGTCATGACCCCGACTCAGAAGTCTCCCAGCCCCCAGAGCCTGCAGGGTCCCTCGGCCCTTGCCCGGCCGGGTGCATCCACACCCTCTTGAGCCAGGACGGAGCCTGGCCTCTGTCTGTGGGCACCAGACACTTGCCAGCCCCCCTGCGTTACAGGGGCTCCTCTGAGTCTGCGTCTTCCCTGAGGGGCCGCCCTCCGTGAGGGGCCACCTCAGAGATGGGCAGGACCTCCCGACTAGACGGCCTCGGCTTCTCCAAGGACCGGCCGTTTTCTTCCCGGAACGCACTCTGCTTGCGGTCCGCTGAGACGCTGGGCTTCATCTCCCACTGGAGCCTCCTGAAGCGTGGACGCACGCACTCTGCTCTGCCGTGACCTTGACCACGACCGAAAGCAGCGTGGCCGACGGGCATTCAGCGGAACCTTCACACAGCTCACGGGGACGCCCCAGGGCAGGGGCCCCTACACGAGGATGCCTCGCAGACAGCCCTTTCCAACGGCTGACACTTCAAGCTCTCCGGTAGCCACGGATGTTATTCCCAGAAATGGGGACAGCCAAGGTTTTAGCGGCTGCCCCGGTGTGTGCGGGCATCTCCATCAGAACGTCCGGCGCTTGGGTCGGCTTCCGCTGTGGCCGGGCAGCCAGGAGCTGGGGAGCCAACAGCTCACCCCAATAGGCCCCAAAGCCCCCTGCCCAGGGCAGGATATGGTGGGAGAGAGGGCTCTCCTCGTCCTTCCGTACAGCGTGTGACTCTGGGTCTCGGGGTCGTGGGTTCAAGCTCCACATTGGGCATGGAGACTACTGAGAAAATCCAGAGTGTCTGCAGGCGGGATAGGGCGTGCGAGCACCGAGTGGTGGAGGGATCCAGCCTCCCCACCCATGCTTCTCTGCCCTGCTTCCCACCCTCCGCACTGTGACTGGACGTGGAAACCGCGGCTCCTACAACTGCCTCTTCCGGACCCGGCTCTGTCACCAGCCCAGGTACCAGTTCACAGGGAATCAAGGGAAGGAGACGGTCAGGTGGGATGGAGGGTGGAGAGGGAAGGGGGTGGCCTATGGGGGGACTTCCGGACCTGTGCCCACACCAGCTTATAGGTGAACTCAGCACTATGTCATCCGAGCAAGGGGCCATGCAGAGAATAGAGGAAGTCTGGAGAACCCAGGCCAGAAAGAGAACAGAGAAGAAGCCCAGAGAGTAGGTTTAGGCATTGGAAGGGGTGGGGAGGGCAAGGGAGAGCAAGGGAGGAAGAGGGAGGGAGAGGGAGGGAAGAGGGAAGGAGAGGGAGGGAGAGGGAGGAAGAGGGAGGGAGAGGGAGGGAAAGGGAGGGAGAGGGAGGAAGAGGGAGGAAGAGGGAGCAAGAGGGAGGGAGAGGGAGCAAGAGGGAGGGAGAAGGAGGGAGAGGGAGGGAGGAGGGGAAGGGAGGCAGAGGGAGGGCGAGGGAGGGGAGGGGGAGAGGGAGGGCGAAGGAGGGAGGGGGAGGGAGGGAGGGAGAAGGAGGCAGGGACAGGGGCTAGGAGAGCAGCTGCGGCCTTCCGTTGACCCTGACCCCAGGGGTGGGCCCGCGTGAGTCTGGGACGTGGTAAGACCCATGTTGACAGGGCCTGGGGTGCCCTTTGCAGAGCCAGGGTGGGAAGGAGCTGGTGCTCCGCCGCCCCTTTCCCCTGCCCATCTGGGAGCCACCCTCCTGGCGGAGCCGCCCCAAGGGAGGCCCATTGCTCAGCACAGGGGAGCCGGATGGAGGGCGAAGAAGCCTACTTCGGGGGGGTCCAGAGTAATACCCTGGAAGTCCGACAGTGACTGCTCTAAATACTAGAGCAAACAGCAGAGCCTGGGTTCCAAACAGCAACAGCACATCCAGTTCTGCGTTACCGGGAGCGCTGAAGCCGTGTGAAGCCCTCCCGGCAAACTGGACTGGGCATGAAGCCAAAACTAACTGCTGGAGTCCCACCACCTGCCATTCGCAAGGAGCGGGCTTTCCTGAGCGTTCCGGGGTGGGCCGAAGACTTCCCTCTCCTTCCCTCCCCAGATTTTCACCGGGAGGCACAGAAGGTTCCGGACACAGACAGGAGCACTGTGAGCAACTGCAGGTCGGGCGTCCGTCCCCTTCTTTCCTTCCACAGCAGCAGAGCCTCGCCAGCCCCACACAGCTGACAGATGGTGCTTTTCCGCCTTTGAAGCAAGGGGTAGCCTCTCATAAGTCAGCAAATAGTTGGGTGGGTCTCAGAGAGCTGCTTACTGAAAGGATGAGAGGGACGTGAGGAGGGGTGGGCGTCAGGTTCGTCCTCCAGCCCTTCCCAGCCTGTCTGCCCGGAATGTTGGATGTAAGAGCTGGGGCTCCTGTCACCGTCTTGTGCCATGAGGTTCCTGTGAGCATGGAAACCAAGGATCAAGAATTGTTGGTGAGGGACAGGACAGAAAGAGACCAGACAGGGACAGCTGCTCCAGCAGCTCCGAGTGCCTTCCTCCACAGATGAGGGCAGGACATGGCGTATCCTGTGTAAACCACCAGCCCGTCTCCCGCAGTGGACAGAATATATAGCTGATCGAACACCTTCAGCTGATCAAGTAGGACTCTTTTCATGCATGAATCTACATATATACACCATATATTTAGCACGGTATGTGATGCAAAATAAAAGCTTAATAAATATTTGGGTGAGCAGCTAAATAAATGAAGAATCACAGCTTTTGTTTTTGTTTTTTTTTTAAAGATTTTATTTATTTATTTGACAGAGAGAGAGAGAGAGCACAAGCAGGCAGAGAGGCAGGCAGAGGGAGAGGGAGAAGCAGAAAACTCTCCGCCGAGCAGGGAGCCCGATGTGGGACTCGATCCCAGGACCCCAGGATCATGACCTGAGCCGAAGGCAGACGCTTAACCAACTGAGCCACCCAAGCGCCCCAGTCACAACTTTTGATTCACTAATCAGAAAAGGCTCCATCTGTTCTTCTATCTCAAACGGCACATTAGGTAATTAAACTGATAAAAGTTTTGCAGTAGGTGATCCCATGCCGTTAACCACCGAAGGAACGGCGATACCTGAGACAGAACTATTAGCAAAAGCCACACTCTGGACTCCCCATGACAGCAGGTGACCTAGGATTTCTGCACAGTGATCCACACTCTGTCATGTATTGACATCACTCTGTAATTGAAAACATGCATCACTTTCTGAGAGAAAGCCCATGAATCCTTCATGCTGTGGCCAGAGGAGGGAATGTGTCTGAAGCCCACACATGGGGGCTGCTTGGCTAGACCCCAGAGGCCCAGCAGGCCAGCTTCCTGAGGGCTCTGTTTCTGAATATTGACACAGCCAAAGTCAATTTCTCATGCAACGCAAAAACAGCTCTTTGTTTCTCCTTTTTCTCATGCTTCTTAAAAAGAAAAATGACAAGTCTGGAGGGAAAAAATGACTGACCTCTAATTGGGAATCACAACCACTAATTACAAATGCTCGAATGGTCAAAATGCTCTATACATCAGAAAAGGAAAGAGGAAATAAAAATTTGTACAAATGCAGAAAAATGTCCTAAATCAGAAACAAGGCTTATATTATCCTATCCCAATTTGTTGAGGAAACTAGGGGCAGAGGTGCCTGGGGCAAGGAGGAACCCTCTGGCTGCCCGTATGGGCCCCTGCGCAGATATGTTCCCAGGTCTGGGTGGGCGTGCAAAACGGGGAGGGGGCAGGAATCACAGGGATTTGCTTGGATATTCATGGGACCTAAGATGATCCCGCTTGCTTCCAGGGACAGGCCTGGGCCTGGAGTTGAAGAGAAAGACAAACACCACATCCTCAGGCAACTTCTGCATTTTAAACAATGTGGATGCATTACCTATTAGCAATAACTTAAAATTATTTTCAAAAATATTTTGCATCTGTTTATAGAGGATTGAATAGGGTCCTTGATAAATTTATGTCTACCCAAAACCTCAGACTATCATCTTATTTGAAATAGGGTCTTTACAGGTATAATTAAGGATCTTGAAGTGAAATCACCATGATTAGGGTGGTAGAATAAACTTTCGTTGCTTAAGTCACCAAGTCTGGTAACTAATCCACTACCGATGTTCCCTGCGTCACCTTGGTCTCTAGTAAAGAAATGTCCTGGAAGTATAATTAATGAAACACGTTAATTAATGTCCATTATATATTTGCACCCATTTGCAGTAAAAAAGGGAGGGCCCTTCCCAAAGCCGGTGGGCACATAACGTTATGTGGCTGTTGCCCACCTGGCCACTCAGGTGAACAACAGAGGCCACAGAAAGCAAAGGAGGTTTTTGTAAACACGCGACTGATGTGCCCTTCACATTCTTCCCGAAGAGTATTCTTTGGCCACCTTGAGAAGACGGGTTCAATTCGCTGTTAAAGGCTTTAAACTTTAAATTTAGGGAAAGCACATCATTTCAAGATTTAAACTTGGCAACAACAACAAAAAGCCAGGACAGCCTGAGTTCAGGAAGGCTCAGGTCCTACGTGGGGGCGAGTGTTCACAAATGGCATGCCCAGTGTGACGGGAATCCAAAACACACATGTGTTCAGTCGGGTTCAGAGGACAGCAAACACTGGAGGGAGGAGAGGACAGTCGGGACATTTTTTTTAAATCTTCTTTTTATTTACACAGCGTGACTTTTTAAATGAGTAAGTGCTGTTCGGAGGTGTTTGGAGCTGAGATGAACAGCCCGGGGCACCTGAGAACCTCTCTGCACACTGCTGAACTGACCACAGTGTGCGCTCACGTACAACATGGGCCCCCACGGCCGGAGGCTGCGCTCGCTGGAGACAGGGTTCTGGACGGGTTGGTGGATGTCTTCTGTAGGGGGCGGGGGAGCCCACACTTTAGGTCCTCTGACACAGTCGCTCAGGTCTGCCCACGCAGCACGGAAGTATCCACAGACGACGCATGAAGGAAGGAACGTGGCTGTGTTCCAATAAAACTTTATTGACAAGAACAGGCAGTGGCGGGGCTTGCCCACCTCTGGCTAAAGACAAGCAAGTGACCCTCATTTGGAGAAACTGATGGCACTGATGTCCAGACATCCCAAAGGGATAAAGAAACCGTAGAATACATCTGTCTTCTCCACTCACGTTCTAAGACTAAAGGAAACAGTTCGGGCGTTCCTCAAAAGATTAAACAGAACTACCGTATGATCCAGCTACACTGGAAGCTCCGGGCTGTAAATGCTGGTCTATCCAGATACTGGAAAGTAACTGAGTCGTAACGAGGGTTTGGTCAGCACACAGGCTGTCACCTCAGATCAGAGAGACTAATAATTCCAAGAGGAACAAAGGATTTAAAAACCTATCAACGCCCTGTTAGAATTCCAGCTTGTCGATTATAATCCCGGGTTCCCGTGGACTTGGGCCCCACGGCTGCAATACACCCATCACTGCCTGTCCTTCGAGCGTCTGTATACACAACACCAGCGCTGTCAGCCCCGCACAGAGCCAGACGCTCACAAGGGCAAGACCTCACACTGACCTATCGAGGAGAAAACCACTGAAAAGTAAGGTGTGTGTGGTGTGTGTGTGTTTGTTCACGTGTCCAAGACCACTGTGGCACCAGACTTCTGCCCCGTGTGGGACGTGGCTGCGTTCCCACGGACAGGACCCGCCGGCCAACTCTCCAGAACAAAGCTGTGGGCTTAGCCTTCCGGGATGAGCCTGCTCCAGCTAAGTGGAGAGGACAAACGGCTGTTTATAAGGGGCACTCTCATGTCATTGCCATGTAATTGCACACGCACCGTTGAGTGCCTCCTATGGACCAGGTGTTGGAGCCGACTGAGAGCGAAGCAGGACAGAAACAGGCGCTGCCCAGCCCAGGGCTTCAGTTCTCGGATGAACCTGTGGGGAGGGGTGAGTAGTATTAGCCCCTAGGGGGGAACATGCCCCCAGGGATCCTTGGCCGTGTCTGGAGATATTTCTGGTTGTCACGACCAGGATGAGGGTGCTCCTGGCACCCAGGGGGAGGGGGCCAAGGATGCTGCACACCCTGCAGTGCCCTGGACAGCCAGGCACAGAGAAAAATCTGTCCTGAGGGCCAGCACTGCCGAGCGGGAGAACCCGCCTAATGTCACAGACCTATCCTGCGGTCGTTCTGGGACTGAAATCTAGACAGGTAATTACCACCCTCAGAGCATCTGCACGCAACACGGTTCAATTCAAATACAACACATTATGTTGCACATCTATGTGTTTCCGTCTCTGTGAGGCCTGGCTGCACCTGAACCCGGGCATGGGTCCCGGAAGTACTGCAAGCACTGAGGAGGAAAGGTCTTTACTCCAGCGGAACTAGCAGAATCCCACCTTCTCCCAGGATGAAGTGCTCCAGGGAACGGCATTTTCTTCTTTTCCTTCTCCTGGGCTCTGTGCTGGGGATCTGGGTACCACAGTCAGGACCCCCAAGGCCAGGACTATGTGCCCAGTGCCTGAGCATGGCTCACAGAGCTGCCCGTGGGCTGGGGGGTCATCCAGTTTTCCACGAGCACGATGCTGCTCAGACCCTCACTGGCGCCGCCCCGGCATCTCACTCTCCCTGGTCCTGCAGGTCTCAGCCTGGACCCCACCTCCTGGGGAGCAGCATGACTGAGGAATCCCAGTCCCTGTGCCAGGCCGTCACTGGCCTCTGCACATGCTGCTTACCCACACGCACCTCCCTGTACTGCCATCCCACCTAGTATAATCCGCTCCAGCCGTGGCCTGGACAGGAAGGCAGCCAGGGAGGGCCACTGTGTGGAGCTCAAATCATGTGGGTGAGGCAGCCATAACGCTAAGACAGGAGACACAGGAACTCCTGCGCCCCTGGCTCCAGGCCACACGCCTGCAGAGGGTACCAGAGCCGCTCTGCCCAGCACACACCCTCCAGGTGGGTGCCCTGCACACACACACACACACACACACACCACACATGTACAAACATGTGCACACACCACACACGTGTGCATGTTGTCTCGTGACAGATGACAAACACGCTGAACCGATATCTGAAATACCTTTGCATATGGAAAGTTGAATTGTCCTTGACTTAAAAACTGCTTTCAAGGCTTTCACACTTATCCTCAAGACAAGAATGCTGAGAAAAGGAATCTGAAGTCCCGTAAGAGCAGCACTCTAGCTGAATGCAGAGCCAGGCTGAGCTCGGCCTCACGGGACCGTCCTTCCCAGGGAATCTGGTTCTTCCTAACGGGGTTGCATTCTGACCTCGGGGGCAAGATCAGCTCTCCCTCTGCCTTACCTTCTGCCCTCCAGCCTGAGCACACACAGCTTGCACAGAAGATAAGAAGGATGCGTTTCCCATTCGGGGATTGCTTGTCTAGCTGATGGGCCTGGGCTGCGACAGGAGGTGAGTGCCCTGGCAGTAGGGTCAAGAAGACCTGAGGGTCGGCAAAGATTAGGCAGTGTTTACATTTTATTTTTCTTTCGGTAGGAGGGACCTTTCCTCAGGGAAGTGGCGCAGTTTCGCACGTTCTTTTAGTGACGGGAACTACATCTGTCTCTGCTTGTGCTTTGGGTTCGTTTTGCAGTAGATGAACCAGCGCCCGCGCCTCTTCACCCGGTAACAGTCCCTGCAGCGCTCCTTGATGACGCCCTTGGTCTTGAACCCCAGGGCAAGCTGCAGGCCGGGCAGCTGCAGGCCGGGCAGCAGGTGGCCGCGCAGCCCCGCGGGCCCCGACGCCCTGGGCTTCGCACCAGCGGCACCTGCAATGCGAAGGGGTCCGGGCAGGAGAGTGGAGAGCGCGCGGGGCACGGCCGGGGGAGGCCTCCGACGGAGCAGAGGGCTCAGGGCGGACGCCAGCAGCCTCGTCACAAGCACGGATGCCATGCTGCGCCGAGTCTACGGGGGACAGAAGAGCAAGCCTTAAGTCCTCGCGCACGACCGCGAGCTTTGCCCACAGGCTCCACCCCCACCCCCACCCCCGCGAGCCCCCGCCCCTCCGCCGGCATTCAGGCCCCCGCCTCAGCCCCACCCCCCACCCCGCGAGCCCCCGCCCCTCCGCCCGCACTCTGCAACCCCGGCCCCCGGGGGTCTCTGAGGGCCGGGGACGCGGCAGGAAGCGCCGGCCCCGGACGTGCCCGCCGGCAGGGGACAGCACGTAGGCGGCCCTTCTCGGCGGCAGGGTCCGGGGCGCGGAGGGCCTGAGGCCGTGGCGCACCCAGGGACCCCCGAGGCCCGCACCAGCTGCCTCCC
>NC_138375.1:1009870-1105139 GCF_054177405.1 Leptonychotes weddellii
CGTTCTGTGGGTTGTGACAAACTCATGTCATGTGTCCACTGTTACAGTATCACACAGAGTAGTTTCCCTGCCCTAAAAATGTATTGTGCTCCACCTATTCATCCTTTCCTCCCCCCAACCTCTGACAACCATGGATCTTGCTGTCTCTCTAGTTTTGGTTAGTTGTATTTTAAGAAATCCACCGAATCTCAGCTTAATCTGAAGAACAAGGAGAATGGGAAGCTAGATAGCTGAGCTGGCCTTTGCTGAGAAAAATGGAAAGTATCTGTGTGTGGCTCTTGGCCACTCCTGACCAGACATGCCTGATAGTCTGCAAAGGAATCCGTGTGAGCCTGTGACGGGATCTTCCCAAGAGGGGACACTCACGTGCTGAAGAACATGCCACCCAGCTCCCACCCCTCAAGGAGCCTTAAAGCCACCTGCCATGGTCCTGGGCCACCTCCGCAAGGCAGAGGGCTGGAACTGAGCAGATACTCGTCTGAAGTTACAGAAATAGTTTAATTGACCTTGTGGTCATATGCATCAAATGAAAACGCACACGTTTCCTGTCCTGTAGTGGAAGAGCTCGTGTGGACAAGCGACCACAGTGGGGAGTGGCAGTGATGGGGACAGCAGTGAGAACAGTAGCGGTGCTGTCTCTGTCCCCTCGCAGCTGGGTGTACTCATCTGGTTTCGAGCATGGCTCCAGGTCGCTCTGTCTGACCGCGTCCGGATCTGTGCAGCCCCCAAGCACTGCCTGCCTCAGTCGCTGACCTCGCTGGGCTGAGGGTGCCGGGTCCGAGCAGACAAGCCGCTAGAGAACCCCCCCGCCTCAGGGAGCCATCAGCGAGCACGTGCCTTATTCTGTTGCTGCTGGGTTACTGTGACTGGGGCAGGCGTCATTTGTAGGCTTTAAAGATGCACAATTAGGCAGAGAGCCCAGAACACTGGGAGGCCGAGGTCCATTGAGTACAGCTCCCTCCTGCCCTCCACTTTCTGCAGTGATGCTCTGCCCCAGTAGGAATACCCTCGCCAGCGGTGGGGCTGGTGACCCCCGCTGCCCAGAGTGGGCATCCATCCGAGGGAGGGTGCTCTGGACATTTCCTGCCCGTCTTAGATCCCCCCCCCACCCCACAGCTGGCAGGCAAGTCTGGTTATGACTCGGTCCCCCACTGGGCCCCTTTGTTCTTCAGTAGCAACTTGAAGGTGCCAACCACCACCGACCTGAGGGGCGGTCCCTGTGGTGCCAATGTCCATGTGACCTGCTGTGTTTGTTGCAATAACATGAAGCTTGTCCACCTCAGAAGAGTCTGGGGATGTTGGGGATGGAAAGCGGGAGCTGCGAGTGCTGGAGAGAGGAGCTTGCGGACCGGGTGTGTGCCCGGTGGCTTCGGGGCCCAGCCAGGAGTGAAGAGTGTCCTCGAAGGGCTTCCTAGCCATTAGCTCGTGCGGCCTTGCTTCTCCTGGGACATGGCAGAGCAGACCGCTCGCCTGGTGAAGTGACTTCTCTGCTGAGGTGGCCCACGCTCTCCAGGCAGAAGCTTTAGAAAGCTTCTCGGGTGTTAGCCAGGATGGGGAGCAGAGTGCGACCCTGAGCATCTCATCCCCTGCTGCCTGGCATCTGACACCGGCCTAGCACACAGCCATCGGAACCGTCGTGACGCAAAGGTACATGTATGCGCACGTGCACGTGCACACACACACGTGTCTGGAAGGTTCGAGAAGGCTGAACGAGCCAGTGGGATGCAGTGCTGCCCCGGGGATTGGGAGGAGGGTCCCTGTGCTTCAGGTGCAGGCAGGGGGCAGCAGGCGCGGGCTTAGTGCCAGGGGCCGCCCCGCCCACATTTGGAGAGATGGCTCCTGCTGAGCGGCAGTGGAGCTCCGGGTCCGCTCCCTCTAGGGGGGGTTCCCTCCTCTGCGCCCACAGTCCCCCCTGCCCCCCCGCCCAGTTTGCAGCCCTGTCCTTAAGCGACTCACGCAGTAGAATTCCCCACGGACTTTCTTTTCAAGGCCCGCCTCCTCACTGCTCTGTGAAGGGTTTAACGAGGATGGTTTCCTGTGTCTGTGTGGTTGTCTTCTGGAAGGAGCAAGCACATGCCTTTTAATGCGTATTTGGAGACTTGGGGAGTGTGTTCGCGGTGGCAGGCTCTTCAGCATTTCCTGGGCACTTTGTCTTCTGTGTTTCCCTTCCCAAGTACATCCTGTCTGCCGTGAGAGTGGGGTAAAGGCATGTGCGTTTTGGGCGCCTGGGTGGCTCAGTTGGTTGAGCGACTGCCTTCGGCTCAGGTCATGATCCTGGAGTCCCTGGATCGAGTCCCGCATCGGGCTCCCTGCTCGGCAGGGGGTCTGCTTCTCCCTCTGACCCTCCTCCCTCTCATGCTCTCTGTCTCTCATTCTCTCTGTCTCAAATAAATAAATAAAATCTTTAAAAAAAAAAAAAAAGACATGTGCGTTTTAAATAAATCTTCGGGTGATTAGGAGCCACAGACCTTTGGCTTCCCTGGGGGGCGTGGACTGTCAGAAGTCTGTTTACCCCTCGGATCCAGTGGGAGTCCTTGAAACTGAGTTCCTGAAGCCCAAGGTTCAGACACTGGTGGCCCTGAGCCTCAAGGTCTGTGCCTTCCTCTCTCGCTTTGGCGGTTCCCTGTGTCCGTGCTTGTCCTCTCCCTCCGGAGCACCTGCGAACACTGCCGTACAAAAAGGCTAGGAGGTATTTTTGAGCATTTTCTCCAAATTTGTGTTAAAAATTAATTTGGATGAAAACTGCAGTTTTTATTGTGATTGAAAAATTATAATAGTGTGTATAGACACGTATGTTCACCTAAATATAAATGTGGTATTATTATTAAAGATACCTGATAGTCTAAATAATTGGGCTTTTACTTTATTTTAATTCTGTAAATTTCCATGAACAGGGTTAGCACCCTACAGAACGTTGGTTACTCAACTAGGATTATTCTTCCTTTTTGTGTAGTTTTAATACTATTTTGTATAGTCCTGTATTTTATATTGTACTTTTAATGGATTTGATCTCAGTTTGATGGATTAAACTTTCCATAAGAACTGTCACTTCCAAAACCACGAGTTAGAATAACATAACAGCTTACTGACAAACGAATTTGAACCTAAGTATCTTTATGCCCGAATCAGTTGGCCATCAGGAGATAAATAAAAAGGTAATTTCCCATTTGTTACGTTGGTGGTGCGTCAAGGACAGTCTACAGCCATGGCACAGTTTAGGGCGTGTGGCTCCGTCTGCCTGAAACCCACGGTGCCGACAGCCGAGGCAAGAGCGTGGGGCGCTGTGACGTGTGTCTGCGTTCGTGCCCTCGCGAGGTCTGGTGGTGCTCTACGGCCTTCCTCGGTGAGGGCGGCGAGACGGAGCCCTGAGCTGTCACCTGCAGTTGGCTGCTGGACACCTGCTGGCTCCCAGGCTTTTCGTACGCCTGCGGTTGAACTGAACCCCGGGAACGAGACGTTCATCATGGAAGGTCAGGGTCACCCTGGAGCTGAGTGACAGGGGCAGTCCTGTGTCAGTCTCGGGTGTCAGCTGCCCTTCCTGTGGGAGATGACGGTCTGACTGCCGTGATGGGGCCCGGGGGTTTGTTACTTAGGTAGACGCCGTCCTGTGTTACACCCTGAGGCTTCATTTGTGTGTTGCGTGGCTCTGTGTGCAGCAGAGGGGAGCGGGACTTCCCTCCGTCTGCAGCCCACGTAAGGTTCGGGTGTAAGGGGAGCGGCCGGGCTGTCTGTAGGGGCCGCTGTGCTTGGAGGGGCCTGTGGGACAGCCCGGCCTCCCTGCCCGGCCGTGTGGCGTGTGCAGCCTGTTGCCTCTAACGTAGCCTTACTTCCCGGTATCCTCCCGTTGTGTCTGTGGGAATACAGCTTCACTAAATCATGGTCCGTAGCTATAAACCTTTTTAAAAATAATTAAATTTTCCCAGAATGTCCACATTCTGTGGGTCTGGGGCGTCCTCTGTGTTGATGGCAGGCGAGGCCATCTGTTTCTGCGGAAGAGTAAGGGCCTGGGCCACGCTGGGTCGCGTGTCCTCTGGATGGAGTCTGCTGGCTTTAGAAAAACTGTGAACTTAGGTTGACTGTGCCTTTCTAACTTATTTCCAGGTTTTATTGAAATTCAGATGTCCCAGCCCCCCTTTATTTATAAAGATTGATCCATGCCCGATCCTTGTTTCCTTGTCTTCTCTAAGATGGGCCTCTCCGTGGAGGTGGGGCTCTGGGCACGCAGGGCAGGCACCCAGCCGGGCCCCGGTGGCCAGGACTGCCCCGCACGGCAGTTCTCACTGTTAGGTACGCACAGCGCTGAGGTTGGTTCTCACCAAGCAGATGGCAGAGTAGCCTGGGCAGCGCTTACTTCTCTGTGTGTAGCCTCCGCTTCCCGTCTTGTTTGCACGCGGCGTCACTCCCCATCGTAGCTGCAGGGACGCCTGCCAGGAAGTGCGACGTTCCCCCTCTGATGGCATTCATCCCGTACCGTGTGCTGCAGTCAGATGACCCTCCAGCTTCCAGAAGCGGGTGACTTCCCAAATGTGGTCTTGCCGTTGTTTTCCACCCTGGGTGGGTTGATGGTGACCCTAGGTCTGAGGTGCCATCAAGCGAGCTGCTCCTTGGGAGCCCGAGTGTGGGACACAAAGCTCTCTCTGCTGACGGCTGAGAGCGTGGTCAGAGCATGACTGGTTGCTGCGGACGGTTTGGGGAGCACAGACTGTTGGAGCAGGGAAATGCCTCTGGATGTCCTTCCTGGATTTGCGTGGCTCTCCGGGGCGGGAAGCTGCAGCCTGTGGTGTGGGCTGGCCCCCCGTGGTGGGACACGGGAGTCGGCCCCATAATTGTGCTGTGGGGCACGTTGGGGGCCTTTCCCTCCACACACGCACATGCACACACACACACGGATGCTTTACTTTCCCAGCTTGCCCAGCCTCAGGAGCTTGGTCTCCTTGGCCTTGGCCAGAGATGGCTCTGAGTGCCTGGTTCACGGCGGGTCACATACAAGTGAGACGGGTCTCCTGGCCTGGGTCCCTTTTGCCACAATAGCTCGTTGTAAGACACATTATTTGCCCAGCCAGGATGTTTGAGTTGCTGTTTAACAAAACAGAGTCCACGAAGTGGAGGGGATAGAATCATGGTCGTCCTGTGAGCCCATTCTGATCCAACGGTTACCAACCAGGAGACTTCCCAAGGCAGCCGTGCTGGCTTCTGCTTGGATCCACCCACACCCTGCTCCCCGCCAACGCCAGCCATCGTGAAGCAGGTTGCCGACGTGGGTCCGTTGCATCGAGTTTCCCCGTGCATATGGATCCCCAGGAGGTGCTAACGTGACTAGAGCATCAGTATCACACTGGAGATTACAGCGATCTTTAATGGGCGGTAAATATTCTTGATTGTGTCATAGTAAAAAAAGTTTTTAACTCAGAATACAGATAAGCTTCATGCGCTGCAGTTGCTGAAGTGTCTGTGTTTCTTCTAACTTTTAGGTGTCGCCCCCTCCCCCCAGACACATACAAGCTCTTCCTTCACCTCCTTGGAACTCACCTGTCAAAGGACCTGGGTCATTTTCTCCTGTGGAGTCGCCCACAGCTGGGCCCTTCGTGGGGTTTGGTGCCTTCGTTCCTGGGGTGTGGAACCGGGGTTGGCTGTAGCAGCTCCGTCAGGTCCGACTCGGGTCCTCTGTGCTGAGGTCACTGCGTGGCGGCTTAGGGCGCTTCCATCGAGGTGTGGTGCGGGGTCCCGGGGCGGTGGCCGAGCGTCTCCGCACGGGGCTGAGGGCGATGCTGGCTTCCCACTTGCGGAAGGGCACTTTGGTTAGCCTGAAGGAAGTAGAAGGAATATCGATTCTTTCCTTTTGTTTACCAGTTTTTAAAATGAGATCATTCCCTATGGCGAGGTGTTTATTGAATTTTAAAATCTGCGAAATCACAGATTTCAGCGTATTTGTTGGGTTTCGGTCCCCGCAGTTGCAGCCCCGTCGTCCTTCCAGTGTCCCGGGTTGTCCCGTATTGTCCTGTAAGGTGTGGCCGTGGCCGTGGGCGTCTGCCAGAGCCTCCTTGCCTCTGTGACCGCGGAGGGGCCTCTGCTGGCCGGGACAGTCAGCCCTGGGCGCCTGTCTCCGTGTCACTCCTCCTCACGTGTCCCAGCAGGCGGAGCGAGGCGTGGGTCCAGTGCGAGGGGTCTGGTCTGCGCGTTAGGTCCAGACCAGGGAGGAGTGTGTGTGGTCCGGTTTCTGCACGGTTTCTGTAAGTGTGACACTGCATCCAAATGGAAAGTTACACGTGCGTGTGTATGCGTGTGTTATGCGTGTGGTTTGACGATCCGCAGCAATAATAGACGAGAACGTACGGAATGTGCCTGTGCTGGTATAGACCTGAGAGTCGGGGGCATTGTCCACATAAGCTTAAATTCCAGGAAGTTATCCAGCTTTTGTCCTTGGCTACATGAGTTTTTCCTTTCGTCTCATTCCAGGTGAATGAAAACTTTGCCATCGATTTGATAGCTGAGCAGCCCGTGAGTGAGGTTGGAGATCGTGTGATTGCGTGCGATGGCGGCGGTGGGGCTCTCGGCCACCCGAAAGTGTACATAAACCTGGTACCGTGTCACCTGTCCTTGCTGCCCTGGTCTAAGCTGTCCCGTTGCGTGTGGCCCCTTGCAGTGCTGGCTCTGACCTTTCCTACAGACCACGCAGTAGGGACTGTGTGAAGGGCACCCTTTCCACTGGGACGTGCCGTGAGGTGCTCTGGGACATACTTAGTGTTACCAGCACGGACTGTCCAGTTCCTGCCACACACGCGGGCTCGGTCTTCCTGGAACCTCCTTTTGGAGTCTGCACCCACAGAACCTTGGAGAGGGGAGGGCCCGGGACGTTCGAGCAGAGGGGCAAGCAGGGGCTGAGGCTCAGGCGTGCCGCGGCATGAACGCAGGGGCGAGAAGTCAGCAGCACCCCAGTGCCCCGTCTGCTAGTGGCCTGAGCATGCCCGGACCAGACCCTGGCCTGGGGGGCGGCAGGCCTCTGCGCAGCGCTCCACCTGCTCCAGTCCGTTGAATTCTGGGCTCAGGGTGAAACCTCGACCCTCCTGGGCCAGGGGAGTAGACGGGCACTGAGCTAAGGCCAGAAGACTTGTCCTTGCGGCAGTCCTTTGAGATGACCACGTGTTCTGGGGCCAGGGCCGGGGTTCAGGCCACCGCCCGCGGCTGCCAGCGAGTGTCAGACCCAGGCCTGGTGCCGCGACGGTTCTCAGTTCTGGCACGACCCCAGGATTTCAGCCGTGTCTAGTTGAGATTGTATTTCAAATTCTGTGCACACTTTCCTGTCTGATGTCTAAACGTGTTTAGATGGAAGCAGAATATGGAAATGTGAGATCTTTCTTCTCGAATCCTTTCAGGACAAGGAAACAAAGACGGGGACATGTGGCTACTGTGGACTGCAGTTCAGACATCAGCATCACTAGCACGACGTGCATCGTGGTCCTGGGGGCCATGCGTGCGGGCCGCCCGGCGTGAACATACAACAGAGCCTCTTGCCGGTGCCGAATAAATGGTGTTGTCATCCCGGATGGCGAGCCACGTGCTTGTTTCTTTCAGAGAACCGACGTTGGAAAATGAAGGTGCACTTACAGGTGCAGACCAAAGCGGGGTCCCCCTCCGGGGCGCGTGCCAGCCCTTCTGCAGCGCGTCCTTGCTCCGTGCGACCATACTCGGTTGCTCAGGGACGGGGGGTGGGGAGAACTGCTCTGATTCTGCAGAACGGAGGTTCATCAAGCTTAAGGCTCCCCCAGGGGCTGGCGCTGGGCTCAGGCTTCGTGCTCCGAAAGCATGTGCTCCCCACCCCCCTACCACTTACCTGCAGTGACACTTCCCTTCTGTCCTCTTGTTTCGGGTGAAACGCAGAATCTTAAAGCCCGGGAAGCATCTGTATTAACAGTCCCATGCAGGCCAGATTCAGGGTAATCTGTGTAGTTAACAGAGCAGTAAGGTAACAGAAGAGTAACAGTAGGACTTTGGAGGGAAGGGAAAGGAGGCTGGGTAGAATGCCCGCGAGCCCTGACATGCGGTACGTGGGGTCCAGGGGGAGGCAGTGATGGGGCAACACGAGGTGAGGCGCTCTTAACCCAAGGAGGGAAGGGAGCTGGAGGGAAACCTGTACGGGCCACGCCAACATCCCAGCAAGACTGGTGAGGACACAGCTACGGATATTCTGATTCTAAAGAATTGTAAGCTCCAAACTATAGGGTCTAGAGAAAACTACTTGAGCTTCCAGATGAAAGAACAGATTACCTGATGGAGGTGTTATCAGAACGACATGCAACTTTTCATTCCTAGGAGCTAGAGACAGTGAAGAGCATCACTAGCCTAGAACAGTCACCCATCCTGAGGGGAATGGTTCGTGGGCACGGAGAGTGCAGAGCCCCTCCTGGACCCCTTGTGGGGCCAGCCCAGGCCTCGGGGGCAAGGGGAGGCAATGGGTGAGGCCTGCCGATTGTGTGCCCCAGTTCACACTCTGGGCACACTTGGGGGCGCACAGTGGGTCCTCATGAGGCTCTTCCAGCAGAAGTGCCTCTGAGCTAGCGTCAGAGGAGGGGCGTAGGGTGGGGGAAAGGGGCCAAGTGACCCTGGGGTCAGTGTGGGGGGAGCTGGAAGGGGCTGGTGGTCTGGTCAGGAGCAGGATGAACACAGGAGGGACATCACGCGGCCTTGGTGTTCAGGAGCTGCAGAGCCCTGTCTGAGCTGCATCTGAGTGGCGTGGGGCCTGCCAGGGGAGTAGCCCTGACCAGCACACGCCTGGACATGCGGGGGCTGGAGGGCAACAGAGAGCCGGGACACCCGTGGGAGGGGTCCCCTGGCCGAGTTGCTGGTTGCAGATGGGACTTCTGTCCTATTGGCCATGATTTTAAACTTGAGTGGGTGTGGAGTTCTACCAAACGCTTTCTCCATCTGTTGGAAGGTGATGCTTTTTCCATTAAATATGTGACATTGTGAATTACTCTGATTTTCTAAAGTGAAACCATTCCTTTGCCTGGAGAGGCCCCACTTGCTCCTGGTCTGGAATCCTTTTCCTATGGGGCCTCATGTGGTTTGGGGCTTCCGCATCTACGTTTAGGCTTGGATGAGGCTTTTTGAGCATTTCCTTTTCTCTGTCCTGGGTCTTGGTGTCAGGGTTTGCGCCCCTGGAGCTGGGTGGGGAGCCCTCAGGTTCTCGGCTCTCTGGAAGAGAAGGCGCAAGATTGCAATGACTGACTGACGGGGGTGCTCAAGAGAGTCCTGCGGGCCTGGCGCTGTGGCAGGAAGGTTTGATTTCCTGTGAGCTGCTAGCGCATTCACGTTTCTCCTTGAGCCAGTTTTGGTGCCTTGTATTTTTTTTCTTGATGTCTAGCCGTTTTACCTAGATTTTCACAGGTCCTGGCGTAAAGCTGTTGAGAGTGCTTTCTTGACATCTCGTCAGCGCTTCACGATCTGCATTGGCTTCCCCTCCTGAGGGGTTAGTGTGCCTTTTTGGTTTTTTTTCTGGCTGCATCTCTTCAGAGGTTCATTGACCCCTTAGGAGTCTTTGGTTTGTCCATCTGCTTGGCTGTATTTTTGGTTTTTGTTTGATTAACTTCTGTCCATTACCTTTGATTTCTATGTTCTTGCTGTTTATTTTGAAGTTCTCCTAACTTCTCGAGGTGGTGGTTTTACTGTGTTAAATTTCAGCATTCCTCTTCTCATGAGTATTTAATGCTATGAAGTTCACCCTAATCTCTGCTTTAGCCACACCGCCTTATTTTGATGGGTTGTATTTTCATTACTTTTCAGTTTTATTTTTTTTAAGTTTTTTATTGTTATGTTAATCACCATGCATTACATCATTAGTTTTTGATGTAGTGTTCCATGATTCATTGTTTGTGCATAACACCCAGTGCTCCATGCAGAACGTGCTCTCCTCAATACCCATCACCGGGCTAACCCATCCCCCACCTCCTCCCCTCTAGAACCCTCAGTTTGTTTCTCAGAGTCCATAGTCTCTCATGGTTTGTCATTACTCTTCAGTTCTAAATATAAGCGTGTAATTATTAGTGGCCAAGTAGATGGGAATATTCTGCTCTTAGCAATTTGTAGCCTAGTCTGAGAACATGTTCTGTATGATTCCATCCTTTGAAATCTGTTGGTTGAGACTTGCTTGACGGTCCGTTTCGTGGCTGGCTGCTCTGAGCGCCCTGGCTTGCAGGGGCTGACACCCTCGGGCTGGTGTGGCGTGGCCAGTGGGAGCTGCCCCCAGATGTGGGTTCGGGTGCTCCTCCACCAAGTTCTATCTCTTCTTTCTTGTTTCCCTTTTTAAAGAAGGACGTCTGGGGCTCTGCCGTTCATTTCCTCAGACTGAAAATGGCCTTTTCACTGAATTGAACCTCTTAAAATTATGAAGCGATTAGGTTCGTCTCTAGTAAAACATTTTGCTTTCAGGTCTGTTTTGCTTTTCTTATTTTGGCCACACCAACTTCTTTAGGTTAGTATTTGCATGTTCTGTGTTTTTAGTCTTTCTATCTTCAACATGAATGTATCCTTATGTTTTTATTGTGTCCTGAAAACAGAATGTAGTTGGATTTTTGCTACCCAATTTAAAATTCTTTGTGTTCTAACTGGAGATTTCAGTCCATTTTTATGTAGTGTAAAATACTTAGGTGTAAACTATCATCGTATTCTGCTCCTTGTCCCAACTCTTGCATGGTTCTGTTTCTTCTTGAAAAAATTCATTTTTTCATTCTCTTTTCCCTGTAATGCACTACAATTGTAGTTGAGTTTTCTTTAAAACAGAAAAGTCAAACGAAGACTGGGGAAAATATTGGCAGCTCATACGGTAAAGAAACTCACATCCTCAAATACAGGTCGATAGAGAAAAGATTCCGTCTTGGAGGGAAAATGGGAAAAGGCACAGACACTTGATGAATGAAGCACAAAGGGCCTGCGCACGTGTGTGAAGGCAGATCACAGGTGCCTGCTTAAATGTCCAGACCCAGTGGCAGGGCTGTGTGTGCCCAAGGGGAGCTGAGTTCTGCACCAAAACCCGCCGCAGTACCTTGTCGGGAAATCATCCCAAGGATAATTGTCCATTGTCCATTGGCAGACGTGGAAAAGATGCTACGCGCATGTTCATGCACGACCGTCAGGCAAATTTTACCAAACTAGGGCCTAGGAGATTGTTTCTCTTGCTTGATTCAGTGCGCTAATTGTAGCCATTGGAAGTGACTGTGTGGACTGTGGCGTGTTGACCGTGGCTTTGCTGATCGCTGCATGCTGACCGACACGTGCTGACCGTGGCCGTGCTGACCGCTGCATGCTAACTGCCCGGTCTGGACCACCGCAGGTGTAGGGACGCTGCCCCATCAGGAGCCGCTAGCTGGAATCTGCAGGACGCCGTGTGTTGCAGCCCCTCGCTCACTGAAACACTGACCGTTTGGGAATGCGGTTTGGGTGACCCCCACCATCCTCGCTGTCCTCCGATTTTATAAGTTGTGTAATAAACCAGAACCCTTCTGTTGGCATCATACAGTTTTCTGGGGAGGTAATGTCCTATGAGCATGGTGGTTCGGGAACTTTGGAGCCAGAAAGGCCACTATTCCCATCAGGCTGCAGAAGCTGGAGTGCGGGCTTCACACGGGGCGCCCCGAAGTCGCGCTAGCCCTCACGTTACCTGGCAGACACCACAGCCCTGGACACTGAGGCTAGAGTGGTGACTCATCCCAGGTGCCTGTGATTCCGCAGCCAGCGAGCCCCGCCCCCCAAGGGCGGAGCATGGGGTGGAGGCAGGGTGGGTGACGTCATCACGGGAATATGGGGGCGGGCCTGGATGACATACATCATCACATGTATGGGCGGGACGGGTGATGTCATCAGGTGGAACATTGGGGCTAGGGGTCGCATAACGTCATCACGCAAGGGTTTAGGGGCCTGGATGATGTCATCCACGTGAAGTTTGGGGTCGTGGAGTCAGATGACATCATGCAGTGCATTGTGGTGCGGTTGGGTGACATGAATGTGCGAAGCCTGGGGGGGTGGGGTTGGATGACGTCACACGTGGAGCATGGGGTTTGGGGCCTGGATGATGTCATCAGGCAGAGCATGGGGGCTCGTGGGGCCCGAGTGATGTCATCCACCAGGAGCATCCGGGGCAGGGGGTACAGGGTTCTGGATGACGTCATCCCTGAGCCCCTGAACCCTGCCTCTTGAGGCAGGGGTCCCCCCTGGGTCAGGCACTCCAGAAACGGGCTCATGTTTTTGGACCTAGTGTATATGTGTGCGACAGTCACCTCGGTTTCGGGTGGACGTGTTGGGCACCTGCCCCCTCCCACAGTGAGGCTGGTGATTTACAGTGGCTGCAGATACCTGGGAGTCCAGAGAGGAAAGGCACGGTTTCCTGGCGCTGCCTGAATGAGCCACCCCAGACTGGAGGCTTAGAACACAGCACCGCCCACTCTCGGGCCAGAAGTCTGAAGTCGGGGTGTCCCCGGGGCCGCCGGCGCCCTCCGTCAGAAGGCATGAGCAAGCCCCCTGGCCTGCGGGCAAGCTGGGGGGCCTGGGTTTGCAGACCATCACCCACCTCTGCCTTGGTGCTCGCTGGCCCTCCTGTCCCTGAGTGTCTGTCCTCGCATGACCTTCCTGTAAGGACACCAGCCACTGGTGGGGTCCCCCTGCTGCA
Organism: Leptonychotes weddellii; assembly: GCF_054177405.1. Classification (NCBI taxonomy): domain Eukaryota; kingdom Metazoa; phylum Chordata; class Mammalia; order Carnivora; family Phocidae; genus Leptonychotes; species Leptonychotes weddellii. Next base: position 1,022,529 of record NC_138375.1, read on the forward strand.
CTATGGCCTCATCTTCATCCGTGACACCTGCAAAGACAGCGTTTCCTAATAAGGCCTGTTCTTCCATTCTGGGCGGATGAGGGTTTTGGGGGACGCTTCTCTGGGGGCACACTCCCTGCTGTTGACTCCTGCACCGTGCTCACTAGACTTTGCCCACCTGACATCCAGCAGCAGCCCGCCATCTGGAAGAGTCAGGTGGGCGGCAGGACACACCCCTGCAGGCCCGATGACTCGGCACCACCACCTGCCACCTCGCAAGGTTTCAGCTCAGTGTGTGCGCAGAGGGATGGCTTGTCCCCACAGGGAGCCACAAAAGAAGTGGGGGTTCACCTCTTTATGAGAAAGCTTTCTGAATAAACACACAAACCTGAGGAATTTGCATAAGAAGGTAAAAACGCCATGTTTTCGTGTCCCAGTGAATCTTGAGACATAAAAATAGAAATCACTGTTTCTGAAATCAGATGAAGCAAACAAAAACCTATTAAAGTGGGAACACCCAGATACAGATTTCATCAGATGGACCAGATGCACAGAGGAGCGTTTGAGATCCCCACCTGAGGTGCGAGGCTTCTTTGGGGTAGCTCCCTCCTTTCAGCTCAGGAGGAACGCGGCTTCTGAGGCGCTTCGCAGGGGACCTGTGTCCTCAGGACGCTCTAAGGCCCAGTTCTGTCCGTGAGTTCAGTGAAAGCACAGTGGCGCACCTCGCGGCCCTTCCCGCGGGCCTCCCTGTCCGGCAGGTGCGGAAACAGGATGGCCCGCCCCAGGTGCAGCTCTAGGGCCTCCTTACTGTGCGGCTGAGTCCTGACCCTCCACGACCTCAGGGGAGCTGGCTCTCAGCCCTGCCCTGCTCCCCACACTCAGCCACCTATGCTAACTTAACTCCTTGGGGGTCACTGAAAGGAAGAGCAAACATTACAAGCACTGGGCTTTTATGAAGAGGGAACGTGTCACGATGGCTGGTTTTCCACAAGCAAGTCAGTAAGCTCCACTTACAGGCCGTGTCCCCGCTGCGTGGTCACCCCGTGACGCCTGTCTGCCCACGGTCAGGAGTGACATCACCAGGAGGACTCACAGCCCTCGTTGAGGCCCTGCCTGTAGGAGGCCCTTGTCCTTCTGAAAGCACGCCCCGACCCATGGCCCCCACGGCCCCCACGGCCCCCACGGCCTCCAGGCTGAAGACACAGCTCTCAGCACAGCCCACGAGGGGAAGAACATTAGACACCCCCCTCCCTGCAAAAAGAGAAGGGCTGTAACCTCAGGGAGCTCCAGGGAGACGCTCCTCACTCAGCATCACATACTTGGCTTCTGACAATTTGGCGCTGTCCCCGATCTCGGCCATCCTGTGGACATGGGCACCCTGGCTGCCGGGTGGCATCTCCCAGTGGCCTGTGAAGGATGGCTGTCACTGAGAAGGGGAGCCCTCCCTGTGAGCCCCTCACAGTCCGCGGGAGCATGCCAGCTGGGGACAGAGCTCTGAACGGCCGCCCCCCCCACCCCCCAGGGCTCTGCCGGCCTGGGCAGCAGCCGGGCCTCATTTCCTGCAGACCACTGTCCTGCCAACCGGTCCCGCGGCCCTGTTCCTGCCCCGGGGGGAGCCTTCTGCTCCATCCTCCAGATTGCACGGGCCCCCGGTTAATGCTGGCAGACTTTAGTCGCTTAGCTGTCCACCTCGCTGTCCGTCTTGCTGTCCGCCCTGCAGTCCACCCTGCAGTCCGCATGCGTCCCTGCTCTCCGGCGGGAGAGCACAGGCTTGTGTTTCTATGCGCAGGCTTGGCTTTCGGAGCTCCTTCAGCCCCGTGTCGGGGGCCCGTGAGGCGAAGCGGGACCCAGCCACTCGGCAGCACGTCCGTGGCTCCTCTTGCAGTCCTCTGCACTCTGCTGTGCGTGCGGCGCCCGCGTTCTCCGGGGCACTTAGGAGGAGCAGGGAAAGCACGTGGCTGTCTCCTGCAGAGGAAGGACATGGGGTTGGGGACTGGCGATGCCTGGGCTTTGGTGAGCAGCTCGGCTGGTGGGGGCCAGACCAGACGGCCTGGCGCTGAGGTCTGCGGGCGTGTTGGTCAGAACTGCCCAGTGTGCGGCCTGGGCCCCTGCCGCCCCACCAGGAAGGAGAAATCCCACCCGGGCTCGGCTTGGCTCACACACGGGGCCGCTGGGCCCAGGGGCCATGGAGGCAGGGAGGAAGGCCATGCGTGGAATCCCTCCCACCGGCCTGATGGAGGTGCCTCTCACTAGCTCTGAGACCAACGCTGGACACCTGCTTGGGCCCCTCCTGCAAGGCGACCAGCCAGGGCCTCAGGGTTGCCCTCACGGGAGTGACAGCCACTTTAGGGGTGGCGACTGTCCCTGCTCCCCCGGCCTCTGCCTCGCCCCTGGCAGGCGTCTGCACCATCCTCCAGGGGGCAGGTGTCCCTGATTGGTGGCCAGTCCATGGGCCCCGGGGGCTGGGATGGGAAGAGGACCAGCCCCCCGTTGTCAGGCTCCGGGGCACATTGGGAACATGTGCTTCTCATTCCTGTGGCCTTGGGCTCCGTGGGTTCCACATACTGCACTCGGGTCCCCACCTGGCAGGCCTGGCGGGGGCCAGCCCGGTGAGCACGAGGACCCAGCTCGCCGCAGCTGAGAGCCCCCGGCCATCAGTGCCATTCCGTGCCCAGTCGGGGTCACTGATGGACAGTAAGGCAACGGACAAGGCCAGAGAGCCCTCAGACTTCCTGGGGTGAAGGCCTGGGTCCCCCAGCAGCTGATACGGCTGAGGAGAACGGAGAATGGCTGGGCGGTGTTGGTGGGCGAGGCAGCCCCTGGCGGCCCCGCGGGTCTTCCTTCTGGAGCCCGTGGCTGTGAGGGGTTCTGACCTGACCGATGCCGGCAGGAGGGGCTCGCCCGCAGCTCCACGGGAGCCCGGCCACAGCTCCCCACAGCGGTCACCTGCTTTCACAGGCGCCCGAGCGAGGCTGGGTTGGCCTCCACACCCAGGGCCTAGGCCGCCCCCTGGAAACCGCCCCCCTACCTGCCCACCCGCGTGCAGCTGTCCCGGCTGATGGGGCCCAGGAGCCGTGGTCTCCCAGGCGGGTTGAGATGTGTTGGACCAGCCTCCTCCGACGGTGGGGAGCACGTGTAGCTGCTTTTGCCAGGGTGCAGGGGCCAGGCACCCTGTGCCCTCGCCGCCCCCCTGCGCCCTTGGCACCTGCGCCCTCGCTGCCCACCTGCTCCCTCGGTGCCTCCCAGGGAGGGAGCCCGGGTCTGGCCCAACTCTGAAGCCGCTGGTGACGAGTTCTGCCGCTGGCTCGTGAACCTCACGGGAAGAGGTGGCCCAAAGTGTAGGTGCCGACTCCCCAGTCACAAGGCGCATCTGCAAAAGCTAAGCAACAGTTTAGACACGAAGAGGGTGATTTTGCCAAGGGCAGGCGGAGGCCGTGGAGCCGCGTCCTTCCTGGCTTTGCCACAGCTGAACCGCGGCGATCACACGTGTGCGTGTGCCCTCGGGCCCAGCAGGACCAGGAGGACCTCAGAGCCGGCTGACCACGGGCAAGTTTTGAAGAGCAAAGTGAATGTCTATCCCACCTAATTTAAATTTCCTCCGAGAAATCAGTCATGCCCCGGGACGAGGGGTCGGGGGCGATGTCACGCAGAGCACGTCCGGGCCGGCGCGCCCCGCCATTCTCCACTCCCCGTCCAGACACAGGGGCTGGCGGCTTTCAGACTGGGACGCAAAAACTGCGTCCACTCGTGGCTGCCGCCTCCCGACACTGGGCAGAGCCGCCGTCTGAGACGTGCACTGTGTTGTGGGAAACGGCCACATTTAACAGAAGACGCTGTGTGGGGACAGAAGTGTTTCTCAGGGCGGGCCGGTCCACGGTGTCACATGGCGTGGGTCTGGCTCACAGCCGCTGTGGGAGCAGCACAGGGACCCGGGGACACTTTGCCCGTCCAGCAGACCCAGGACCACCACGTCTCGACACCAGCGGGACAGCACCCTCAGCCTGGGAGCCCACCTTGGGGGCCAGTGCACCCCGACTCTTTGGGGGTTTGCTGCACCTTGTTTCTCCGTAGGGGATAGGGTGCTGACGTCCTTAAGGCCCAGCGATGGGTGGGATGTGGAGGCCAAGCATCCCACGCAAAGTCAGAGTGGGCTCCGGAGAGCTGGTGTGCCACGGCCAGACCCGAGGGGGTGCCTCTGCCCGACTTGCCTGTGCTGAGCCGCTGTCCTGCTTGGCCAGGGGAGGGGGCGCCCATGCCACCGACGCCCTCCGGTCCAGGGGAGGGGACTGAGGCCACCAGACGTTTCAGGAACGGACTGATGGGGAAGGACGAGGAAGACAGAGGACGCCGAGTGACTAGATGTTGGGGGTCAGGAAAGGGCCCCCTGGTAGGAATCACCGACATGAGCCAGGCTGGTGGTCACCGGAGGGGCAGAGGGACGGAGCTGGCTCGCGTCTTGGGGTCCTCCCCTGGCCGACTCCGGGGGCCGTGGCAGTGGGGGCTCGGAGGTGGCAGCCTGGTCCTGCTCCGGACAGGAGCCCCTTCCTCACCTCCTCTCCTTTTGTGGATCAGAAATGAGGAAATCCAGAAGCAACTGTATTTTCTTGGACTCTGAAGAGATTTTTTTTTTATGTGGAGAAACTACTTTCGGATTTTTACCTGGGTCCACGTCACGGCCGTCCTGCCTTCTGTCCCCTCAAAGTCTAACAGTGAGAACTGTCTGCGTTACACTGTGATCCTTGAGAATTTATTTGAATACATTGTAATAAAATTTAAAAGGAAGACGTTTGTGGTTAGCGGTTTCTAGAGAGGATGAAGAAAGAACCTCCAAGCCGCCGGAGAGCCCGTCTTCCCTGAGCGGAGCAGCGTGCTCTGTTCACGGCTCCTCGGCGCGGATGGGGCCCGCCTGCAAGGGGAACGCCTGCAGCCGTGGGGCAGAGTGTCGTCCTTGGCCCTTGAGTGGAGGAAAGAGCTTTGCCTACGTCAGGAAGCGCCCCGACGGGGGCCAGGCTGGGGGCTCGCCTGCTTGAGGGTCCAGGAGGCACCCGCCCTGCGCCAGCCTCGGCGGGGGGGCAATGCCTGTCAGCGGGACTTGGAATGCAGCCTGCCGAGAGGAGTGCACCCGCTGCTTCCCCTAAAGGGCAGGAGCAGGGGAGGCCTCGCGGCATGGCCACCAGCTGCTGGGTGGCCTGGGGAGCACGCTGGGACCCTGAGTGTGGGCACGGCCAGCCCCTGCCCAGCCGCCGCGCGCCCTGGCCTGTCCAGCAGAGGGCAGTGGTGCACAGCCGTGGCGGCTGGTCCAGGCGGGCGGCCCATTGAGCCCGCACCGGCCAGAGCTGTGTCAGGGAGGCCGGGACCTTGCGGGCATGATGCTGCCGCCCGAACCTGGCCCAGGAAAGGGGAGGGATGTTTGGGAGACCCGCCTGTGGAGTCCTAGCTCCGTTTGGTGGACAGAACACCTGAGGGCCACTGTCCCGCAGGAGCCCCCTCTTCTGCGTGTCCCCAGCAGGAGGCCATCAGCAGGACCTCCCGCTCTGCTGGCCGGCGAGCTTGTGGGCAGGTCCGCAGACCGCGTTCTCTGCAGAGGCCCAGCGGCACGGCAGCGCCCCGCCCAGCCACGGGCTCTGCGGCCACGTGGGTGGCAGGTGTGCAGGGGGCACGGCCTCCCAGGTGCCCCGCGTCTGAGGTGGCCTCCCAGCCCCTCGGGTGATTGGCCAGGAGCCCCGGAGCGAGGGAGGACCCCCCTGCGGGGCGGGCGCGGAGGCAGGTGGGACTGGCCGTCAGGGTGTCTGCTCCGAGGAGGGGCCTGGGCTCCCTGCGCGGGAGCGGAGCTGCCTTGGCTCCTCAGAGGCCCGTGTTAGTGCCATGGTACTAAGTTATTAGACGCGGGGAGATTTTGAATTTGTTTTTGTGCAGTTATTTGTAACTTAAGATGATGGTGTCTAACCCGGTTACCTTTCAGTTGCTTGCTCTCCAAATGCACCAGCTCCTATAAAATATGGATTAGGAGACTTTTAACAACTTAATCTGCATGTAGACGATCTGCTTCGGGGACTGTCCTGTGGCACGCCAGCCTCAGGACACGGGCAGGAGGGGTGGACGCCGCGGGCCCCACACTGACAAGTGCCTGGACCGGCCGACTGCACGCTCTGGGACCGTCTCATGCCCCGTAAACTCTTTCCTGACCCGCAATAATTATGTTTTTCTTGTTTGAACTTTCTCTTGGGGGATTTCTGGCATTCTTCTAATTTAGAGACTCCAGTGGAGAGAGCCGGTTTTGAGCCTCGCGGACAGCGTGAGGGCAGCGAGCCCACAGCCTGGGGCGTCCTCCGTGGCTCTGGTCACGTGGGGCGTGCGTGGCCTCCCCGCGGGCTTTGTGTGCGTGGACCCCGACAGCGGGCAGAGGTGCGGCAGGGTGTTTCCTGGTCCAGGAGCCCTCAGGGCACGCATGGCCCGCGGCTATTTGGCCTGAGTATCCACCGCCTGCTGGATGTCCACCCATCTGACCAGGCAGGGAGGTCCCGACCAGGACCTGGAGGAGACACGGCCCCGGGGCAGAGCGCAGCTGTTGCGGTTGGTCCGAGCTGGCCTCCAGCCCTGGCTTGCTAGTGACCGGTTGTGACAGTTGCCCCATGTCCTCATCTGTAGCATGCAGGCGATTCACACCTCCTCTTAGGGGAGCTGTGGACATTGTGGCGCATCTGGAAGCTCAGAGCCCAGTGCCCGGCGGGCGTGGACAAGGGGAGGGGGCAGGACACAGTACGTCTGTGCACTGTGTCCGTGGGCCGCAAGGACCGCGCCAGATCTGGATGTGGGGGCCGCTGAGGTTAGGTGAGCCGACGGGGCACCAGGAGTCATGCCGGCGATGAGACAGCAGCGCCGGGGGTGGAATTCGTGGCCACTCTCTGCAGACAGAGGTTTGATCGTGACACTCGGGACGTTTGCAATCAAGGAGAGGCTTGGGGACGTCAGTCATGCCTCAGGAGCATCGGCCCCCAAAGGAAGCCACGGGAAGGGAGGCGAGCGGTGGCCCTGCCTGAGCTCTGGGGGCACGCAGCCTCTGCTTCAGACCGTGCACTTCGTGGCACGTTTGGAGAACCACGCTGTCCTCAGTGCGCACGTGGTTGTCATAGTCCCTCGGCGAGGAACCGTGTCCCCTCTGCATCCGGGGCCGGAGTGCGGGCAGCTCCCCCCAGGATGGTCGTGGCCCAGAGCCCAGCGCAGGTGCCTTTCGCTCCTGGGGAGCGTCCCCATGTGAGGCAGCCTGGCAGATTCAGGTGCGCCACCATGCCCCCAGGGGTGCGGTTTGTGTCCTCCGTTGCGAGGCCCCTCTGCTTGACCCTTGCAAACCCACCAGGGAGCACGGGGTCCTGTTCTGCCTTTGGTCCTGGCCCCTGGGAAGACCGCCCACAGAGCTCCCATGTGCTCTTGCACCCCCGGGGCTCCCCCAACCTGAGCTTAGCGCCCCCGCCCCACCCGGAGGACCCTGGCAGCCCCTCCTCGCCTTCTGGGCCTTCCTGGCCTTTGGTGACCGTGTGCCGCCAGCCTGTGGTGGCGGGGGTCAGCCTGAGGATGACAGGCACAACTGGGAGTGAAGGTGATGCAATGGTTGTGACTGTGGTCCCAGGCGGTATCGTGGCCTCTGGTTGGGCAGACAGGCAGGTGCGTAGTCTCTCTCCCAGGGACTCGGGCTCCCAGACACACAGCCCGGAGCGCAGAGAACCAGGCCTGGCGGAAGCTCGCGCCACTGTCACCCGAGTTCCCCTTTCTGTCCCCACAGTGAAGGTCGTGGGAAAGTGGTGGTGGGAGCCGGGAGGTGGGCTTGTGCGTCAGCCCCGTGAGCTGCCCTCTCCAGCCTCAGTCCAGCCTGATGAGGCGCAGAGTGGAACCCCACACCACACACACCCTCTGGGGCTCCTGCAAGGGGATTCAGCACAGGGCACCGTAGCCGTGGGGTCCGGGCCGGAGGGCCTGGGGGATGATGGGGGCCTTGTGAAGGCCTCCCGCGGGGGGCAGAGGGGAGGGGAGCCAGCAGGCTGGCTCGGTGCCCCCACCCCGATTCTGACCACTGTAGACTCTTGCATATGTTGGGGACCAAGCCAGCCCCAGTGAGCTGAGGGTCCCGTGGCTGGAACCGCTGTGGGTGCCCCTCACCCAGCTGGGAGGACGCGTTGAGGACAGCACCCCCTTGGGGGTCATCTCCCCCCAAGCAGTGGTCTGGGTGCACCCACCTCCGTGCTCAGGCCCTGGGGCTCTGCCTGGCCAGTCGTCCCTGCGTGGACGCGGGTTCATGAACACAGTCTCCTCCCACTTCTGGGCCTTGACGTGAAAGGACATTATTGGTGCATTATCCACTTACACACTTGTCCGATGGCCTCTGGTCTCCTCTCTTGTTGGGTGCTCATTCTGACGGCACCTAACGCCATCCGACCTAGCCGGGCCTCCCCATCTTGCTACTCGTTCTTGTGTGGTGGACCGGGTCTCCATACCGCGACCACCTCTTTGCTGCCAGCCTGGTACTAATCACGTATTTTAGGGACGATTTTCTTCCCCTCTGGCCTCTGTGTCGAGTGCACTCTTTGCTCTTTCTCATGGCTGCCCTGCGAGTTACGCGGTGCACCCCGCCTTTGTACGGTGTGAACCGGGCGTTGCAGCATCTCCAACACAAGGACACACAGCAGCTCAGCGGGGTTCGGCCGTTCCCACCGTTTTCCCCCGACCTCTTTTGCTTCCACACCTCACAGCCTGTCACGGGCGCTTTCAGCTGCCAGGAGTATCTGCTTTTGCTCTTTCCGATGTGGTCATTTCTCCTGGACCCTCTGTGTTTGCATCGGGTCACTTGGGACTTCTGGACCGACGACCCGTCTCGGGTTCTGCTGTCCTGTCCGTAAGACGTATTCTTGGGCATAGAGTTTCCAGACGGCAGGTCTTTCTTCCCCTCAGTGCTGGGAAGATGTCCTTCCACGGTGTGCGGAGACTTCACGCGCCCTTGCTGTGCGTCCTCTTCTCCGTGAGGTCCTGCGTCAGGGCCGCGTGCCCGCGAGCAGGTGCTTGGGGTGGCCCGTGTGCCCGTGCGGCGGTTGGCAGCTGCCGCCGCCTGTGTCCTACGGGGGCTATAGGACCGGACTTCCCCGCGGAGCGGAACTCGGCTGCAGGAACGTGGGGAGGAGGCATGCGGACGCTGACGAGAAGGGGCGGGCGCAGCCGCATCTGCTCCCGGCCGTCCGGTGTGGAGAGTGAGCTTTACCTGCAGCCTGGCCACCTCTGGGCATCGTTGGTCTTTGTAATCTTTTCTGATCTGCTGGGGAAACGTTAAGACCTCATTTTGGGACCTGAGGATGACTTTCACCATCAGCCGTGTCCCTCTGGTTTGCGAGGAGGTACCTACGTGCAGACGCACTGGTTCTTGCTGCAAGTGTCACCCCGTGGGGTCAGGAGGCCCGCCTTGGTCTCCCTCCTGCAGGCGAGAGGCAGAGGTGGGTGTGGTGCAGGTAGACAGGGCGTGCTGGGGCTTGTCCTGCGTCCCCTCCTTCCCGCACGGCTCAGGCTTGGCTTCACTCCCCCACAGTCCTAGAAGCCTCGCAGCGTCACTTCTCCCCACACCTGCCTGAGCAGATTGGATGAGCCCGGAGGAAGGTGTTCTGTTTGGGGTGAGGGGAGGTGGGACAGAACTTTCCTTCGGAGCTGTGGGAAATATTCCATGGGCTTTGGGATCTGGGTCAACCCTACCGACAGTGCTTCCCAGCTTCTGCTGTCCACCTGTTTGAGGCCCACCGGAGAGTGATGACAAGATTTTAGTTGCGGTCAGGGAGCTATTTTTGAAGGCCAGAAGATAGACCAAAAACAGGGCATCCTGCAGTGGGCCCATTTTTCCTCACTGGACCACAGGGATGCAGAGAGCAGTTCTGAAAAGTCTCTGGGGCAAATTCCTTTCTCACTGTGGGGTGCTGTGTTTTGACTTAAGTGGGGATCTTTCAGCCCAGCATCTTGGTTTATATCTTGGTTTTCCCAATCCATTTGTGTTCTTTGTTAAGTACAGCTCCAGTCGTGACATCCTTATCATTTGGCTGGAAACCTTTGTAAAAACAGTCATGTGTACTTCCATTATTTTCTGTGCGCACCTGTGTCAGAGGCCCGAGTCCTGATTCTGAGGGTAGGGATCACCCCGCTGGTGGCCTCCCAGCATTAAACTGGCAGGATGCCCTCTCTCATCCTGGTCCTGGTCCTGGACATCCCTGGACCACAGACGGTGACCTTCGCTCGGAAGGGCGGAGCTCTGTGGAACTCAAGGGAAGTTCTTCCTATGGAGAGGAGGGTGTGCTTGTGGTTGAACCCAGAGACTCCGGTGTGGGGGAAGGGCAGGGGCCTCACGCCCTGGCCAGGCAGGCGCTGCTCTCCGATCTCACGTGTGTCTCACGTCCACAAAATGCACATCACAGCCGTGGGCATTTAAGCAGAAGATCTGAGGAGGTTGTAACTTCTAATTTTACTTGAGTTCCAGAAAAAACAAAAGAAGGAAATGTTTTCCATCATAGCCGCTGACCTTTTAAAAACCCAAACGATGTCCTCTCTTGTTTTTATTATCTGTGTTTTTCTCAGGTTCCCATGCAAGCGTGACTTTTATAAAGATCTTGAATCAATATAGAGATCACCAGTTAAATATCTTAATTTCACGAAGGAGGAAACTGTGTCTTGAGGAATCTTGAGTCAGATTTCAAACACCTGTCCAGCCCCGTGTCCCTGAGCTGTGGAGCGAAGGTCCTGCGCCCCCAGCCAGTTTCAGCCGTGGCCCTTCCTGCAGGTGACTGGCGGCAGCCACGCCCCACCGCCCATGCCCCACGCTGCGCAGCCCTGTGAGCTCAGCGAGGCCTGGCTTGCCCATGAGTGTGGGGCTCACGCATGAATGGCCAGGGTGAAAATATGGTAAATATTTTATTTAGAGGAGTACGCACCAGCTTGAGGGCTGATTTAAATTTCTTTCTGTCATTCTGTCTCTGTCCTTCTTTCTGTCTCTACACCACACAGCCACACGCACATACATACACATGTGCACGCACGCCACACACACACCACACGCATGTGCATGCACACACCACACACACACATGCATGTGCACGCACACCACACGGCCTCATGCACTATACACGTGTGTACACGTGTACTACACAGTCGCATGCACATGTGTGCACACACATGTGCACACCCCCCCACAACAGTCTCCTAGCCATGATTTCAAGCTGCGCATCACCTTCCTCACTGACCCTCACAGCCCCGAGAATAGCCACCTCCTGAAACCTTCTGGAAGGCTCTCTGGGAGCTGCTTCTTCTGGCTGAGCTTGCTGAATGCTGGGCCAGTGGCTGAAGGGCAGCCCCGGTAAAGGGCCCCAGCATCAGAGAGCCTGGCCCCGAGTGGGCAGTAGAAGTCAGTGAGGTGCCATGGAAGGTGCCGGAAGACATGTGGGCTCCTTGCAGCTGCGCCCCAGCATGCCTGGGTGTCTGCTGTTATTTGGGGTTGTTGAGGCGTTGCTCTCTTTCAGAGAAGGACACGGTCGATGGACATGTGTCTCAACACCTGGAGAGCTCCTCGTCTCTTAGAGCCCCGATGACCCACCAGTTGTGCCCTGCTCACGAGGTGGCCACCCTATGAGGCCACCACCTGGCACGTTTGCACTTAGTGTGGCTTAGAGAGTGATTCGGGGTCCTGAAATTCCACCTGCTCTACCATGAAGACCGAGAAAATAGAACAAACCACTTGAGATCAGAAGAAAAAGATGTGTTTGAGAGGTGACTTTACATTAGTTTAAATTGTCATTAAAACCATAAGTAAACAGAAATAAGCAAAACTGTCAACCCTTAATGCCCTTCACTTGGTTCACTTGGTTCTGCCCCTCTGCTCCTCCCTCAACACCCTGTGCCCGGGGTCCCCGACAGCCAGGTGTGGGGCTGGGGCGGGGGAAACCTGTGTGAGCAGGGCATAGGGGAAGGGCGGGCACAGGACCCCATGCAGAGGGGTGTGTGTGGTGTGAGTGTTCATGTGAGCACGAGAATGATATCAGCGTGGGCGTGAGCATGAGTGTGAGGAGTGTGGGCGTGAGCATGACTGTCAATGTGGGCATGAGCATGCGTAGGAGCATGAATGTCTGTGGGTGTGAGCATGAGTGAATGTAGGTGTGAGTTTGTGAGTGTGGGCATGAGTGTGAACATGAGCATATGATTGTGAGCATGAGTGTGTGAGCATGAATGTGAGTGAGCACGAGTTTGAGTATATGATGTGAGCACTAGTGAGTCTGAGCATTCACATGCATATATGAATGTGAGCATGAGAGTGAGTGTGAGCACAAAGGTAAGTATATGACTGAGTGTGAGTGTGAGCATGAACAGAACTATATGAGTGTGACCACGAGTGTGAGTGTGAGCATGAACATGAGTATATGACTAGCTGTGAGCACAAGGGAGCGTGAGCATGAATGTGAGTATATGAGTGTGAACATGAGTGTGTGAGCACAAAGGTGAGCACATGGCTGGGTGTGGAGCATGAGTGTGAGTGTGAGCATGAATGTGATTATATGACTGAGTGTGAGCACAGGCGAGTGTGAGCATGAACGTGAGTATATGACTATGAGCATGAGTGTGAGCATGAGCCCACGAGGGGCGGCCCGGGCAGGGCGGCAGGAAGAAGGAGTGGGCTCCAGCCCGCATGGCTTCATATCAGGTGAGAATATGGGCCCCTCGTTCAAAAGCAAGAACAAAGCTCTCTCCTGTCTCTGAGCTTGTCCTCTGGGTCTGTGTTTGTTTTTTAATGGCTTTATTGAGTTATAATTCATATACCATTTCATATATAATTCACTGATTTAAAGTGTAAAATTCAATGATTTTTGGTATATTACATTATTTTAAAAATTATGGTATCATATATAAGCATAAAATTTATGATTTTAACCTTTCTTAAGTGTATAGTTCAGGGGCATTACGTACATTCACATTGTTGTACAACCACCCCTACCATCCATCTCTAGAACTTTCCATCTTCCCGAACTGGAACTCTGTCCCCATTAAACAGTAGCTCCCAGGCCCTCGCAGCCCCTGGTGCCCACCGTCCTACCCTCTGTCTCTGTGGATGGGATGACCGTAGGGGCCTCCTGTGAGCAGACTCAGCCAGCATTTGTCTTCCTGTGTCTGGCTTAGTCGGCATGTTGTCCTCAAGGTCCATCCCTGTGGGAGCAAGTATCAGCATCTCCTTGCTTTTGGGGATGAATAACATCCCACTGCATGCATGCCCCAGTTTATCCATGCATCTGTGCGTGGACACCTGGGCTGCTTCTACCCCTCGTCTGTTGTGACCCATGCCGCTCCACACACGGAAGCACCAAGCTCTCCTCGAGGACCTGCTTTCCTTGCTTTTGGTGCACACCCACCAGTGGAACTGGGTAGCTCTGTTTCACTTGTTACGTAATGTCGCACTTTCTTGGGTGTGGGGACACCCACAGGTGAGTGCAGATCCTTTCAGGGCCTCCCATGCAGGTCAGGCCTGGGGGCACAGGTGACTGACACTCCCAACCCCATGCCCAGCCCCTGGTCAGGAGGGGCTCAGTTGAGACCCAGGGAGGGGGAGAGGCAGAAATGTGGCCCGTTCCCTTCTCTCTAGCAGCGCCCCCACCACCCAGCTGCCACTGTCCCTCCGCTGACCCTCACCTGGTCTCCCCTCCTGTCCCTGCAACCCACCCTCAATGCAGCAGCCAGCAACGCCTCTCAAGCCTGGACAGAGTGACCAGGATGGGACCCATCCTCCTGGAAGGCATCTGGCCTGGGCTCTCTGCAGTGTCCCCTCCTGATCGCTCACCTGTTCCTGTGAGCACTGCTGGCTGAGGAAGGTCTCAGCCCCAAGCCCTGCTGTCTGAGGCCCCTTGCCCTCTCTGAGGTCTGCTTCTGCATGTGCTCACTTCCTGCCTCTTCCCCAGGACGTGAGCCCCACGTGGGTGTGGGTCTCCACAGCAGGGGCTGACGGGGGAGGATGCTCCATGCAAAGCAGGCCCACTGCCTTCCTGGGATCAGAGACCTGGGGCCTGGCTGGCTCTCTGGCCCGAGGGGCCTGGGCTGGCTGGAGGACGGTGCTTTCTGGAGAGACTGGGAGAAGGGCAGGCGGTGCTCCCCCAAAAGGCCTGGGGGGCAGTGCCAGGTGGGGCCTCGCTGGGTCCAGGCACCCCCCCAGGCCCTGGGGGCGCCCAGAGGCCTGGGGGGCAGTGCTAGGTGGGGCCTCGCTGGGTCCAGGCACCCCCCTCAGGCTCTGGGGGTGCCCAGAGGCCTGGGGGGCAGTGCCAGGTGGGGCCTCGCTGGGTCCAGGCACCCCCGCATGCCCTGGGGGCACCCAGAGGCCTGGGGGGCAGTGCCAGGTGGGGCCTCGCTGGGTCAGAGGCAGGGGCAGTTTCCTCTGTGCTGTGATGCATCAGGCGGGCAGTGGTTTACATGAGCAGAGGAGGGGAAAGTGGCGGGGGTGAAGGTCTCCCTGTGTCCCGTCCCGAGGCACCGCTTTCAAGTGCTGCCAACTGTTCAGAGAACAACTTCCCTTTAGGAGGCCGGGGACAGGATGAAGCACATGCATCCCTCCTCACTTGTGAGAAAGGACAATTTAAGGGTGAATCTAAGTTTTATTCAGGAAATATGGGGCTTTGCAGGGATTTCTCTTTTGATTTCATGAGTTCTAAAGGGAAATAGCCGTTCTTCTGGTTGCCTGGCATTTCCACACATAGGCCGAGGTGATGGGAATACACGGCATGCTTCCCTCACGCAGACGGAGCACCAGGCTTCAGCACGGGACTCCCAGGAGGAGAGTCATCTGAGTCCAGTGATTCTGAGCAGCTGCGACACACTGGTCAGGAAACAAAACCCAAAGGCTGAGCCTGTGCCCACTCCTACCCCTGGGGCAGCGTGCACCTCCGCTGGTCAGGAGCCGTCCCACAGGGGCATCAACAGCAGCATGTATGCAGAGCAGTGGGGAGCCTGCTCAGGAGACATTGTAAGAGGAAGGGAGGGTGACTCTCTCCCAACTTCTCATTGGGTCTGAATCTTAGTCTAAATGTCCAACTAAAATCAACAGTTGGGGACAGGAAACCAATACACAAAAAGCTGAAGAGTTAACTTGGCCAGCGCTCAGATGTGCTCGTGAAGCGGCTGATTGCTTATGGGGCAGGAAATGCATTTGTTTGGTGACCAAGGCCTTGAAGCCCGAGGAACAGGCCATCTATAGGCACATGGCCGGGCCCCTCAGAGCAGGGGGTATGACTCATCTGGGGACCCCCATTGTCAGATGGCAGAGCAGCAGACATCCATGGCTCAGAAGGGGGAATCTTCTGACTGTAGTCTGGTGGACTCACCCCATGGATAGACAATTGATGGTTGATGATAAATGGATGGATGGATGGATGGATGGATGGATGGATGGGTGGGTGGATGAATGGATGGAGGACAGATGGATGATGGATGGATAGATGGATATATGGATAGATAGATGGATGATGGATGGATAGTTGGATGGATGGATAGATGGATATATGGATGGATAGCTGGATGGATGGATAGATGGATATATGGATGGATAGATGGATATATGGATGGATGGATGGATGATAGATGGATGTATAGATGGAGGGATGGATGGATGGGTGGATGGGTGGATGGATAGATGGATGATGGATGGATAGATGGATAGATGATAGATGGATGGATGGATGGTTGGATAGATGACAATGGCTGATGGATGTATAGATGGATGATGGATGGATAGATGGATGGATGGATGGATGGATAGATGACAGATGGATGGATGGATGATAGATGGATGTATATATAGATGGATGGATGGATAGATGGATGGATGGATAGATGAATGGATGGATAGATGACAGATGGATGATGGATGTATAGATGGATGGATGGATGGATGACGGATGGATGATGGATGGATAGATAGGTGGATGGATGAATGGATGGATGATAAATGCATAGATGGATAGGTGGATATATGGATAGATGGGTGGATGAGAGATGGATGTATATATGGGTAGATGGATGGATGGATAGATAGATGATGGATGGATAGATGGATAGATGATGGATGGATGGATGAATAGATGGATGGATGGCTGGATGGATACATAGATGATGGATGGATGGATAGATGGATGGATGAATAGATGACGGATGGATAGTTGGATGGATAGATGATAAATGGATGGATGGATAGATGGATGGATAGGGGAAATGGGAGGTCTGTTTCAGAAGATGTTTTACAAAGACAGAGAGAGAAATAAATTGGGTTGGGATTTTGGTAGACAGCTAGTCTAAATAATGCAGACTTGGAGGTTCTCAGCCTGTTTCGAGGCTCAGAGTTTGCCGTGTGGCTGGGGCTGCAGGTAGGTCTGCGCTTGGCTGGCTGTTGAGACAAGTGTTTGTCAAGTGGCTTCCTGAGAAGCCGGCCCTGCTGCTGGGGAGGAGGGTTCTCCTCCCACCCTTCTTGGGAGGAAGTGCCCCCCTGACTGGACCCTGGCCACCTGAGCTGCACCTGCCCAGCCACTCTGCTGGTGCTGGCGCATGAGGCAGCCAAGGGCGAAGGGCGCCTGGAGTGTGGGCTTTCCCAGTGACCACAGGTCCGGTAAGGACTCGGCTTGGGCGCCACAGCCTCATAGGGAAGCTGGGGGATCCTGTGGTGGCTTCTCCTTCTGTGAGGCTGGGCAGTGTGGCCACTGGCAGGGTCATCATGAGTAGTGAGGCACGTGCTCAGCACAGAGCAGCCTGGTGAGGGTCGTGTCCTGCCACACGCCGTTTGTCTCTGGCACCCTGGCTTGTTTGCTGTGTGCAGGGCTTATTTCTGGCAAAAGGAGTGAGTTAGAGTGATATCTACTGGCCTGAAGAAACAAGCATGGTAAGTTGTGAAGTTAAAATACTGAGGAGTGAAACCAATACAGTTCTGGTTTTACCAAAAAGACCAAAAACCCAAACCAAGTTGCGGGCCACGCTGGCCAGCATGGTGGATGGTGGAGATGTGTGTTCACGTTTGCAGGAGCTCGGAGCTTGGGGCAGGGATGTTAGCATATGCCTCCTCCAGGGCAGCTGAGCTTGGAGGGAAGGGAAGCCATTCACTTCGCCTCACGCATTTTTGCACATTGCATGCTTTACTTGTAATTTTGTGACATAAAAAATTCAACGAGGAATTGCTTCTGGAGCCTCTTCCCCAAGATGACTTCCCCTGAGGGGCCTGGGAGTGAATGTGGCCTCCGACCCCTCCTGAGAGACAGCGCTGGGAGCTGCCCGGGGCAGCCAGGAACCCAGCAGAGCCCCTTGGACCTCTAACTCCCCAGGGCCGCGTGGATGCTTTAGTACCACCCTTCCCCTGAATCCTGACGTCCCGCTCCCTCCCATCCAGTCTTCCGTCACCAGACGTCCTGTAACGCAGTGCTGCCTGTCTTCCTCCAGCACCCTGTAGCCCCTTGAGGTCACATGCTCTCGGTCACTGCCATTCCCCAGTGCCTGGAACAGGGCACCGTAAATGCTCCTGGGGTGAATCAGTGAATGAATGAATGATTCCCCACTGACCTGAGGAGTGCCTGTGCGGTGGCACTGAGCCCCGTCCCACGTCGGTTCAGTGGAGGAGGGAAATTCGTCCTTCAGAGGAGGACACGTAGGAGATTATAAAACCCCTCGATTGGCCCTCCCCTCCCCTCCCCTGCAGCAAGAGAATCAGATGTGGGTCCACGTCGGAGACGGTCGGTGTGGTCCTTCTCCAGGATTCTCCCTGGAGCCACGCGAGCTGTTGTTAACATGACAGAAACACATCAGGCCCCATGTTCGCCCCGTCTGGGCTGACGAGGATTTAGAGCACCTCCTCTGAAGGAACGATCCCATTGACAGGAGGCAAACAAGTCTTCCCAGGGCACAGCAGCTCTTTCTGTGGGACAGACGGGAGAAGGGTCCATGGCAGGTTCCCTGCGTGTGGTCTCCGGGCTCTGAGCATTTTCATAGTAATTCGTAGATGTTACGTGAGTTTCCCGTGGCCGCCATAACACGGCTGCAGCCTGGGCGCCGCAGACCAGCAGTTTATTCCGTCCCAGGTCCGGAGGCCAGAAGTCAGAGGTGGAGGGGTCAGCGGGGCTGGTCCTTCTGGAGCCCCTGAGGGACACTGTGCCCCGGGCCTCTCTCGGCTTCGGGTGCTGGCCCCTGACAGTCCTCGGTGTTCCCCGGCTTGTGAGAGGCTTGTCTTGATCTCTGCCTCGTCTTCCCGTGTTCTCGCCGTGTGTCTGCATGTCTGAAACTCCCTCTCCTTGTGAGACACCGTGACTGGATTTAGGGCTCATGTTAACCTGACCGCATCTGCAGAGACCCTATTCCAAACGAGGTCACACGCACGGGTCCCAGGCTCCCAGGACTCTGGGGGCCAGCTGCCGGAGCACTGTGGCGAAGATGCCAGCCCCACCTAACAACGTCCAGATGATGCGCAACCATGCCCACCACGGGCCTGCTGCATGGGAGCATGCAGGTGGACCCCCATGCTGTGGGTGTCGTCCTGAGCGCGTGCTGGGGCCAGAGCTGGGGTCCCCACTCCATCCGTTCGGCACCGCTTCCCCGGAGGAAATGGCTGACAGACCGGGCTGACGGGACGTGGTCCGGAAACCGGAGCAAGTCAGGTGACCACTTTGAGGAGAACAGCAGACAGTGCTTGTTGTCAAAACCCTGAGCTTCCCAACAAATGGCGGGAGTTTGGAGAGCTGCGGTCAGCCCCGGCGAGCTGAGCGGTTTCCCTGCGCTCACAGACTGGGGTGATGCGGTCGATGAGCACAGGATGAATGTAATTTGCTTATGTTGTGAAATAAAACTTGTTGACATACAGAAGATCTATTTAGCTAAATGAACTGACAATTTGCCAACGACCGATGCAGATTGTTACAAAACTATGCGCGGGTAAAAGATGCACTTAAAGTTCAAGCTAGACCAGTGGATCGTCACACAACACATACAATTTACTGATAGAGTTTCAGATTTTATTTTATGACTAAGCTTTAGGAATCTCTAACTTGTTGAGTTTTGGTGTAATATCAAAGAAGAAGAATCCGCATTATTTGAAAATAGTATCAGAACACACCTTTCTTCTCCAGCTGCGTATCTGCGTGGGGCTTGGTTTCCCTCGTCCTTCAGCCGAAGCAGTATATCTGCACAGACTGAGCACAGACGCCCCCGCGAGCACTCAGCTGTCTGCTACTGAGCTAGACACGAAAGAGATTCGAAAAAGGTAAAACAATGCCACCCTTTCCACTATTTTTCTTGAAAAATAATTGTAATAAAAAGTATGCTACTTACGTTAACATGTGATGGATTGGTTTTTATTTTTAAATGAATCGATGCATATTTTTATGTGCCTTGTCCCAACTTCCAATATGGCGAAGAGCTGTGGACGTAAGCCACAAAGGAAAGCGTGTTGGTGTCCTCCGCTTCGGGTCCTGGGGACAAGTTTCCGGGGCCATAACTGTGAGGGCCACCTCCTTCTCCCTGAGTTTCTGCTCTGTCGGTCTTTGGGTGAGGGAGCACCTGTGTGTGCCGGGAGCGGCACCTGGCCACGGTGTGCAGAAGACAGGTGTGCTCCCTAGGGAGGCGTGGGTGCTCCAACAGCTCCACCTCCTCACGGAAAGGCCAGTGCCGGCCGCTGGGCTCAGGGTGGCAGTGGGATTTTGCCACGTTCAGTACCAAGCACCTTCCTCCTCCGCCACGTTGCTTGACAGTGGACGTAAGAGCACGTTGAGGAAAGGGGGCCCCCTCGCCACCGTGTGTTCACCAGTGGGCGGGGCTGCCGAGCCTGGGCGTTCTCCGATGCGCTCCTGAGTTTGCACCCCCCCATCGTGCTTGTCTGGTCAACAATTAGCAATGCATTAATTTATTTAGCGTAAGTGTTATTAAAATAAAGGTTATGATTTATTTCCCCAAACGCATTTTAGCCATGACCTGATGGGTCTGGCAGGAAGGTCCAAGTCACCCACCTGTGTCACCTTACTGCAGTGATGCCTGCATCCTAGGATGATGGCGATGCAGACTTTAACCAAGGAAGAGCAGCTGAAGTGCAAGGCGAGGACCAAGAAGCGTATTCTCCGGAGAAGGTGGGGACGTCGGCGTCGCTACCCTGGGCTTCCCGGCTCTGGGTGCTGCTGGTGGGTTCCTTCCTCACACAGAGAAGTCCCTTCCCCGCAGGGGCACGAGCTGAACCCGGGTTCCCTGCAGCCAAGGGAAGAGTCGTTCCAACTGGTGTGTCAGCTCTCACTTCCCACCAGAATGCCGCGTGATAAACTGTCCCCAGTCGGTGGCCTGGGGCAGGGAGCCGCTGATTTTCTAGTGTGTGGCCCAGGCTGGGTCCCTGGGTCTCAGGTGCCCTGGCTGGCTGTTGGCTAGTTTCGGGTGGTCTCTGAGGCTGACAAGGCACCTGGCCCCGTGCCCGGCATCTCCTGCTCCCAGGCTAGTCTGCCTGCATCAATCTCTGCTCCTTCCAGATTAAAATTCTCCTCCCGTAATCAGCAGGAGGCCATAACTTAAACGCTGTTCTAGGTGGCATCCCAGTCATGGCCTGCAGAAAAAGCCAGGCCACCCTGATTTTCCAGAGGAAGAAATGCACAGCGAGGGCCTGATTACCCAGCTGGTGGGGGGCCTCAGTGGGGACGGGGTGTGCCTAGCCCAGGCCTGTCCACCGCCGTGCACTCTGGGAGAAGCTGGAGCCGGGAGGAGGTGGTGCCCAGGCAGAGAAGTGGGGACCATGCCCTTCTCCGCGGGAAAGCCCCACCCTGGGCTCTGAGGGGCCGACCAACAGGGGAGCCGATGGGGAGCCCGGGCCCCGGGGCCCTGAGCAAAGGGCACCACCTGAACAGAGCCGACAGGGTGAGGGACTGAGGCCCCAGAGTGCGGGGCTCAGCGCACAGTCCCCTCTCTGCACAGACAGCCTGCTTCTTCCCCGCCCCCGACCCCTTTCCAGTGTGGCTGGCATTCAGGGGCCGATGGAGGGGCCGCGTGGATACGCACGGAGCAGCCGCGGGACCAGGACATTCGCCCAACGTAAGCGTGGCCTTTCCCTGCCACCTCGGCCGGCTCTGGAGCCGTGTGCCCCCCTGACAGCAGCTCGCCACTGACGACCACCGCCCCCCAACCTCCCGGGCCACCTGCTCTTCCTCAGCCATCGGCGTTTACTTGGAAGCAGTGAACTTTCTGGCTCGGGGTCGGTCCTGGACATCTGGCGCCCACCTCGTGAGAGGCTCCTCCTTCCCGGTGCAGCGGGCGGGGGCCACTTGTCTCGATCACTTGGGGCCTCTCCCCCGGGCAGCGGCGGGAGGAGGCGCTTTATTACCGCAGGGATATTGCGGATGCTTCTGCTAATTGAGTTTCATCCTCAGCATCGGGCTGCCCCTTTCCTTTGCATACACATCTGCATCCTGAGTGAGTTATGGTGGCTTTGCTAATAAACGGAGCTTGTTTTCTGGCTGGAATGGCCATCGTGTGCCCTGGAGGCGGCCCAGCCACAAGGGAGGTGATTCCAGACATTTGCTGGCGTCAGGAGTTTGCTCTCCGTGCGGACACTGTCATAGGGAAAGTTCCCGAGCAGGGAAAGATGCAGCCGAGGCATTAGCCATGCTGTTCAGTGACTTCACCTGACACCCACACGAGAAACTCACTCCCAGTCCAGCTGAAAATTGCAGACAAGCGTCTCCCCTGGTGCCGCCATGGCCGTGGCCTTGCGGCCCCGCACTGCCCAGCACAGAACAGATTTGTCTCTCCACTCCCCCAAATGTGGGAGGAAAAGCTGGGGCTGGACAGTTGTCAGAGACCCTTGTGTGTTTATGTTTCAGATTCACTGGGGGTCTCTCGAGAGTCGGGAGGGCCCACGGCCCCGCCCAGCTCAGCCTGCTCCCTGATGGTGCCCCCCCGTCTCCCTTGTGCAGCCCACGCGGGGAGGGAGGTGGCCTTCTGAGGGTCACAGGCATGCAGCCTGGCCGTGGGCACCGTGGCCCCGAGCCTCTGCGCTGGCTCGTCTGTGGGCCCTCTGTACCCTGCCCGGGGCTGGTGCCCAGCCTGCCTGGTCCTCCCTGGCCCCCGTGGGGCGATGCTCCGGCACCCAGACCTTGTGGAATGGGGGCTCACCCGCTGAGCCCTGTAGCCCCCCCCTGGTTTCTGGGCTCTGCTCCTGCTCCCCAAGGAGCCCTCCCCACATGCCTTCCCCACACAGGGAGGAAGGGGGTGTGCGGAGCCTGAGCAAGGGGACAGGAGACTCGGAGGCAGGTGGTGGGGCCCGCCTCTGCTCTCGGCTCTGGCCCACCGCCCCCACCCTGTCCACACGTCCACACGTCCACACTGGTCGCCATGGTTCCCACCCCACACGCAGAGCACGGCTTTCCTTCCCCTGGTGGATGGCAGGTGCTTGTCCTCAACTATGTCGTGAGTGTTTGGGATTGTCACCGGAATGGCCATCTGCCTGTGCGTCCTTGTCCTGATGGCACGGGGTCCCCGACACCGACTTGTCCTCCAGCCATCAGAGGGGTGGGGACGAACAGCATCCTGACTGAGGGGCGATGGGCCTCCGAGCCGGACGGATACCCACTCACAGCGGGAGACTCACAATCACATGCTCACAAAAGGTCACATTTGCAATAAGTAAAAAGGAAATGTAGGTAATTGGTTCTGGAGCCCGTTAATACCTCTGCCGGCCTGAGAGGCAATCTGACGGACTTGAAACCTTTTTGTTCAGGTAATTAAAAATGAGATTTCATTATATCATTAAAAATGAGGGCCAGCAAGCTGTTTCCTCGGATACTATAATGTTATCAGAAGAGGCACCGCACACACTCACGGGTCCCCCGGGCCCCCGGCTGGGATGGAGGCGGGTCCGCAGGTGCTGGGGAGTCGCACCCCACCATGAGGTCTGGGGGGAGCCGCAGAGATGATTCGCAGGACTGATTATAAGATAAATGGGAGGGAGAGGAGAAAGGCCTCCCGTGGCCCCACCCGCCGTCCCCAGACAAAGGCGCTCGGCCGGCTTCCGGAGCAGTGACGCCCGGTGGTCTGTCTGCCGGGGACGCGCGGGCTGTGGTGGGGCTTCGTGATGATGTCACAGGCCCCCCATCCTCATGGCAGGTCCCCAGGAAGTCCAGGCAAAAACTGCATCCTGTGACATCTCACTGCGTATACACTCCAAGGTGAAATGTCCCATCTGAAATAAAATGCAGACGTTTACACCAGCCGTGGTTATGTGTGTAATTTCTTCCTCAATCCCAACTGTGAACTCTTTGCAGGCACTTTCTTCAAACCCTCACGTGGCTGCTTTGTGGAAGACAGGCAGAATCTCACCGCTGGGAATTAGAGTTTAGAGTTCAGATGGCTTTACTGTTTCCATGATTGCAATAAAATGATCCCTACGCGGGGTGGCTGCCGCAGGAGTCTGTGGGCGCTGGCCACGCATCACGGCCGGTGCTCCGATCGTCCACGTCCCGTGCGAGCCGTGGCTGTGGACCGGGGGCCTGCAAACCCAGCCCTCAGCTCTCCTATGAAAAAGGATCATGAGATTCCAGGTCTTTCTTTTTTTAAGGCGCATTTTCTGGGTGAACAGAATTCTTCAGGAGACCCATTAATTTGTAAATAGAACAATTAGTTTTCACCCAGATTTTAGGGTTAAAAAAAAGAAATACTGAAGTAGATGTTTTGTGGCCATAACAAAAATACTTAACTAAATCCCAATTTTATGTAAAAATAAAATTACATGATGGAGAAATTGTGGTTTATTTCCTGGCTTATTTAGTGCCCTTCATAATTTGGATTTCCAGCATTCAGTCTTATTTTTAGCTACAAGGAATTCACGATTTAAAGTTGTCTCCTTCTATTTGCAGATTTTCTTCAAGCTGTGAGTGAAATTAGCTGCCACGACTGCGGATTTTTGATTTTTTTTTCGTTAAAAACCCGGCCCCGGGGCCTGCGGTTACCCAGCGACTGCGCTAGGCTGCGAGGCGCATCAGTTGCCCCGGGCCCAGACTGGGCACCGTCGTCCTAACTTGTCCTGCGGTTGGCGCTGCTCTGTGGGCGTCTGAGGACCCACCCCTCCCTCTTGGGAGCACTCGCTGCTTCTCCCCCACCCCACCCCTGCACTCCTGGCCTAGTTTTGCCTACTTTCCTCGGGGCAGCAGGGGCAGCGACGTCCTGGGCTCCACGTGCGGTAAAAGCTGTCCCTCTGCACAGCGGGCAGGTGGCCCCACGCCGGCCAGGCTTCACGCAGCTGCCACCCTCTCTGCCTCTCTGGGACCCTCCACGCATGCTGGGGGAGGGGGTGCTCTGTCCCTCCACGCTCCCCTGGCTGTCCTCCACCAGACCCCTGTCCACACATCCTGCTGTCAGCCCGCCCTTCCAGCTACAGGGGCCACGGCAGGACCCAGGAGCCATGCAGGACCCCAGGGGCTGTCCCGGGAGACCCAGCTCAGCCCTCAAAGCCTGAAGGAGCAGTAGATGCACGAGGTCACACCTGGATCAGCTGAGCCACACTCCACCTGTCCCACAGAATGATCACATGCAGGAAACGGGGAGCCAGGACTACACTCACAGGTGTCTCAGGTCTTAGGGGACTTTTGGAGAAGGCAGACCCTCCCTGCGCCCAGGCTTCAGTGACACACGGGAGTGGTCTGTGCTCCTTCCCGGACCCGGGGTCCCAGCTGGCAAGCAGCCCGCCTGAGGCGACACCTCTGGTAGCCAGACCCCCTTCGAACAGAGCTTGGTGACCTCTGCTCTCTGGTCCGGGAGCCCTCTGCCCCTCACTCAGGATCCCACGTGGTCACGGCGTGGCCCGTGACTTCCACTCCCCGCCTGGCCTGAGGGAGAGCCCCGCACGTGGTGTGGCCAGCAGGGTGGCTATCTACACTCCTGCTGGGGTGCTCGGACCCCTGGGAAAAGGCTACTCTTTCCAAGCCCCCCCAGGACCAGAGAAGCAGGCGGACACCCCCAGCTGGCCTCCCTCTGCCCCTGGTCCCCGGGGCCTTCAGGTCGCCTGGGGCCAGGAGGCGGAGTCCGGGCAGGCTGGTGCCAGGCCTCCGCATTCTTACCCCTGCCCGATGTCCTCCTCCAGCCCCTGGCCGCCTTCCTTCCCCAGGCTGGGATCTGGCTGGGACTGAACCAGCTCCGACACCGGCTTCCAACTCCCTGTCCCTGTTGTAGACGGGGCCGGAGGTTTGCCGGGCGCCCCACGTGAACTGGTGATCAGGCTCCCAATCGCTCACAGGTCTGCAGGGCCGTCTAACCTGCCCAGGGCTCAGACACAGGCTTAGAGTCTCCACAACAAATGCATTTAAGCCATTTTAACGAGGAAAATGCCCCTTTTAACCCATCTTGAATTCTGCAGTGCAAAAAAAAAAAAAAAAAGTAGTATCCATGAACGGCCACAATTACTTGGCTGATTATGCCCACGTGTACATTTAAAAATGTGATTTAAGGGGCACCTGGGTGGCTCAGTCGGTGAAGCGTCTGCCTTCGGCCCAGGTCATGATCCCGGGGTCCTGGGATCGAGTCCCGCGTCGGGCTCCCTGCTCAGTGCGGAGCTTGCTTCTCCCGCTGCCCTTCCCCCTTCTTGTACTCTTTGTCTCTCTCTCAAGTGAAAAAGTAAAATCTTAAAAAAATAATTATTTAACAAAATAAAAATAAAAATACGATTGAAGATCAAGCACCACTGGAACTCTCAGTTTAAAGGAGAACCAAACAAGTAGAACATAATATAAAAAAAAATTAACCCTCTTTCCTTAAAAATATTATATGGATCATTTGAAAATGGGAAATGGCCTTTGAGCTAATAAGACTGAGATTCTAATGTATGAGAAGCAAGTGAATTTGCTACTTTTATGAGACTAACGCCAGGGACCAACGTAGGTTGGTAATAATCACAGTGGGACCTTGCTCCTCCCTGGTCTGCCGGAGTCCGACTCGCCGTTGGGGTGATGCTGGTCCACACGCACTGCGCCCCTTCTCTGAAACACAGCCAGGGTTTCTCTATTCGGTCGATTGTCCTCACTCACAAGATTTAAGGAAAATCCCTATCTTTTTTTTAAAACCAGGGATATTATTTTTATTTTACTGGGAATCAAAAAAAAAAAAAACAGTCTTCGGGCTTCATGTCCAGGAACGCTCTGGGGACAGCGAGCACGGCCCCAGAGAGGCTTTCGTGCAGGGTGTGGACCTGGACCCGTGTCCTAAGGGGCCCACAAAGTCCTGCTCCATGTGTTTCAAACCACATCTGTCTGGATGTAAACCGGGTGGCCGTTCATCCACGTGCACCGTGCTTGGAATCGGGGGACATCGGGGAGCGGCGCTGTTCCCAACAGAGCAGGTGGAAGGGAGCACACAGGCCCCGGGCGGACACGCAAACCCCCGACGCCCCAGAAAGCGCGGCTGGGCCGTCCGGCAGCTGCTGGGAGTTTCGGGTCTCCCCTTGGCCTTTCCTCTCCCATGGGCCCTTCCTCTACTGTTTGTAGGAAGGGTTTGGGGCGGTGACCTAAATAATTTCTCAGACAGGAAGGCGTGATCTGATCGTCTGTGGCGAATGAAGCGTGGAGTCCTGCCCACTGACGGAGGCCTGGTCCCAGGTGGGGCTCCCGCGTCTGGGGGAGCCGCTGCCTTCCGAGGGCACCCCGTCAGCGAGCCGGGAGGCCGACAGGCGGTCCCATGTGCCACAGGCGCGGTGACAAGCCATTTTCAGACGGTGACTTATTTTTAAAGGCTTGGGTGTTCTCCAGTGTCTAATTAGTCCAGACGCTCGTTCTTCCTATTTTCAGATGAAATGGATTTTGAGGACGATTTTCGCTCACCTGGGGGTCTGGGTCTGAAGAACTCTGGCCCGTGAAGTCCTTTGTTATTTTACTGTGACCGTGCACCCCGGAAGGGTGAGGGAAAGGTCAGCAATAACTCTGCTGTTGCGTTTTAGCTGGGAAAAATGTAATATTGATCGATAAGAAAATGGGAGAGCACAACTATTAGTGCCTTACTTGATCTTCTCCGACCTTTACCCGCCATGTTGATTTTGTTCTTAAATGTTATGTCTCCCGTTCAAAAGGTTTGTCCTGTTTAGTCTCCTATTTAATTAATACATGATCTTCTTCACTCTCTCTAATGTTGCAACAAGACATTTCCTTGATTTCCTTGTTGAACCATTGTCCTCGCTCCATATTCTCTCTGCCGCTCTGACCGGTTCACACAGCGATTGGTTTGCCTGGAGCTGCTGCAGAATCCCATCAGCCGGCGTTTAATACCTCCGTCTCCCCGTAGGTCCTCGGAACAAATTGCTGTTTCAGACGAGAGAGACCTGCGTGGGCGAGCGCTCCGCCAGGAGGCCAGCCCATGTGTGTGTCTGCATCTGCATCTGCGTGTGCGTGCGTGTCTGCATGTGCACGTGGGTGTCTGTGTGCGTGTGTCCACATGTGTGCATATGTGTGCAATGCACGCATGTCTGCGTGTGCATGTGTGTGCGTGTCCGTGTGCTTGTGTCTGTGTGCACGTGTGTCTCTGTGTGTGTGTGCATGTGCGTGCATGTTTCTACGTGTGAGTCCCCACGTATGCAGGTGTGCATGCCAGGAGGTGAGCCTCGCGGGAGAGCCCAGGGGCCTCCTCTGAAGGCAAGTGGGACGGGAGCGTTTCACCTGCTGGGAGGCCAGAGTGCACGACGGGTCCAGGAAGACAGAGGTGCCAGCAGTGGGCTGTGCAGAGAGGGGCCCGGGCCTGGAAGATGGGCTCAGCTCAGGGCTCAGGGGCTGGTCCACACTGCCGACCAGCTGGTCGCACCTATATTGGGTTGAATAGTGTCCCTCCCCCAAATTCCTGCCCACCTGACACCGGCGGGTGTGACCTTATTCGGGAATGGCGTCTTTGCAGATACGATGGAGTTAAGATGAGGTCACGTGGCTTAAATCCATATGACTGGCGTTCTCATGAGAGACAGGCACAGACAGGGAGGCGGGGGTGGGAGTGAGGCGTCCACAGCCACCTCAGGGGGCAGAGGCCTGGGTCGGGTCGGCCCCGAAGCCTGCAGCAGGAACCGCCCCTGCGGGCACCTCGATCTTGGGTGTCGGACCTCTGCCCCTGTGAGAAAACACGCTTCTGCCTGTGGGAAGGGAAGCAGGACCCAAGGAGCAGAGGCTTCCCCGGCTTGCCTCCCACGCACGGGAGCTCCTGTGGGGTCACAGGTCCCACGCAGGAACTGGGGGTCGGACCTGTCCCCAGGGTGCTCCAGGCCCCGCTGGGCGGCTGGGCTGGGCCGTTCCACGCTGGCATCCCCACGTGCCAGGCAGGGCCGGGGACAGGGCTGGAGTTCCAGCAGGAGCCACGTGGGCCGCAGAGAGTGCTCCCTGCCCCCACTGTGGGACAGCCCCGCCCCGCGGAGGCTGGGGGCACGGCCACTGGGTCCTTGGCCATTCCCAGGGAGGCCACCGCCTTGTGCTGGTGCTTCTGCAAGATTCAAAACCAGTGCCGAGTGTGGGTTCATGATGCAGGGGGCTCTCTGGGCAGGAGGAGGGCAGGCGAGGCCCAAGGACCCCAGGGCCCTTCCCCTCCCACCATCTCTGCTCTCCTTCAGGGGCCCCTCCACGTTCTGTCCCTTCTCAGGGGACAGAGGGGAGGAAGGACGAAGATAAGGCCTCTCGGGGACAGGGTTATCTGGCTGACCTTTGGAGAGGCTGAAAGGGGAGTGTTGTCACCCAGAGGGCACAGAGGGGTGGCTGGGCGGGGGGCAGCCACCAGCTGCCAGAACGGTCCGAGGCAGGCCCGCGGAAACCGCCCGACGGCCTGACCCGCTGTCAACGCTGTCAGCACCACGGTGGCTCCCAGACGCCCAGACAGGCCTCCCGGCATGCATGAGTGCGCGAGTCCCCCTGCAGGGGCCTGTGTGGGGCGGCCGGCGGGAGGGGCCCAGAGGGGGCCTGGCAGGCCTCGTGGGGAGGAGGTAATAAGCTGTTTACTGGGACGTGGCCTTCAGGATGATGACCGAGCTGGGGATCGCCCCATCGGCTTCTCCTCAGGTTTGGTCAGATGCCTGGTCCTGCGCTCTCCAGGAGACCAGGCCTATCAGAGGGCACTCACTGGCTGCCGCTTTGTTTAGAAGAGGCAAGCCTTTCACTTGGTGGGTTCTGCATTCATTTGTAAATAAACAGCCTCCTGCCTAGGAAAGGGTGCAGAATAATCTCCATTTATTCATACCAAACACAGCCTCAGCAGTCCCGGAAGGCTCGTGTGACCGTTCATTGCACAGGGAGAGGAGAATCAGAAAACAGGTTTTTTCCCCCCAAATAATCATTGCTTTCCAGTTCCCTGGGATTGATTTCAGAGTAGAGAGGACCGTCCACAGATCATGATCTCACTTAATAGAGCGCTGGGGGGCTGCAGGGTGGGGAGAAGGCCGCTCCTGCCCAGAAGTCAGGACAGCTCCGAAGCTCTCCGCGATGTGCGGTATTTATTATGCACCTGCTTGCGTGGCAGGAGGGATTCTCGAATCACTGAATACCACTTCACAATAAAAACGACTTGATGTCGCTCTTTGGAAGTACAGCAGTTTTTATATCATTATAAAGATACCTCGACTGTGTTTTTCATAAGGTACATTTTATTAATCATATGTAACACGTGTGTTGCCAAAGCGAAATAATTTTTCAGGGCAAAAGAGGTGTGAGTTATAATCTTTTAAAGAGACGTTTTCTAGATTATGAATTCCATTCTGCCATAAAAACTGATCAAAACATAAAAAAACAAAACCCTGATATCCTAATATGCAAATGAGAAGGGAAAAGGTATTTTTAACCAATATAAATCTTTTTAAAAAGATTTTATTTATTTATTTGAGAGAGAAGGAGAGAGCGAGAGCACAGGGAGGGGGAGTGTCAGGCAGAGGGAGAAGCAGGCTTCCCGCCGAGCAGGGAGCCCGATGTGGGGCTCGATCCCAGGAGCCTGGGATCATGACCTGAGCCAAAGGCAGACGCTTAACGACTGAGCCACCCAGGCGCCTCTAACCAATATAAACCTTTATATTTTTTATTATTTAAGTTCAATTAGCCAACATACAGTACATCGTTAGTTTCAGAGGCAGTGTCAATAATTTATCAGTGCCGGGCGCCTGGGGGGCTCAGTCGGTGAAGCGTCTGCCTTCGGCTCAGGTCATGATCCCGGGGTCCTGGGATCAAGCCCCGCATCGGGCTCCCTGCTCCGCGGGAAGCCTGCTTCTCCCTCTCCCACTCCCCCTGCTTGTGTTCCTGCTCTCGCTATCTCTCTCTCTGTCAAATAAATAAATAAAATCTTTAAAAAAAAATAATTTATCAGTGCCAATATAAATCTTTAAATTACATTCTGTAAACTCCGCTCAAAAAAGCGACTGAATTTCAGTGAACCAAGGAAAGTGTTCGCTGTGTGCGCCTCTGAGCGGCCGACCAGCCCCGCTGTGGAGAACGGGGAGCACTGCGTGAACCCTCCATTCCGGAACGTGAGAAGGCTTGAACACGCCCCCGCAGGTCTGTCAGGGCGTGAGGGAGCGGGGCTGGGAACGGGTGAGAAGGGCAAGCCCAGGGCTAGCGCCCTGGGTGCCGAGACCATGCGGCCGCGTGGGGCTGCCCCGCCTGGGACACCTCGTGACTGTTCTTGGAAGGCCACCCGTGACGATTCAATGCTGTGTGCTCTTAACATGGTGCTTTGTGGTTGCCCCTTTTCTCTGAGGATCCTTACTTTTAAAATTTATTCTCAGCACGCAAAGAGGACATTCGGGAAGCTGGCTGGAAATGTTGGTTCTTGGGGAGTGGTCTCTGGCTCTCGGGTGGACCTGCCCGTCATGCACATGCCTTCCGTGGCAGAGGGGCTCTGGGCTTCGCATGCAGACACCCCAAGAGTGCCACGCGTCCCAAAGCGCGCGGAACAGTGTGGGGAGACGTGGTGAACTCGGCCTCCCGGCTGTTGGCGCACACACACAGGTCTCGGGGTCCCATGCTGGGTCGCACGCTGGTCCCCGATGAGGACCCCGAGAGCTCCTGGAATTGGCAACCTACACTCCTTTGTCCTCCGCAGCTGCCGTGACCCGAGCTGTGCCTGGTCAGCACGGCGGCTTCTCCCGCGGGGCGCGCTTGTCCAACGCCTGCGCCCTGGGAGAGCGGAGAGCGGTGGGGATCCTCTCGGCTCAGGTGAGACCAATGCCAAGACACGGTTCCTCGGCGGAACACTGGGCGGCCTCTGGCGTCTTCATAGTCACCCCGGCTCTGAACCGATCGGCACTTCCCATACACAGAAAACCCTGCTTTCCGACCAAGCCTTCTGCAGGGGCGCCTGCCACAGCTCGGCGGGAAGGCGATTCGGGACGCATTTCCCATGCTCTGAAGTCACGGCCCAGAGGGGTCCTGTCTGTGACAGTGGGGTTTCCCCTGAGAGGCGGGGGGCAGGGCTCGTCCCCGCTGTCTCCAGGAGCCCAGTGATGGATGCGCGTGTGGTGTTCAGGCCGTCCCCCAGGCGTAGCGTCGGGAATTGCTTTGTCTTCCGCCACCAGCTGTGAAATAGAGTGAGTCTTCAGGAAGAGGGCCAGTCAGACCCCTAGTGTGCCCGGGGTGTCCGTGCTCCCGCTCGGGCCCCGGGTGAGCGCCCGTCCGGCCTCGGTGACCCGCACCTGCTCTTCAGCTCGCCAGCGTCCTCGCGAAGGCCCTGTTCTGTTTAATTTGGACAGAGGTGGGACGTGGTGTGTGACTCAGGGTCCCAGCTGCGGGACACCCTGTGTGGGGGCGCTTGGGGGCTGCCCCCAGTGTGGGACGCCACTGTGCTGTCCCTGGGCAGTGCTGGGCACACAGGCCCAGGTTCCAGTCTGTGGATCGATTGGATGACGTGATTATTCAGATGTGGTTTGTTTTCCCCATGACTCAACTTAAGAAATGAGTCAGCCGGGTAACCCACGCCACGAGGCTGGGCTGGCGGGATTCGAGTGGAAGGAGGCCAGGTGATTCCTCGTTGTCCCTTTGCTCGTGCAATGAACTTTCTGACAGGCTGAAGCTGAATCCATTCAAGTCTGTGCAACGAAACAGGGTGATGCTCACCTTGTGGTGGGTGGTTCATCAGAGAGGGCTGCTCAGTTTCAAAGCCCGGAGCAGAGGTCCCAGGTGCTGGGGACGGAGGAGTGGCGATTTGGGTTGGCCGTGTGCGGGAGAGCAGCGGTGGGCTCTGCGGGCGGTGGCGGTGGGCTCTGCAGAGTCTACCGCCTGCCGGGCTGGGGCTGTTAGACTGTCTTGGGGGCACGCTGTGCGCAGCTGTCGGGCTCAGTGAACCATCAAAGGGACGCGGCGTGGTCCCGTGAGGTTGGGGGAGTTCTTTTATTGTGGCCCTTGTTGTTGACCGACTCCCCCAAAGCTGTGTGTCCCTCCCACGCAGTGTGGCGGGATGATCCAGGGCATGTGGCCCAGAGACTCCGGGGGGTCCCGAGGACCCTCCCCACATTCACACCTCTGTGTCGTTCTGTCCCCTCCGGGGGGGTGGGAGCTGGGACAGTGTGTGACCGCAGGATACGGCCAAGTCAGCATGTGTGCGATTTTGTGCACGCGACGACACGCCGTGCGAGCCAGAGGCTGGGGGTTCTGCCCCCACAGCAGGCTGCGTGTCCATGCACACACGCTCCTGCGTGTCCATGCGTGCCCTCGCACTGTCACACGCACACTTGCACACACGCATCCAGCAGGGCCTCAACTCCCAGCATGACGTCGCAGACCCTTGCTGGCGGGAGTCTGGCATCCCTGTGTCTCCCAGGGTGGGATCCGAGGGCAGGCTTCTGGCCAGTTCCGGGAGATTGTGCTCAAGAGCCAAAGGGACTGGTCTGTGAAAAGCAGAGTGAGCTCTTACTTACTTACAAAGACACGTGTGCAAATACAGCTGTTTTCCACGGATGGTCTTCTCAGCGGTGGGCGCAGGGTGAACTGTGGCGCTTTATCCGACGGGCGTCCCCTACCTAGCACCAGCATCCTGGCGTCTGGACACAGAAAACTGTTACTGCTGGTGTCTCCAGCCCTGTTGTGGTGCCGCTGAGCTGTGGGATGTGTGTTTGCTCACTGAGTGTGAGCCGTGGGCGTGGGTATGCGTGGCTGTGCCCGTGTGTGCGAGTGCATGCACGCCCCTGTGTGTATACTCTGCATGTCACCAGCTGAGCAGGCGTTCCCTTCTTGGGCCCATTTAAAAGCTGACACTTTGTGGCCTTGGACAGAGGCCAGAGAGGGTTTGAAGCGTGGACACCGTGGACGTGCTAGAACATTCTGTCTCTGGCGTCGTCCTCACCGGCAAGCCTGCCCACATCTGTGCCCGGGGTCTGGGTCTGGAGCCGGCAGCCTGGGGCCCCCTGAGGCCCCAGCCCTGTAGGCGTGGTGGGGGGCAGCGAGGGGGCTTCCCAGAGCAGGGCTCCAGACAGCGAGCTGCAGGCCCTGGTTTTGTTCACTGTTCTGGTTGTTTCTGAATCAGCTCCGTGCTCTGCTTGCCCACAGGGAGGAGATTCGTCTCTTAGGCTGGTCTGTCAGTCGATAAGGCAGCAGGGGTCCCACGGAGCACATGGGCAGCCGGTGATACCTGTCCCTTCCACCACGGTCCACAGCTCCTTTCTGACACGGCAGCTGCCACATCCCGCTTCCCAAGCTGTTTCCCAGAGCCGCCTGGTCTCCAGCCTTCTCCTGTGCCGTCCCAGCCCTGCAGGGCCCGGCACTGAGGGGCTCGACGGAAGGAAGACACGGTCATCAGCCCCAGGAGCGCAGCCCCCAACCCCCGCCCGGACCAGAGCTGCCATGGTGGGAGGGGGGCCCGGGGCTCAGGTGCAAAGCACTTTCCCTCCTCGTCCCTTCCCTTCTCACCTCTGCCGGCCAGGCCCCCCACGCCCGTCGCCTCCCCTCACCCCTCTGCTGCAGCTACCTGTCCGCACAGTGAGTAGACAAAGCCGCACTCGGCCCAGCAGCCACGCTGGGCCACGTGGTGCAGACACCGAGCCACGTAAGCAGAACACAGCTCCTCCTATACCCCCAGAAGTGTCTGGGGCAGTCCTCTCTGTATGCGTGGCTGGTTCGTAGGCGACAGAGATGAGCCCAAGGCCGTGAGACCCGGTCCTGACCCCAGCACTGACGTGACCCCAGGTGTGGGCTCCCCGGTCTGCGTGGAGCTGCGAGGTGCTCATGTGACACGTGGAGCATGCACACTTTCTTATTTACGTGTGCCTGGCCTTTCTCTACACCTGGACAGCCAGACAAAACCCCTGGGACATCACACACTGTGTTTATAAAATCAGTGGATTGGGTAGGATCATCCACATCACAGGATAATCGTGTATTTACAGAAGGACTCACCGCGTGGCTCCTTCGAGAGCTGCCCCTACCGTGCAGTCGCACACACGTGTGAGCACACACGCGAGCATGCACATACATGTGAGCACACAAGCACACACGTGTGCGTGCACATGGACACACATGTGAGCACATGCATACGTGTGGGCACACGTGCACACACACGCACATGTGAGCTCACAAGCATACCGTGAGCATGCACACATATGTGAGCACATGAGTGCATACACGTGAACACACGCATACGTGCACAGCATCCACAGTTTCAGTGGCTGGGGTTTTCAACGCCTCGGGTCTCCTGGAACTTTCTGGAGCTACACGGAAGGTATGACATGACATTCTCTGGAAGCTCTGAGCTGCGCGGGGGAGCTCTGTCCATCTGGACCTGCGTTTCTCTCCTTGCTCACCCTCGGCCTCCGATGTGTGGGCTGTGACAGCTGGAGGGCCGGGACGTGTCGGCGAGGCGCCCTTTCCTCACCTCTGCCTGTCACGTCGGACCCTCTGCCACTGTGGTATTTGGAAGTGCTCCCTGCTGCCGTGGGCCCTGCTGCAAGATGTGAGCCAGCAGCTGCCAGATGACACCCATCAGCCGGCCGGAGCGGGCGCTTGACCTTGCAGGCATGCGCTGGGGAAAATCCACAAGTGGGGGGTGGTGCTCAGCAGCCATCTGGCACATTCCAGAGGCTCTGGTGACCTGGGGGATGACGGGCACCCCCTTGCCCTTTCTGAAGGCCGTCCCTCCCGCCAAAAGCAGGAGAACCGGGCCGAGCTGGCCTGGACTATTCATTCATCAGCCAGACTGGCTGGATCTTGGAAAAGCCTAGCATTTTCCCTGCCCGCTTCTCCACTTGGGGGCAGGAATGTGAGGCAGGAGGCCGGCCTGCCTGGGCCTGCCGGCCTCCCTTCCTCTGCACCTGGCTCAGGTCGTCTGGAGACTTCTTGGGGCCCCACCGGCTCAAGAACTTAACTCCTCACAGCCTGCCCGCGGCCCTGAGGTCGGTCCCCGCTGGGACTTGCCGGGAAGATGCGGCGGGAAGGTGTGGCCGACTGCCGGCAGGCTTCGCCGTGGACAGGGGCGTCTGGGACACTCACTGCCTCCATCCTGTGTGTCTTAGCTTTCTCTGCAACAGACATACTTCTTACTTATATTAACAAAACAATAAAAATCCTGAAAAAGAACGAAAAATAAGTTTAAGGTAGCTTCATCACAGGAAGAATGAGACCATCGGTTTCATCAGGCGACTTTACTACCATATTCCTGCTTTCTTATTTTTTTTTTTTAATTAACAGACTCTAAGTTTTTAAGAGCAGTTTTAGGTTCATGGGAAGCTTGAATGGGAAGCCCAGAGCTCCCTGTCTCCTCTCGCTGACTTGGCACCCTGGGGGGGTGCACCTGTCACCACTGATGGTTCAGTCTGCACGGCTCACTCTTGGTGGTGTTCCTTTCATGAGTGTGGACATGTGTCATACAGAAGCAACCACTGCCCCACGGGTCCTCCGTGCTCCACCTGTCCACCCCTCCCCACGGCCGCCCACAGAAGCCGCCGGTCCTTTTACTGTCTGCGTGGTTTTGTCTTGGACACACACGACGTGTGTCCTTCTCGTGGCTTCTCCCACTTAGCAGCATGCACCGAGGTGTCCTCCACGTCCTGTACTTTCACTCCTGCCCCACGGGCTCCTTGTGGGTGACACGGGTCTGCCCCAGGCCTGCCCACGGGCCTCTGTGTTTCCCCACATGGTCTGTGCTCGTGGCAAACTCCATATTTCCTCATTCGCCTGGTGGGGCAGGGCGGCCTCTCCCACTGGTTTAGCTGCTGGTTTCTCTGGCCATGGAATCTGTTACCCTTCTGCACACACTCGCACACACCCACACACATGTGCACACATACACATGCATGCACATATTGATGCTGTCACGTGGCATCCAGACACCTTCAGAGATAAGGAATGGCCGAGCCTCGCAGGAGCCTGCGCAAGGCTGAGCGTGGAAGAAGGGCTCCAGCCTGACAGCAGAGGGGGTGTGTTCAATTGTCCTATCTCCCTGCTCCGCCCTCACACAGGGCGCATGAGGCCAAGGGAGCCCTTCCTCCTCGTGGGGTCCCTGCACCCAGGTCCCTGTGGGGCTAGGAGAACGAGCTGTGCCGTTAGGAGCCAGCACACGTGAGCCTGGGGGCTGGCCTATTTCCTCGTCCCCGTTCCCTCCCTTCCTCCCCCAGCTGAGTGGGAGGTTCGGGAACAGACCTCCTGGCTCCTTCCAGAATCATCCACCCCACTCATCTCGCAGGTCAGTGGGAATCGTGAGCACCCCAGCCTTTGTGCACGATGCAGATGGGTGCACTGACCATGGGTGTGAGTCTTCTTTCTTGTTCTTGGTGGCAGCCAGGTGGCCAGTCCGCATGGCTGAGCTTGGGCACCCACACGGCTGTTTGTCTTTCTACCCACAGCCACTTCAAGTCTGAATTCATCCCTGGCCAGCGAGTGAGATGTAACTCCAGACAGCTTCATCTCACTGATGCCCACATCCTCAAAGCCCTCCGTGCAAAACCCCATGGACCTGGGCTCAATGAAAAGCAGCTCCTGTCCTCAAGAAGCCCGAGTGCTGCAGAAGGGGGGAACCAGCCCGGAGTGGCCGCCTGGGGGTCGCTGTGGGCACATGTTCAAGAGTCACAGAGAAAGCCACCTCGTGGCTGGAGGTCTGTGGGGGCCCGGGCCACCAATCGGGATGGTGTTGGAAGGGCCTGTCCTGGGCCTTGTCTTCCAGCCCTTCCTACAAGCGGCCCCGTCCCCCAGCTTCGTCGTGGCCAGTGGGGGGATGCTCACGCACTCAGCCCTGACCCTCATCCACCTGCAGGCCCGGCACCAGCTGGGCGGAGGCAGGAGAAGAAAGGCGAGTCGGTTTGTGGGGACCACGGGGGCCTGTGGTGGAGGCCCGTGAGGGGTCTGGGATGGGGCTGCAGCCGGAGTGTGTAAGTGCCGCGGGGAGGCTCTTCACGCTGGGACGCCGTGGACGGGCTGACACTGCAGGCCAGGGTGTGGTGGGAACACACAGGAGCAAGCAGCTACCCCAGGCCCTGTCAACCAGGGGATACCAGCCTCGGCCTGGAGCCTGACTCGGGGGCGTGGTCAGCTCGGCGGCAGAGCAAACACCCCCAGTCTCAAGGAGCTATGTCTCCCCACCTTTCCACCTTGATGTGGGCTGGCTGCCGCTCTGCTCTGCGTCTCTCTTCATCCTGGCCACGAGGAGGGAGCGGCCCCGGTGGGACAAGCCTTCCTCGTGGGGACAGCAGGAGCGGGGGGCCCTCACACCTTCTGTCTCAAGTGGCTCACGGGGCACCCGCCCACGTCCCATTGCTGGGGTGGGTCACGTGGCAGAGCCCCGAGTCTGCGATGACGCGGCAAGTCACGGGAAATGGGCTTCTACCCCAAAGAGGAATGTCACGGTGGGCTGGGGTCTCCTAAAATACGTTCCTGGTACTCCGGCAGCATTCGCGTGAGGGCTTCAGGGGGCACTTCGAGGAATGGGCTCGCCATGTGCACGTCCCACCTGGCAGAGTATGGCTGCGTGGACAGGTGGCCACGTGAAGGCAGCTTCGTGGGGTGTCTTCATGGGCATCACACATTCTCTTCCCTCAAGAATGTGATTTAAATGTGGAATAGACGCCATGCTTTTTCGCTAGACTAATATGAAATCTTTTCTTTAATAGGTACTTGGATGTGAATAACTTGCAGTAAGTTTAAATGGGCTGATTAAACAAGCAATTGGTGTGCACTTAGTGTTAATCAGAAACTTTAGGTTGAATTATTAGCTGTAATTGGATTCCAGAACTCAGCTAGCGGGAGCTCCAGGGGTGGAGGTGGTCCCCACGCTGGGCCCACAGGGGTGCTGAGGGTGGGGCCTGCGGCTGCTGGTTCTCCTGCAGAGCACGCTCCCTCTGGGCGCGCTCCCCCTCCGGGCACGCTCCTGCAGGGAACTCTCCCCCTCTGGGCACACTCCCGTGGGAAACCTCCCCCTCCGGGCACGCTCCTGTGGGAACCCTCCCCCTCTGGGCACGCTCCCGTGGGAAACCTCCCCCTCCGGGCACGCTCCCGCGGGGCACACTCCCCCTCCGGGCACGCTCCTGCGGGAACCCTCCCTCTCCAGGCACTCTCCCGTGGGGCACACTCCCCCTCCGGGCACGCTCCCACGGGGAACTCTCCCCCTCCGGGCACGCTCCCATGGGGCACACTCCCCCTCCAGGCATGCTCCCGCGGGGAACTCTCCCCCTCCGGGCACGCTCCTGCGGGAACCCTCCCCCTCTGGGCACGCTCCCATGGGGCACACTCCTCCTCCGGGCACGCTCCCACGGGGCACACTCCTCAGGCAGCTGCACCAGGTCCCCGGTGTAGGTGGTCCCGTGCCCGGCGCGCCCAGACCCCGGCAGGAGGCCGTGTTGCGTTGGCACCCTTGTCACGGAGCCCATAAATCACGGCCCCGCGAGCCCTGCCACCCTGGACTCACAGCCACCGTGTCGCTAAACGGCACTGACTATTACTGCAGAGCAAATAAATGGCTATTTCACTTCGCAGATTACCTGTAATTGTGCTTGCACTGTGTCAACTTCAGGTTTAATTGGTGTGTAGGCTGCGAGGCATGAATTACGGCATGTGTAATTTATTTATGCAATAAAATTTGCCGTTAACTGGGAGAGGAAAAATAGAGAGAAAAATAATATGTTTCGCATGGTAATTACATAATAAAGTGTGAATTAGGAATATCGTGGGGACCATGAACTTGCTCTGGACCAGGGAAGACTGGGAAGCAGAACCGGCGCTTTACTCCCTGCCCGAAAGTGTGGGAGTTGCGGTTGGGACGCCAAGAGCCGGCGGAAGCATGGGTCGGTTCTGGGAGGCCGAGGCCGCACCCAGACGAGGACAGGTGCTTGGGCCAGGGAGGCCGAAGCAGGTGGAGAGTAAGGACCCCTTACGACGAACTCCACTTCCTTATGTGAAATCGAATCTTTGTGAAAGCAGCTTGTTGGTGGCAAGGTTTTTCACTTGGAGATGGGAAGAGAAGACAAAGCAGCACCGCTGGGCCTGCCGTGTTTCTTCTCACGGTCTGTGGCCACTAGGAGTCTGACAGTGCTCCTCACAGTAAAACCTTACACTGCAGTCCTCCGGCTTCCGTGTGACATTTCCAGCAAAGACAGGCTCTCCGTGCTCACACATAGTCCGTGGGATTCCTGAAAGGACCAGCACCCAGGGCACTGCTCCTGAGACCCAGAAGCAGGAATGACAGCAGGTCCAGGACCGTCCGGGTGACAGGGCCTCCTCCTGCGTGCGCCTGTCCTGCAGCTCAGCCGGGCCCCTTCTTACTGGAGAAGGAGCGCGTTGCCAGGTGGGACACGCAGGCTGCAGAACTCGAAAGGGACATTTTGAGGTGTGCTGTCCAGGGCTTGATGGCCAGGGAGGTGGCCATGGGCCATGGCGGGGACAGGGTGGGAAAGGCCTCTGGGGACAAGGGCCCCGAGGGCAGGGGGATGGGGGCCCAGGACTCCAGCGATGGCCAGATGACAAGGAGGTCACCAACTCGGTGGGCTCGGTGGCTCAGAGCCTAGGTCAGGTTCTCCCCACTGGCTGGACACCTTCATCCTCAGGCTTGTGGATGCCACTGCAGGGGGATTTGGGATAGCAGCGCCCAGGACCCCAAGAAGGGGAAGGGTCTAGATCCCCCAGGAGGACAGCCTGTGGGGAGAGGTCCTATGGCCCTGGGAGGTCTCTGAGAGTCTGCCTTGGAGCTGCCCAGACCTGACCGGGGTGTTGTTCTGGGGGCCTGGGAGGATGGCTTGGTTTTATTCTTCCTGTGAATCTACCTGGACCTGGAAAGTCCTGTCCCTCTCTGCCCCATGTGGCCCTGATCTTTCTGGGCTGAACCTAACGTAACCTTCCCTGAGCAGACCTAACCACCATCTTGGCCTTTATGAAGATGCATCTGTCCCAGGGAAACAACAGCAAAAATAAGCTACATCAAAATAGAAAGTTTTTGCACAGCAAAGAAAACCATCAACAAAGCGACAGGGCAACCTACTGAATGGGAAAAGATATTTACAAATCATATATGTGATATAGGGTCAATATCCAAAATATATAAAGAACGTATACACCAAAAAAATAAATAATCCAATTAAAATATCGGCAGAGGACCTAATCCAAAGAAGACACAGAGATGACCAACAGACACATGAAAAGATGCTCAATATCACTGATCATCAGGAAAATGCAGATCAGAACCACAGTGAGATACCACCTCACACCAGTCAGAATGGCTAAAATTAACAAGTCAGGAAACGACAGGTGTTGGTGGGGATGCAGAGAAAGGGGAACCTTCCCACACTGTTCGTGGGAATGCAAGCTGGTGCAGCCACCGTGGAGAACAGTACGCAGGTTCTTCAGAAAGTTAAAAATAGAGCTGCCCTAGGATCCAGGAATCATACTACTGGGTATTTACCCTCCAAAGTATAGAAACTAACTGGAAAAGATACACGTGCCCCGATGATTACAGCAGCATTTTCAACAACAGTGAAATTATGGAAGCAGCCCAGGTGTCCACGGACAGATGATGGATGAGGGAGATGTGGTATGTACACAATGGAATATTACTCAGCCATTGGACAGAATGAAATCTAGCCACTTGCAACAACGGGGATGGAACTAGAGGGTTTTATGCGGAATGAGGTAAGTCAGAGAAGGACAGATACCATTATGATCTCACTCATATGTGGAATCTAAAAAACATGAATAAACACACAAAAAGCAGACACAGACCCATAAACCCTGAGAACAGCTTGGTGGCCCCCAGAGGGGAGGATAGTGGGAGGGGCAGGCTTCCGGCATGCGTGAGTCAGTTATGTGGTGACAGAGGAAAGAGAAAGATAATATGTTTCACACGTGCAGGGAGCTCGGCATGTCGCACAGAGAAGTCGACTCCCTGTGTTGTATACCTGAAACTAACGTAGGATGGTCTATACAGTGTCAACTGTATTTCAGTTAAAAAGATAAAATATTGCAGTTACGAAATCTTAGCAATTTTAAATAATACATATTTGTTTATGTCTACATCAATGTACCTATATTAGATTACTTAAAAAAACCCCAAACGAAGCAAGGATGCTTCCGTCCTGCGCATGTGTCCATCCCGTCAGGGCCCCCTGGCCTCCAGCTCCTGGTCTGTCCGGCCGAGCACTCCAACAGGCAGGACTCACGGTGTCCTCGGTCTCCCAGCCTGAAATCGTAGCAAAGCTCAGACATCGCCCACCAGTGCTTGCGAGACGGTGAGCGGGGCCAACAGCATTTGCTCTTCGGCTGGGCGGCGGGGAGAGCAGAGTCCGGCGCCTGGGATAGAGGGATTTCTGGGGATCGTGTTGAGAGGGAACCAGCGTCCACCTCTGCTTCCCCTACAGACTGTCCCCATGTCACAGTTAGGGCAGGTGGACAGAAAGCCAGCGCTTCCTGACTGGACCTGTCAGGCGCCCCACACCGACCGGGGCCCCCGTGCTCACTCGGTCTCCCGCGGGTGCAGGAGATCACGCCGAATTTGCCCTGGACCGCTGCCCCACCCCATACGGTCACCTTGTCATGGGATCAGGATGATGCCAGATCAGCTCTGGCCTCTGCTTTCAGCGGGCTGGGCGCCGTCAGCCGCACCAGACAGATCAGCACCCATTGTCTGCTTCCAAAGCATCCCATGCATCTAGCAGCGGCCACCGTCCTCCTGGGTCAGGACAGTCAGTACTCCCCGCCTGCTTGTCCACGCCCATTCCTTCTGCGGGGAGCTCGTCAGCAGGAGCATTCGATGACTTCCCTGCAACCAGGCACCAGGGTCCCCGCCCAGGGATGGCCAGCAGGGCTCCGATGTCAGAATCCCATCCTCCTGCCTGTCCTTGCACGCCAGTCTCCAACAGTCACAGGCTGGCTTCCAGGCTCCATGCCCGCAGGGAAGGGAGAGGGACGGCAGGGGCACAGGCAGGGCTGTGTGGTTCCCCCCAGAGGCACCCCTGCCACCCCAGAGCTCGGAGGTCGGGTGGCCCTTCTGCACGGAGGTTCCTCCACACAGAGCAGACTGGGGATGTGGGCTACATCCAGGAAGAGAGCATCCCCCTGGGGAGGCAGCTCTGCCCAGACGAGAACCATTCCCAAGCAGAATGGATGCCTGAGGGCAGCCAGCCAGCAGGCTGAAAAATGAGGGGCCCGGAGGGCGGTCAGCCCCGCGGCTGCTTCCACGGTTGGTGACACCTGGCCAAGCCCCTTAGGAATGGACTCTTCCCCGCTTCCTCCCAGTAGCTCTCCCTGAGATGCATCTCATAGGGCTTCTCGGTCCCTGGGCATCAAAAACCCAGTTTGCACCCGGGCGTGGCCACGTGGCTGACCAGTTTCCGCACTGGCTCTCCCTCCCTTCTTGTCCTGGGATCACTTCTTGAGGAAACCAGCACCTCTGGGTCAGGCTTGGCTCTCCCCTGCCCAGGATCGTGCAGATGTGAGTAGCAGACCCCAGACCAGCCCTCTCTGGGGCCTGTCCCGTGGACTCCCGTTTATGTATGGGGTTATGCCAACAGGCAGCCGGCCGGTGAGCTCTCTGTGCCCTCAGATCCGCCCTGGCTAGGAGTCGGGGGCCCCTTGCAAACCCCGGGTTCCCTGAAGGTGCCGACTCCCTGGGGCCCACAGCTCTGAGGTTTTATCTATTTGACATGTGATTTCCTCTGGAAAGGGGCCGGGGACGCTGGGGGTTGGCCCTAGGCCTCTGCCAGGAAGGCTCAGGATGGCAGGCTGGTCCTTCTGCATAAAGGCAGGACCCTCCCTCCAGCTGACTGTCAAGGCGGTCTCCCTGGACTGCCTGGGCGTGAGGGGTGGGGGGTGCCTCCTGGGCTGTGGGTGACCACCTCTCCTGGCCTCCAGGGCTCCTGCATGGGCCCTGCCCTTCCCCCCCCCCCCCACCACAACACGTTCCCACCACGCGCTCACTGATCAGCCCGGCTCTCCTCCCTCCATCCCTCCATCACCTCTCAGTCTCCTCTCTCTTCCTCCCTGTATGCGCCTCCATTGTGCACCTGGGAGAGCCTGCTGGGTGGGAGAAGGCAGCCCAGGTACGGTTCCAGGTCAGCTCCCAGCCCAGACACAGGCCCCTTGCTTCCTGCGGTTTGCCTCCTTCCCGAACGCCTGAGCGGCCAGGCGTGTGCGCTCCGTGCAGATGGGAAGGGACAGTGGGCACCTGCCCTGGAGGCGCCTCCTGTCTGGCGGAGGCACCCAGAGGAGAACTCACAAGGGCGGCAGGGAGAGGGGTGCCCCCAGGACAGGGGCCGGGAGGGGCGCTGCAGCTGTTAGGCAAGGGCTCCTGCCCCCGCAGGCGGGAGAGTCCCAGAGGGAGACTGGAGGGGACAGGCGGGAGAAGGTGCCGTGCGCTGACAGACCAGGCCTGGCGAGACGGTGTTGCTGCTGGTTGGGCCCTGGACGCGGTTGCTGGTGGCTCTGTGGGCTCTGTGGTGGGTCCTCGGAAGCCCCCTCGGGGCTCTGCTTCAGCGGCGTGGTACCTGCTTGAAGGTGCTCTCTGGAGGCTAAATGTTGGCAGACGAGCGGGTTCCCTTTGCCGCTCTGGCAGCCCGCTCACCACGGTGCCTCCGTGCCCCGCAGCCCCTGCCGGGCCGGCCAGGTCCCAGCCCGGAGAGCACCCTGCACGGCCCGCAGAGTGAGACCCCGTGGTGCTCGGCCTGCCCCTAGCTGGGAGCGGCGGGGTGAGGCCAGCAGTGACCGTCACCTCCGTGAAATGCTTCACCAGCTGTACCCGGACCCCGGAAAGCTCTCCTCTGACTGGCGTCTTGAGGG
This sequence comes from Leptonychotes weddellii, assembly GCF_054177405.1. Classification (NCBI taxonomy): domain Eukaryota; kingdom Metazoa; phylum Chordata; class Mammalia; order Carnivora; family Phocidae; genus Leptonychotes; species Leptonychotes weddellii. The sequence goes on from NC_138375.1 coordinate 1,066,721, forward strand.
CTGTGCCCTGGAAACGCATCCATAGCCAGATGCTTTTCTGCAGTCGGTGTTCTTGAAAAGCCTTGTCAGCGTCCCGCAAGCGGTCATTGCAAAAACGCGCATACAGAAAACAATTGGGAAAAGTTCATCGGGATTATGTATGCTCCGAGTGAGGTCATCACGCATGACTTTTATTTTTTCTTAAACTCCTTGGTGGTTTCCGAATGTTCTGTCCAAGTGTCTAGAGTAACAGAAGAACAATCTGCATGGAGGGAAGGACTGCAGTCGCCCCGAGGACACGGGGCTCGGGTGCATTTACTGTTGGACATTTGTCACAATCCAAGCTGTGTAGATGCTTCCCCCACAGCTAGAAACGGAGAGAAACACAGAGAAATGGTGGGGCGGGCGATTTATGCGCTCTTTCTCCCCGACACAAAAGAGTAATGGGGAGGTCATGTGGGCAAGGTCAAAGGACAATTTGACTTTTGCAGGATGACCCGGGGCCATCTGTCCTTTGCGGAGCTGATGAGCTGTCAGTGCGGGGTGAAGGGAGGAAGGGGGGCTGCTGCACTGATGAGAGCCCAGCGCCCCCTGGACGGGGCCCCACGCACCGTCCCTGCGCTCAGCCTGGAGGTCCAGGGGAGCACAGCCTAGGAGGGGCCCTGGACGGCCCTGGAAGGGGTCTCGCCCCGGGACTGGCCTCCAAGGAAGGAAGGCCCTTCTCCCTGCGGAAACCCATGCAGAGCAGCACTGCCCCCTGGTCCTTTAACTGGGAGCTGTTCCTGGGGGGCTTTCTTCCAAAGTCACTTCTTCCACGTGGAACCCTTTGTTTCTCTCCTTCTGAGATTTCTCGGATCTGGGAGATGCCACGCTGTGTTCTCTGGCCGCCGACTCTGGCTTCGCTCAGCGACACGGTGAGGTGCCCCAGAAGAGAGCTGTGGGGGCCGCTGGCCCTGACCGAGGGGCTGCCCAGCCAGCTCGTCTCCTGCCCATGGGTCAGGGCCACCTCCTGCCGCCGTGGCTGGACACCCCGGGCCCAGTGCTCATGCCCTGGCCTCACCATCCCATATCTTCCCAGCATCTTGGCGCCAGATGCAGTAGCTTGCCAGCCCCTCTGGGCTCCTGAGAAGCCAGGAGTCATGGGTGTGTGCCCGGCCCCCAGAGCAGGACCCTCGCTTCGTGTGTTTGCTGAGAAGCTGTCCCTGGAGAGGCAGAGCCACTTAGCAGGACCGTCGCCAGCAAGACGAGCCGAGGGACGCACGAGCACCTGCTTTCTCTCTCAGTCACGGGCTCGGGGTCCGTGTGCAATCTTGCAGGTATCCAGATGGCAAGTGTCCAGGAATCGTCTGGATTACTCTGTGCCTGGGCTCTGCCAGGGCAGGCCCACCCCTTAGAGTCTCCTGGAAGGACGCTGACCCGGGTGTCCAGAACGCCTGGAAAGGGTGCGGAGGCAGTGGCCTGAGCGGGGCACCTGGGAAGCGGACAGTCATCACCAGTTCTGTGCCACCAATAAAGGCAGCTCTCAGCGGGACGCACGCTCCTCCCCGACTCCCGCACTGTTGTCTCCCTATTGTTTCATTTACAAGGATGTCAGCACAGATGGGAATCAGGCGGGCACGGTGGACTTTGAGGATGCCGCCCCCAGCCCTGCATCTGCAGATCGGTCCGAGCGGACGGGAGAATCAAGGAAGCAGGGCTTGACGATGCCCGAGTCTTGGCAACAAGAAGAGCCCTGGATGGTGACATGTGCAGGGGCTTCTGGCGCGGTCCCCTTCCCCAAGAAAGCGGGTGCTGTGGGTCTCTCTGTGGTGGAGCGGCCCCAGGGACCCCGTCACGGTGCCACGGATGAGACCAGAGCACCAGCTTCACCAAGGGAGCAGAGCACGGTCTCACGGTCGTCAAGGTCTGAACGGAGAGTTCAACCATCAAAGCTCAAACAAAAAGCCTGTCGATGTCTCGTAAAACGCGCTGTCCTTGCCCGCCGTACTTCGGGCGTGTTGCTTGAGCCAGAAGCATCAGCAGATGCGCGTGCAAACGGAACGTCCCAGTGGGAGCACTTGCAAAGTTCCAGGGACTGTGCTAGTGGAAGGCTCGCACATTCCTGCTGTGAAAGGAAATGTCTCTCCTCAAAATGCCTCACCTCTTCCTAAGAGGAAATGTCAGTGCGCGCCACATTTCAGCCGGGTGGTTTGAACCGGGCTGTCGGCCTCGGCACGGCTGGTGCTCGGTGTGGGGCGCTTGGCTTCTCCCCGGTCAGTGTCCTCGGGCTGCCGGAGCGAAGTGCCACAGACCCGGTGACTTCCAGCAATGGAAATTCACTTTCTCACATCCCGAAGGTGGGAAGTCCGAAATCCCGGCGTGGGCAGGCGGGTTTCTCCTTGGCCTATGGGTGGCCGCCTCCCCTCCTGTGCGTCTGCATCCTGACACCGGTCAGATGGGTCTGGGGCCCACACTAGTGACCTCATTTTAAGCTGATTACCTCTTTAAAGACCCTGTCTCCAAATAAAACCCCCTCTCCCCCGTGTGGATAACTACAACTTTTCTTTAGCCTCAGGAGGGAGGGTCTGAAGAGCCGGAGAACCTTCTGGGATCCCAGGCATTCTCTTCCCTGCCCCGTCGTGTGGAGTGGTGACCACTTTCCCCTCTATGACCAAGACCAGTCAGTCAGCACACTGAAGTGGCCGGCGTGCAGGTGCGATTATGACGGGGCCTTCAGAGTGGTGACCACGCTGTTGAGTGCATGATGACCCCCTGATGTCCCACACGGTCTGGCTGTCCCCTGCACAGGTCCCCGGGAGGTCGGTGGGTGTTCGATTGTCGTCACCAGCCCCGAATCTCTCAAGGCTTTGAGCCCAGACTGCATGCACCTGTTTCCATGGCGTCCTATCCTGACTGTGGGCCACTGTGCCCTCCCCGCTGTGGCCTGGGACTGGGATTTCTGGGGACTCCAGCTTGGAGCACATCACGTCTATGTTCCCTCCAAGGACAGCATTTTCAAATGCACTTACTGTCCCGTGAGGAGGAGGCAGAAGATGCCCGGCCCGGCCCCCCCGCTCCACGGATGCTCATGTCCGTGAGTGGGCACGTTCCTGCCAGATACTCGATGAGGGGCGTGACGTTAGTGAGGGAAGAAGTTGAGTGTGCGAGATAATCATTTATGTTGTACTTAAGCTGGAGGAATAAAAAGAATGGTCTCTGATTTCCAGAAGCATGAGAACAAGCATAAAATGACAACGTGGTTCGTGTCCTTACGGGACAGGACCCACTGTCCCCACGCCAGCCACGGCGGCTGCGGAAATAGATGAGGAGTCGTGGAGGCATGGATAATCGGCCCCCGTCAGCCGCTCAGCTGGCAGCTGTGGGGGAAGCAGCCTTTTAGGGATGAAATCAAGATAAGCATGAACCAACCAGGCTCAGGGAAGCTGCGGTCCTGGGGCTGGGGCGGCAGGCCTGCCTGAGCGCGGGCGCCGCTGCCACTTCACCCCAGGAGGGCTGTGGGTCCCCTTCCAGCCTGGACCGGGGTGCGCCCTGCTTCGGAGTGTGGCTCACACCTGCGGCCCCGCCGGGACGGGGGCCCACGAGCGCGGTCCCGGCGCCTTGGCCTCCCTGCTGTGTTCTCTTGCAGCAGGACATTCTAGGCTGGTGTGTTTCTGAAGACGCGGAGGGGGAGCCACCTCTCCTCCTTGTGTGCCTCACCCCTGCAGCACCCGAGGTAGAAGCGAGATCTGTCTGGGGTTTCCCGATCCTGCAGGCCCTTCAGCAGTGTCCCTGCACGAGGGGCCCAGAGCGCATGCACCTGCAACTCCTCTCCTCCTAAACTGCTGCAAACGCGGACCCCGTCTGTCCAGCCCGCTGAGCTGGTGCACACGGTCCTTGGCCAGGCCCCCGAATCTGCACCTGGAGCAGTCCCCCGGGGGCTGCCCGCCCCACCCCCCGTAGCAGCCCACAGTGGTCCCACATCTAACCACTCACATGGACCGATTTTCACTGCACAAGGACCAGGTGGGAAGGGCTAGGTGTGGCCCCCAAATTTTGATGTTCTCCCCCAGGCCTGGGTGTCCCACACCCCTTCCGGGCCGCACGGTCCCAAAGATGGGGCCACCACAGAAAGGCCCCATCCCATCCTCCTGGACAGATGGGAGTGTCTGCTAGACCCCCACTGCCCAACAGAAGCAGAGGGGAGCCCGCGCACTCCGATGACCCTGGGAGATGCCGATGACAACATGTGTGTGTGCGCCCTCCACAAAAGGGTCTGACCCCAGTGCCGGGGCATTCCTGTGGCCGGCACCGGAAGCGGCAGGCCCACCTACTTGCCTGACATAAATTATGCTCTTGCCCCAGGCAGGTCTGCTGCAGAGCTGGAGTTCATGTTCGGGCTGATTATCTTGAACTTGGGCTAATGTTCCATGAAAACAGAGTCTCTATCATCCAATTCATTAATTAAGGTCCCATTTGCTGACTGATTGTGAATCGGAGTCACTTGTGTGAAGGGACAGGCCCTGCTCCCTGCCCGGTCGGTCTCCGAGGCGCAGGGTGGGACAGAGCAGGGCCTCCGGCAGCAGACAGACTCTCCGATTTGAGGTCGGGGTCCGAGGGGTTGCACTTCGGGCTCGGCCTGGAGCGTTGGGGTGGAGGTCCCGTGACCGCGGGGGGCTGCACACCCCGCACATTGCTGTCTGCTGCACAGGGAGGCTCGTCCGGGCAGGTCCATCCCTGCCTGTGCAGGAGGACGGCTCCAAGCCCCGGGCCCGCAGCTCCTCAGGGACAGGCCCGGTGTCCGCACCCTCTGTCCCGGGACACGGGGCCCAGCTCTGCTGCCTCCTCTTCTCTCCTCGCCCAGCTGCTTAGAGGCTGAGACCCTCCTGGGGCAATGCTCAGGCTCCTGGCCCGGACCCCACGTCCACGAGGTCTCTCCTTCGGCACCCCTCTCTTTAGCGGTAGGCGGGCTTGCTGGGTTCAGCATCAGCTCCTCAGCCAAAGCCACCGGGACCTTCCCTCTCCCCCGCACCCCCACCGGCTTCACTTCTCCCCACCCTGCCCTGCACTGGGGGCAGCCATAGCTGAAACCGGCTGGGCATAAGGCACCTGACCCCCACGCCAAGTCCTTCCGCCATAGGCAATCCCCAGAGAAGCTCTGAGCCTGCAGGTCCCTCAGGGCAGGTGCCCTCGGCGAGGTCAGGATGCCCGTGAGGGGCAGGAGGCCGTGCCCAGCACGGTGGCTGTCACCAGGCTGTGCTGTGTGCAGAAAGGCCGGGGGTGGGCTGCTCTCTGCTGCTGAATCAGGGCAGAGTGAGGTCTAGCCTGTGGCACCCACTGGTTCCCTGTATTTCTATTCCCAGAAATGCCCCTCATTTTGTTAGCTTCTCTCTGAGTCTTCCTGACACAAGGATCCTCCCTGCTGCATCCAGACAGGTCACTAACAGATGTGAAAGCATCCTGGGCAAACCACCTTCCTCTTGGGCTGCTGGGGTTGTCCCTCCAGCTGCCTGTATTCTGGTGGATTATTGGATATTTTCCTTCAATCCCTGGCCTCCCCATGTCCGGGAACCCGACAAATGCGCATGGGCAGCCCCCACCTGCCTATCCCAGCCATTGTGTCCTAGGCCTGCTCTGGGGACTTTGGGACTTCCTGCCCGGGGAGAGGGGGCAGCAAGGGGCCTGAAACTAGCCCTGCCTGTTGCCCCACCCAGGCTTCCCCAGTCTGGCTTCACAACCAACCGCACTGAAGTGTCTGTCCCTGCATCTCCCTCCCTCCCCCCTCCCCCAGGTTAAAAGGAGCACTGTCCCTTCTGGTGCCCTGGCCTCTGGATGGGCCCTTCCGTCCACCGTGAATGCCCGCCCTCCTCTTGCTCTGTCAACATCGTGGGTGCTCATGAAGCCCGGAGCCCAGGACAGCTGGAGGTTCCCTGCTCACCATGGCCAGGGGGCATCACTTTAGCAGGACAGGGGCAAAGACGGGCATCATATGCCTCATCTGCTGGAGCAGCTTCTGGGGCCTGGCATGCCTCCCCCACCCCCCATCCCCGCTCTCCTGGCCTCTCCCGGCCCCGCCTGCTGTGTGTCTGTAAGCCCTGGGCCAGTGGAAATGGGGTTCACACAAATACTGTGCACGTGAGTCCGTCAGGTCCTGTCACTGGCTTCATACGAAGAACGTACAGATTATGCATTTAAAATAATGCAGCGCTTGGACTACTGGGCTGGCCCACCCCCTCCTTCATGCACCTCTCTTAGTAAGACCACTATCAATATTATCTCCCTGCGACCACAGGGCAGCTCTGCTCAGTCCAGGCTCCTGCCCAGTCCAGTAGTGGAAACAGATGACCCTGCAGGAACTCAGCTCTTCTTCTGGGAGCCCCATCCCTGGAATGACCACATCACTGTAACAAACCAGAATTACCATGGGATGCTGGGAACAGTGGCATTGGCCACCCCACTTGGGCCAGGGGTCATGCAAAGCTTGAAAAACCCCTCCTGGTCTAATTCCCGCTTCGGGTTTTTTGGCACCTTCTTGCATCTTGGGTTTGGCTCAAGACATCAGGGCTCTTACTGGGTGGAGCTTCTGGCTTCTGAATTCCACCCTTGGTGTTGAGACCTCTTTAGAAGTAACAGCCGGGGTCTTCCCTGCTCCCTGGCTGGTGAGGGAGCCCTGCCTCTTAAAGTCCAGAGTGGGCTTGGCTGATGCCAAAGGAACTTCGAGGTGCCCACCCATCCTTCCCCAACAGCAACGTGGGGGCACCGCCGGCTTAGGGCTCACTCAGGTGCACGTGCAGGGGCTTGTCTGGTCCGGGGACTTCAGATAAAGTGTTCATCCCAGAGCCAGAGTCCTCTAGGGAAAAGGCAATTTTTTAAATATATTTTTTTAAAGATTTATTTATTTATTTGACAGAGAGAGAGACAGCGAGAGAGGGAACATAAGCAGGGGGAGTGGGAGAGGGAGAAGCAGGCTTCCTGTGGAGCATGGAGCCTGATGCGGGGCTTGATCCCAGGACCCTGGGATCATGACCTGGGCAGAAGGCAGTCGCTTAATGACTGAGCCACCCAGGCGCCCCGGGAAAATGCAATTTTTTCACAATTATTTCTTCATGAAGCTGATACCACACATGCTGGAAGATAGTCCTCCCTCCCCCTTTCTGCTCCCCTCCTCCTGCCCACTTCTCTCCCTTCTCCCCTTCCTCCCCTTCCTCCTGCCTTCTCTTCCTTCATGGCCCGAGACAGGGCCAGATGGAAAGGCCCTGTGTTTCCTTCCCTGGGCTTCACTGCCTTCCCACGACGTCATCTGCCTACAGGGCTTCCCAGCTTCCTCCCCTTAGTGGCACCAATGGAACAGATGCTCAGGCCAGCGTCACCGTCACCGTGAGGGAGGGGACAGCAGCTGACCCCAGACGCCAGGCTTTCATGGATACACACTAAGACGGCGTCGTCCAGACAGCCTGGCACGCAGGACAGCAGAGCTGGGCAAGAGCGCGGAGGGGTGGGGACACTGCCCTGAGTGTACCAGCTCCAAGGAGGCGGTCCACAGAGGCTCTTCTGATACCAACTGCCACCCCGACTCCCCGCCCCAGCCTGGGCCAGCCCTTCACGGGAGGCGGGCCCTTCACAGGGGGCTGGCCCTTCACAGGAGCGGGGAGCCAGGCGGACCTCACAGGCCTGCAGCCTGGGCACCCACACCCCACTAGAGGGGCCGCATCTGGGCACCCAGACGCCAGGAACACCACGGGGCCAGCTACCTGTCTGCAGGAGGAACCAGGCTCAGTTTCCCTTAATCCCCTATTGTCTGTCTTAGGAGACAGGAGACCTCAAGCATCCTTCCACCAGAAAGGACTGGAGCATTGAAAGATCTCGCTTCTCCTTCCTCTCTTGTTCTATGTTGGGGGGAAGAGAGAGAGAGAGGAGGGTGAGGGGGAGAGGCGAGCCGGAGACTGGCTGTCTGCAGCCGGGCAGGAAGGCCTGCCCAGGGAAAGGCGGGTGGCATAAACCGCATGCATAATCTCAGGAGACCACCACTTTAAATCTTAATTGGTTGTCTTTTAAATATCATTTAAGGGCTGGCTTCCCTGTCTCTCTTTCTAGTTAAGAAGGTGTCGTGTCAAACTCTATTACCTTGCTGGATGTCTCTCCCTTAAGTTTAAAAAAAAAGGAGGAAGGAAAGGAAGAAAAAAACAAAGAAATGGAGGGATCAGCGGTGAATGGAGGGTCGATAAAGCTTTTAGATTTGGAGACGTTTTCCGGGAGCCCATTTCCCGCGGCTAAGAGTTGTTAATGGAGCTTAAGGAATTATCTTAGACTGGGCCGGGCCCGGAGCGCGTATATTTCCCGTGCCTGTTCCCCTGTCGGGTCTGGATATGTTGCTGTCAGACTCGCTTAATGAAAAGTAACGCGCCGCTGATTACAGTTTTATTTGGGCTCTATGTAAAGAGCGCCGTTAATTTAGCATCCCTTCCTTGGCGTGTTTGAATTGGCCACGCCTGAATGGCTGAGAGCCTGGTCCCCAGCGCTGCTCTGAGCCTCCAGCTCCCTCCCTGACAGCCTCCCAGGGAGGGAGGGGGCCCCTGCCCCTGACCACACGACCTTTCCCCCCAGGCACCGGCTCTTAAATCCAGGTCCGGGCCCAGCCCACTCCATGCAGGCGCCCTCCTGACCCCCACCCCAGGGCACACAAGCCAGAGGGTGGGTAAGGGTGCCCACACGGAGCTTCCAGGGTTTACCCCCCAAAGGCAAGGAGGAGGAGGAGGTGACAGCCCCTGATATATGGCTGAATCCCCCCCAGCCCACCTGATGTCTTTATTTCACACAATTTTGCAGATTATTCCAACAAATCTCTTCTGGTCAGTGCCCCTGAGGTCGGAGGGCTCCCGCAATGTGGGGCTCTGACCCGGGTCTGCGGTCACAGGCCCTGCCCACAGTGTGAGGTCCCCAGGGCAAAAGGCCTGGGCAGCTGCGCGGGTCCGGATTCGGCGGGATCCCCGCACGCTCCTGCCACCAGCAGCCCAGGGGCCCAGGCCCGGGTCCCCACAGCACCGTTCGGCCCCGCAGCGCTGCCTGCGTCAGAGAAGCCTGATTTCTGCTGAAAATGTCTGGCTTTGTCTTGGGTTGGGGTGGGGGCGCCCGGGCGGCCGCCCTCGGCCGCATTAAAATTCCTGGCGCCCCAGCCGCGGCCGCAACGCGTCTCCCGCGAGACTCCACTTTCGCTATTACTGTCAAGTACCCTTGACTCTTTATTTTTGCCCTTTTATCTATTACAACTAATTCGAGTTCTTTTGCCCTTTTCAGTCTAAGACGTGGGCTTTCTGCAAAGCCTCCCCCTGCCAGCGAGCTCTCAGAGCGCGGAGCCTTTAGAAATTGAGGGGTTTACTGTCAAAATGAAAATTTCACTTCAAATTATCTTGGCTGATGCTCGCTCGCCAGGCCGGGGGCTCCCGCCGCAGCCCTTCTGACAGGCGCATCAGCGGCGAGCCTCCGAATCTCGATAATATCATCCAAGAGAGCGAAAGTCAATACGGTGACAGCGCGCGGGCGGATACAATCCAATTACCGAGCGGCCCCGACAGGCCTCGGGCTGGGCGCCGGCTCTGCCACTCGGGGTCCGGGAATGCCCCCTTCACTCCAGGGCTGGGGTTCGGGGTCCCGGCTCTCTGACTCGGGGGCCCACCACTCACGGGTGCCCGGCACAGACCTGAGACCGGCTTCTGGCGGCCCGCGCTTTCCCTTTCTCGGTACCAACTCGCCCCAACGCCGCCGCCCCCCACCCCGGCCGGTCAAGCCCGCTGCCGGCGCTCCCGGCCTGCCCGGAGCCTCTCCCCGGGGCCCGGGACCCCACAGGGCCCCAGGCCAGTCCCAACCCGCGCAGGAAAAGATCCCGCCTCGCGTGTCCCTCCAAGGCTGCCCGCCGGCCCGCTCTCCTCGACCCTGCCCCCTTGCAGGTCCTCTGACTTGGCCGTCTGTCCTTCCTCGAGACACCTGGGGCTTTAAGGAGGCCCAGGGGGGCCTTAAGCCGAGCGCTGGCCGGCGAGGGCGCGCCTGGAGTCCGGAGCGCGCAGCGCCCGCCCGAAGCCCGCCAGGGGCCCTTACAGGGGGCCAGGCGCCCGCGGGGGCGGGGTGGGCGGGGCGCAGAGTCGACGGAAGCCGGGGAACGGCGACTTCCCTTCAGTTCAGGGGTGTGGGCCGCCCGTGGGCTTGGCTCCGAGGGGGTGGGGTTGGGGCACCCGTGTTTGAGAGCGAACCCAGGGGTCTACAAAGCGCAGGAACCCAGGCGAGGCGGGGCAACCCGCGGCCACCGGTCCCCGCGCCGTGGCCTTGACTCGCAGCCCCGCCTCCTCCCTGCAGCCTACTAAGCGCTTTTCCCCCCCTCCGCCCCTCCCCCTTCCCCCCTTCCCCCCTTCCCCCCTTCCCCCCTCCCCCCCTCCCCACGGAGGCGTGGCCCAGGGTTTTCCGAGCGCCGACGCTCGAGGTGAGGCGGCAGGTCCCTGGAGGGAGGGGAGGCGGGGTTAGGAGCTGGGAAGGGCTGAGGAAGGCCGCCTCAGCATCAAAAAGGACGGTCTGAAAGCAGTCCCCAGCAGGAGGCCCTCAGGGCAGGGATGGCCTCCCTCCCCCGCTCTCCCCAGGACACAGTTCCAGAAAGTTTAGAAGGTATTCTAATCTAGCGAGAGGAACTCCTATTTTCTCAAAATTCTGGAGTCTGGTATACTGGGGAGAGTTTAAAAGTCCTGGCCTTCTCATCCAGTTTCATTACAGAGTCCAGCAATCCTGGAAGGATACTGTAACTCTTCCTTCAAAGAACTGGCTTTCCATAACGTCTGGCGCTCTGCCAACAACTTCCCTGAGGACTCTGGGCCGAGGACCCCTCTTCCACTCATCCTCTGGCAAGAGCTCTAACCCCCGGGTTTGAAACGTGTTCATTTTGCAATGCAAACACCATCACTCGGTTTATTGGTTTTGTTATATTAGCCTCTGAAGCAGGCAATTATTGGTGTGAACATACATTTAAAAAAACATAATTTTATCGAGTTAAGAGTGTGCAATAGTGTGAACGAGGTGGAGTGCTGTTGGCCAATGTGCGGAGGATGCGATCAGGTCCACGGGCTGAGGAGTCTTCAGGAGGAACACCGGCGCGCCTTGAACCCGAAAGGAAACAGCCAAGCAAACAAAGCCTCAGAACGGAAATGTCTTCTCCATGTAAACTTTCGGACGTAAACTTTTATGCTTCAGGGTGGCTCCCTTCTGCTCAGAGAGCAGCCCTACCCGATGGGTCCCGGAGTTTGGGAGTGGCCTGAACTAGTGCATGTCCAGGTGGGGTCGGTGGACCTGGCAAGGCGGCTCCGGGGCGCTGGTCTGTGGCCTGGAGCGGCCGAGTTCAGCTCCTCCCTCCACGGTGGGTTGGCTGCCTGAACTTCGCCATGGTCTTGTCCTGCTTTGGAAACTTGGTAGAAAAAGAGTCTGCGACCTACGGGCCTGCAGCCTGAGCCTGAGCCTCGGCCCCTCCTCTGCTCAGGGGGCGGGGCCACTTAGGCGCAGAAGGGCTTGCCGCCGGCCTTCGGGATGGCCAGCAGCTCCTTGGCTGCTCCCGAGGCGGGGGCGTCATGGGGTGCGGCGGCCGGGAAAGCGCGCGCCAGGGGCGTGGTCAGCACGTTGGCGCCTGCCCCCAGCGAGCGTCCCAGCGGCCCTGGGTCCAGGAGGGAGCCCTTGGCGGTGGCCCAGGCCTGGTTCAAAGTGCTGTGCCTGAGGATGGGGTCGTGAAAGACCCCATCCACCCAGTTTCTGAGACTGGTTACCGGGGAGTCCTGGTGCCTGTCCAGGGCACCAGTGGGGGCCGGGGCCGCAGGCGAGGACGAGGCAGGCGCCAAGGAAGTGGCCGCAGGGGCAGCGGGGCCTTGACGCTTGAGCATGCATGACGGAAACTCAGTCTGGCTCAGGGCGGTGGCAGCGGTCGCCGTGTGAGCCAGGGACCAGATGCGTGGCTTGGCCTCGAGGCCCGCCGGTGCCCCAGCCGGCGCAAAGCCCAGCTTGGCCTCGCAAGCCTGTGAGCCGGCCCCCGCACCAGGCTGCTGCTCGGGCCCGGCCGCTGTGCTCCGGAGGCAGCTCCTGGCCCTCTCCAAGTCCTGGTCCAGGGCGGCCCCGCCACCGGCGGCCAGGGGCATCCGGAGGGTGCCCGTGGCCTCCTTTCCCAGGGCGCTTGGACCATCAGGCGCAGCAGGGATGCGCTCCAGACCGCCATCCAGGGGCTGGAAGCGCGGTTTCAGCTCACACTCAGGGGGCTCCGCCTCCAGCGGGTCAAAGTCCTCCAAGTCAGTGAGCTCTAGATCCTTTTCCTCTTTGCCCACCGACTCTGCGCAGGACAGAAAGAGGGGCCAGTGCAGGAAGAGAGGCGGGAGCGAATCACAACCCCGCTCTTCCTTCCTAGCTCTGTGCCCATGGCCTGACCCTGGAGCTAGGAAAAGCACCCACAGCCTTTCTTTGTCCCTCGCACCTGCTCCAGATGTTCCCTACCCCACCCCCCAGGTGGCAACAAAGAGGGCTAGCGATTTCCTCCTCAGACCAACAGGGGCAACGGTAGGGTGGGTGTGTCTAATGTTTTAAATGATGTTTTGGGTTTCCTCAAGCCTGTTCCCAGTTAGTACTGCAGGCCCCCTGGGCTCAACATTCATTTGCTGCCCACGCCCTTGAAGTTTGCTTTTACTACCCCAGGTTCAATGTCTTTAGAGGTCCTAGAACCCCAAAAGAAGGCACAGGGAGTCCCTGACCTCAGTGCCCCAGCGCCAGCATGGCCAGCCTCCCACGCACCTTCATTCTTGGTGCTCTTGAGGGGCTCCTCCCTGGCTTCCTCTTCACCCCCTTCTTCCTCCTCGCCCTCTGGGAAGGGTCGCTTCTCGTCTGCGCATTTGTTCCTTGGCGGCCACGTCATCTTGTTCTCCTTCTTGAGGCGCCGGCGCGCGTTGGCGAACCAGGTGGAGACCTGCGTGAGGGTCATCTTGGTGATGATGGCCAGCATGATCTTCTCGCCCTTGGTGGGGTAGGGGTTCTTGCGGTGCTCCTGCAGCCAGGCCTTGAGCGTGCTGGTGGTCTCGCGCGTGGCGTTCTTCCGCCGCGTGCCGCTGTCCATGGTCCCGTACCTGGAGACAGGCTGGGCAATGGGGTGCCGGCCGAGACCCTTGCGGCGCCGGCGGCCGGAACGAGGCCCATGCAGGCTTTCAGTCCCCATCGTGAGGGTGTGTTTATGGTGGTAGGACCCTGGTGGGACCCAGGCCCCTACCCCTTGCCACTGCCTATGGGCACTGCCTTTTGTGGCCTGAGAGTGAAGATGTTTCTATCTGATTAAACTTACAGGGAGCCTGAGTTCCTTCCCAGCCAGAGTGGTTGGGGTGGAGTGCTCAAGGCCTGGCCAGGTCTCGGCCACTCTACCTAGACATCTATTCTTTGAGTTCCTTTACGGGGCCTCTCTCCTACCCTTTAGATCCCCAAACCGGGAAAACACATCACAGAAGTGTGAACCCAACTGTATAACACCCATGGGCAAAAATGGCCATTAGTTTCCATAGGGAGAAAGTGCCCAGACTGCCTACTGTGGACTTCCTGCAGTTAAGTTTATAATTGTTACCCTCCTCTTGCCAGGATGGGGCGTGCTGTCTTTGAATGGGTCCCACTGGACTCCGCCTTCCAGTTCCCACCATAGGGGAAGGTGGACAGGTCCCACACCACATGGGCGGGGCAGGTGTCTGAAGCCTGGGCAACAAGACTTGGCTGCCGGGAAAACCACGTTGCAGCAAGGGCTTTGGGAGTCCAGACGGCGTGGGGAGCAGGGGAGGGGAGGCTGGGACACATTTTACCCCAGTGGGGCATGGCTTCCCTAGGAGGTGGGGTTGGGAATAACCCAAGGTCAGTGGGAGCCTGACCCAAAGAATGCCCCTCCTCCTGTCTCCCAACCTTTCACAGGGGGGCATGGGGTTGGTGGTGGTGGGGAGTTTGATGGCTGAATAGAGTGCAGGGGCCCTTGCAGGGGTGGTGGAGGTGGGGTTCTGTCCCTCACCTGTCGTAGGGGTACTGGCCCAGCGCCGGCTCATAGGGGTAGTAGGCAGCAGCCGCTGCAGGCGTGAGACCCGCATGCGCAGATCCAGGCCCGTCCTTGGAGTCGAAGCCATTCTGTAGGATCCCAGGAGCCTGGCGGTCGCAGCTTCCGGGCGGGCGGCGACCCAACTCCACCCCGCCCCCCATGCACCTAGGCTCCTGCACGCTTTGCACAGACCCTTGGGCAGCCTCATCAGCCATCACGCCCCCAGACTCTCTGGGGCCCAGGGAGCAAAGGAACCTCCAGACGGGGAGGGAGAATGAGCAGAACTGGGGGGGGGTTGGGGAGTAGGAGAGAGGAGAATTGAGATTGGAGGAAGAAAGGGGCAGAGAAGAGGGGTGGGGGGCTGGGAGACAGCAGAGGAGAGGAGGGTGAGCAGGACACAAGACAAGGACCACAGGGAGGAAGGGAGGAGAAAAATGGGGGTGGAGCAAGAGAGTGGGCATGGAGGGGGCAAGGGAGGGAGAGGCCAGGAGAGGGCCAAGTGGTGGCGGGTTGGGAGGAGAGGAAGAGGGAGACCGGAGACCGGGAGGAGTGAGGGGAGGGGAGCTCAGTGGGGGAAAACATGGGAGATGGGGAGAAGGGGTGGGTACTGGACCGGTTATGTGGTCAGAACTGCCAGGTTCCCCCACCCCTGGGGGCTGGAGGTGTGCTGAGGAACTGGGCTAGAAGGCGCAAAGTTGAAAAAGCAGCGAAGGTGTGCTTCTCCCACCCCGACCAATCTGGGGTCCAGGGCACTGGCGCCCCTGACTCCAGAGTTCAGGGAGGAGGCTTGGCAATTCGAGGGGGTAGGGGCGTGGCGTGGCGGGGTAAGGTTTCAGATAATTCCCTCCCCTTACCAGCGAGTAGAAGGCGGACGCCTCAGAGCCATAGGTCACGTAGTTGCCATAGCCCTGCGAGCCACCATAGGGACCCCCGTAGACGCCAAGCGCAGCGGCCGAGTTGAGTTCGTGGCGCGCGGTGGCCAGCAGCCGGCTCTCATAGACCGGGCAGTAGACAGGCGCCTGGGCCGAGGCGGCGGGCCCGGAGTCTGCCAGCGAGCGGCCACCGGACTCACAGCATGTGCTCAGGGAGTTGGTGGTCATCAGGAACTGGAGGAGAGAGGGGCCGCGAGGAAAGGCCCCAAGCTGGGCGCCAGGCTGGGGCTCTAGGCCTCCACCTGCCTGACCTTCGCCCAGGAGTGCGTGCCTGTGGCCTCAGGCGTATGGCCATCCACACAGGGCCACGCATTCCTCCCTGCTGCGAGTCTGATGGGCCAGGCCTCCTCCAGCCACTTGGGGTCCAGCCCATCAGGCCCTGGAGTTTTCACACCCTCCCTGGGGTGTCTGTGTGTGTGTGTGTGGGGGGGGTTCCAAGACCGCGCACGCCCTCTTGTGCCAGGTCTATCCAGGGTCCCCGGGCCCCTCTGGGGCGAAGCCTCAGAGGCCGGGGTGTGGTGTGGTGGGGGTCAAGCAAAGTGGGAGAAATGGAGGCCTCCCCCGCACGGCAGATTCTCTCAGCGCCCCTGCTCTCCGCAGGGCTGGATGCAAGGAGCGCGCGGCACAGGCCCTGCTCTCTGGGAAGCGACACCGAGTCGCTGGACAGCCCGCCCGCCGGTGTGTCGGGCCGCGTTCCCGGCGCCCTCATGAGGCCCCCTTACCTGGGGTGCGGAGGAATAAGGGTATCCAAACTGCGGGTAGGACATGGCGGGCACCGCCTGGGGCCGGTGGGCGGGGCCGGTGGGGTCCTGCGCGCGGAGGCCGGCGTGGTGCGGCCACTGCTCCGGGGCCGCCGGCTCCTAGGCACTGGGAGGGCGAAGCAGAAGAGCGGATTAATTCATCCACACGCCCCGCAAACTTTTCTAACCCGGTAGGAAAGTGAGACGCAGCGGCCTCGCGAGCCTTCCAGCTTCACATTCCCGAGCCTCGAGGGGCTTCTGGGACCAACCGGCCTCGCAGCGGCGACACAAATACATATTTTGCAAAAAAGAAAAAAAAAACCGAGTTGCGCGAACCCGTCAAGTCAGATGTGCTTGGCTTTAAGCTGCGGAGGTGCTGACGTCAGCCCACGCCGCGCAGCTCGGCCCGGCCGTAGACGTGCGGGGCACTCGCGGCGGCCGGGCGGCGGGGCGGGGACGGGCCGGGGGCGCCACGCGGGGCGAAGGGGCCAACAGGCTCTAATAAATGAATTTCATCCGTGGAGTCAATATCGCCCCGACGAATGCTGTTTCTCCTTAGTCACCGAGGGCGGGAAGCACTTTTAATTAGAAATTAATTAATGAGCACCTGCTCCTTCCCGCCCCACTGTAATCATTAGTCTCAATTACAAATGAGACATGTGAAGGGACACACGACTGAGTCTTCACTGAAGATGTAATCAACAGTTAAAATTAGCCCGGCGCTGGCGCAGGCGGCCGCCGCCCGGGCCTCCGCGCTCCGCTCCAGGTGGAGGAAGGCAGCTTCGCAGGCCGGCGCGCGGCTCCGACTATTGTTCAGCTGTTTAGCCGCACCGCCTCCCGCCAGTTCGAACCCGACTCCGGGGCGGCGTTCCAGAACCAAATGCGGCTGCAAGTGTCGGCATCTGGAGGTCAAGATGCCCTCAGGTGTGTGGTTCCTGAGGCCGTTCCCAGAGCCATCCACTCCAGGGCTCCGTGGCCCAACTGCTGAGGGGCTTGGCGACTCTCCGCCACCTTGTCCCCAGGGAACGCCCCCTCCTCCGTCCCACCCCGGGTCCTGTGGGTTCCTGCGAGCCGAACCGCCCTCCCTTTCTTCTTCCACCCCCTTCCGCGGGCCGCCCTCCCTCAGTCTCCCCTGCCCCTCGCGGCTAAACCCGGGACTGCCAGGCATCCCCGGGCGCTCGGAAGAGCAGGTTTTCCAACTCAGCACCAGGGCCCCTCCCGCTACGCTTGCTCCACCCGGCGACCCTCAGGGTTAGGTACGGGGGGGGGGGGGCGCCGGGAAGCCCATCCCCGCCCGTTTTGCAAAGCTCCGTACCCGGAGCGCACGGAACAGTCTGGGGAGACGGCCGAGTGCCCACCCCAGGACTTCCCCCATCCAGTCCCGGTCCTGGGACCTTGCCCGAATCCAAAACGGAGGCGAGCGCGCAGGCAGCAAAGGGGCGCCCGGGCACCCCGAACTCGCTCCCCGCCTTTTTATGCCGCCGCCCTCCGGGGGCCCGGGCTCGCCCCTGCTGCTCTCGCCCTGCTCGGCCGACCGCTGGAGGGGAGCTGTGCACAGCGGTGCTGTGCAGACTTGCTCTGAAAGATTCCTGGGTTCAGACCTGTGAATCGCCCCAGGGTCACCCTCTAATTAATGATGACGTTCTCGCCCTCTCCCCAGCTGCAAACCTGCCTCCCAGAAACGAAATCTGCCCGCTCTGACAGCTCGGTTGAAGGTGATTGATGACTATCTGGAGACCACAGTAGGCATCATATGATATCTGCTGCGTAATTGCTTTAATTTACAGATGAAAATACGAGCTCTCCGATCACGTTGAACCACAGCCGGCCACGTCCGAGCTGCTTGCGAAGGAAAATCATCGGAAATAATGAATAGCCGCTCCATGCAAATTATTCAGACAGTTTAAGCGTCTGTAGCCGGGAGAGATATATAAAGAACACGGGTCAAATGACATTAATAATTGTTTCTGAATTCTGTATTGATCTCGTGGCTGCCGTGTTTATTTCTTTCTCACCTGAATTGCTAATATCACCTCCTGTAAATAATAAGAAACTAGCCACCGGGGCTTCTCGGGCAGAAATGAATCTCTCAATCTCTCTCCCTCTTCCTCCTCGGCTCCTCCCCTCCCCCATCCTCCCTCCTCCCAACTCCTTCCAGTTTTCCGGCTTCTGTTGCGGCTTTTCTGAACATCCTCCTACTTTCTATTATTTATTGTTTACAAACAGCTCGCTCTCTCCTGGTAATGAAGCCAGGGCAAGGGAGGGGCAGGAACCCAGGGTGGCCGAGGGCTCAGGGAGCGGTAATCACGGACGACGGATGCATTCAGCATCTTTTCCTCACCCCACTCCCCAAGGCCCAACCCCGGCGATTGCAAGCGCTCAGGCGGCGGGGACGACAGCCAGCGCCCAGGTCCCAGCGGCCCCGCGGCTCCCGGCTCTGGTTTGCAGAGCAGCGCACCCAGGCCCGTTCCTTGCGCGACCACAGCTTGCGGAGAACGGCACCCCCTGAACACGCCACTGTTTATCTTCTGAGAAGTGCCCACCTTCGGGCACAGCCCGTTGGTGGGGGCCTCTGGGGGAGGGGTGTCAGGGAATGCCTTTGACCACCACTGCTATGTTTTCCTTTCCCGCCTGGGAGCATAAATAGAAGCTCCCAGTCCCCACCCACCTAGCCCGGTTTTCCTGGGCAGCCCTTTCTTCTAATCCAGAAATCAAGCTCACCAGCTACTTTCCAAGGCCGTTGCACACTGATCCTCTGCTTTGTGCTGCCCCAGGCCTGCGACACAGGCGCCTGGACGGCCACCCTGTTTGGGGAAGCTCTGTGCTGCCCGAGGAGTCTAGTGGCCTTGCCAGCGCTCACCCAGGCCCTGCTGTCCAGTCCTGGATTAGGCAGGCCTGTCTTCATCTGGAGCACACGGGGACATCCCACTGGCCCCTGCACCCTGGCTGAGGCCGGCCTCTTGGAGCCGGGGTACTTTCTGGGTTATCTCTGTCCCGTAGAAGATACTGACCAGAATAATATCCGAGTGCCCTTACTTGAAAGGCCCAGCCGTGAGCTGAGGCACCGGAGGTTTCCCTCCAAGAAAGGATAGGGCAAGAGTGTCAGCATCTCAGGTATCAGCAGCTAAATTTGCCTGCTGCACAGACGCACAGGCGGAACCCACAGCACTCGAGGGACCCTCAGTTCCGAATACACCCAGGAGAGGTTCCCCACGGACAGGGCAGCAACTCAGCTTCAGTGACGTGCCCCCACTGGCCCGTTGAGTGCTAAAGGAGCCGAAGGCGAGGGGGCCTGAGGATAGCTAGTGCCAAATGTTAGAGGCCTGCGGGTTGCCCTTCTTGCCAGAAGGTGCTGTAGGCCATGGAGGGCCTCTAGGAGATAGGCCGCGCCCTGATATTCTCCTCCCATCCCCCTAGGACCAACTGAGGCCAGGCGCTCCCGGTCGGTTCCCGAAGTCGTCCCCCGGGGCCACCTGGTTTTCCGCACCGAGAGCCGCCAGGGGCTCTCTCCAGCCCAACGAAGTTGACCCCTGGCAGAGGGCGGAGGCTAGAGCGCGCAGAGCCAGGCAAGGGCCTTTGCCGAGGCGTAGGGCCAGCCCTTGGGGCGCCTGTGCCGGCCCACTGCTAGCGGACACCCGGGCGGGGTGTGGGGCTGAAAGGCGGTCTGGATATCGGTGGCGCGGCACTCGCGAGCCCCGAGGTCGGCAGGTCACTCCTTCGCGGCCGGTCCTCCGGGTCTCATGCGAAGTCAGGAGGTCGAGCTCCAGGCAAGCGCCTTGAATCCTGCTCCCGAAACGCCTCCATTCCAGGTCGGCTCGCTCCGGCTCTCCCGCTGCGCCCCCGCCGCTCGCCCGCAGGGCGCCGCCCGGGCGGGAAAGGCGCGCAGTCGGGGCGTCCGGGAGCAGGCCCGGCTGCCCCGCGTTGGCCCCCGCG
Source organism: Leptonychotes weddellii (assembly GCF_054177405.1). Classification (NCBI taxonomy): domain Eukaryota; kingdom Metazoa; phylum Chordata; class Mammalia; order Carnivora; family Phocidae; genus Leptonychotes; species Leptonychotes weddellii. The sequence goes on from NC_138375.1 coordinate 1,086,349, forward strand.
CCCCGCGCCGCCCCCGCACCCCATTTCCACAACTTGCAGCGAACGCGGCGGCCTCTGGGGACCCCAGCGGCTGGCAGCAAACTTTGTGCCCTCCGGCGCAGGAGCGATCCTGGCAAAGTTTGTGCAGTCGAGCCCACTCCCTACCTGCGCTGGGGACGCGCCCGCCCGCGCCGCTCCGGCGCCGGGGCCGCTGGGAGCAGCGCGCAGCCCGGGACGCACCGGGGAGTCGCCGCAGTCGCCGCCGCCCGCGCCCCTCGGCGGCCGCGCCGAGCCTCCGCCTCCCCGGAAGGGGGGAGGGGTCTCGGAGCCCCGGGGCGGGGGCGGGCGCGGGGCCCTCGCCTACCTGCGGTGGCGCCCGGCCACTACCGGCCGCCCGCGAGGGCTCTGCGCGGCCGCTCGGCGCGCGCGCTCCGGCGGGGAGCAGGCGACAACTAATGGAGACATTTCCAGGCGGAGCACCTGGCGAGCGGAGCGCGCCCGCGTCCCCAGGCGCCGCGGTCGTCAGCCGAGCCCGCACCGGCGTGACGTGGGCGAGCGAGCGCGCTGCTCCCACCCGGCCGCCCATTAACGCTTTCCCCCGCGGGCGCCGCGCGCTTGCCAACTTTCCCCTCCGCCTGGCCTATGCGCGGGGTGCGTGGGGCGTCTGAGCTGGGACGAGGGGCGCCCTGGGGTGGGGGCAGGGATGCCGGGCTCCAAGAAGACAGCCCAGCCATAGCAGGGCAGCGGGAAGGCGTGCCGCCTTGATTTGGCGAAACCCTTGGCGGCCCTGAGCTCTTCAGGGGCTGTCAGCTGCCCCCTTCCCTCCCCACCCCGCCAGGCTCCGCTGTCTTGGGCCAGAGGAACCGCACCAGAGACCGCCTCACTGGTTCTTGGCCCCAGTTTGCTTGAGTCTCCCCTTGGTCATGGTATCCTCCCGCTCTGGAGAGCTGGGAGAGGGTGCGGCTGTGCGCAGGCCTCCTCGGAGTGGACTAGGCAACCAGGCTCTCAGGCCCTTGGTTTTCTTCCCTGCACTCCCCGCCCCCAACATTGCTCCTTCACACTAAGCGAGGCCAGCCTCACCGGCTACTGTCCACACTGGCCCCTGCCCACTCGGGCTGTCTAGACGGCAGTGATTGCCTTGGTGTGGCCGCTAGGGCTTGGGCAGGTGCAGGTGCGTATACAAAGGTGACAGAAGCTGCTTGGGGGCCAGCGAGCCCGTGACCTGCCCGGGACTGGGGGGGCCGATCTGGGAGCTTTCTAAGGGCTGTCCAGAGCAGGGGACACACCTCTGCCTGGACAGTGGCTTCTGCAGCTGGAGTCCAGGAGGGCAGTCAGCCTGGGTGGGTCCCAGGCCACTCAGCTGGGGCGTCTCTCGCCCTGCCCGCCACCCCCATCATTCAGAGGACCATGAAGTTGTTCTCCTCATGATCTGTGGCCTTATAATGGCAATGGAGACTTGTTGATCAGATAATGTCTGAAAAAGTGATTTGCTGTCCCCCCCGCCCCCCACTTTTTCTTCAGAGTTCGGCAGCAGCTGAGGGGCCGGGCACATCTCCCTGCTTCGGCAGTAGCACCCTGGACTGGTGTTGGTCTCCGGGCCTGCAGCACACCTCCTTCTCCTCCATGGGGCAGAAAGAGGGGAGTCAGTCATCCCCGGCTTCCTGGCCCTGGGGCTGAGTCCAGAGCTTCTGCTGGCTTCTCTGGGAAGGACATGGCTGTGGTCTCTGGGTCCGCTCTGAAGACATGAAGATGGGCTTCCTGCGGGCTCCAGGCCTCCAGGCATCCGTCCAGACGGGCATGTCAGCGTAGCCTTTCGGGAACCCTGGGCTGACTGAGGGGCTTGTGGGAGGGGTGCCCTCTATGTGTGGAGGTCTGGAAACAGTGTCCAGGGCAAGGCAGGAATTTGAGTCCAGCCAGACCTGGAGGAAGGACCCATCAGCACCTCAGGGCGGGGGGTCTGGATGTGTCCCTGCCCTGCGGTCCGCTTCCCCCTCCTTCTCCGGGGCGGCAGGGCCCTGGGGCAACAGGGACAAGCACGTCAGTCCCTCCCTGCTGAGCTCACCTGGGACTTAGATTCTTTTCATAGCTACAGATAAGCAAGGCATGTTTGTGTCTAAAGCCTCGATTCGGAGATAGACTCATTTTGCATTTGCTGGGGCCTTCTAACGGCCCAGCGGTGGCAGGCCTGTGAGGAGCCCCAGGCCCCGGAGGAGCCGGGCTGCGGCCTCCGTCCTGCCACGCTTCCCTGGCTGGAAGCAGCACCAGCCAGAAGGCAGTGCATCCATTGCGCTTCCCTGGGAGGCAGGGCCTCCTTTCACTCGACTCCCTGAAAGCCTGTCTTCAGCGTTCGGGCATCTGGCCGCTGCCAGGCCTGACCTTGCCCCGATCCCTGGCCAGGTGGCCGGAAGCCTCGCTGGCCGTCCTCTGTCCTGCCACGCAGAGAGGGCCTCGTGGGTTGGTGCTCTGGGGAAATGAGGGAAATGCCCCAGGGCTTGTCGGGGGGCCTGGCGGGGAGCGGCCCTCCTGGGCACCGGTGTGAGTGATCAGTCCACAAAGCTGGTGTGCGGCTGTGGCCACGGCTGAAGGACCGCAGTGCTCCCAGGGCTGGCCGAGGGCGGGCCCTGGTGCGTACCCCGCACCGTGACAAGGCCGCCCGCTGGGCCCGCCTCTGTGCCCCCACCTCTGGTCAGGACTTGCTCCCCGATGGATCCCTTGTCTCTCAATCCGGCTTTTGTTTTTGTTGCTGGCAGAGCTGCCCAGTGCAATGTGAAACAGAAGTCTCTGTGCCCCCAGGGCTTGGCCCTGCTGCTGCACCCCCCCTCCCCCCTACCTGGTCATTGCTACAACATGCAGAGGCATCTGGTGCCGGAGGACGCCGTGCGGGCCCAGTCGCGGCCCGCTGCCTGCCATCCGCGAGGGATCCACAGCCTCAGCCTCCCTTCCTGGGGACCCAGGAAGGGCACGCGGCTCCTACTGAGGTCCCCGGGGAGGCCGTGGGAGGACGGCTTCAGAAGGATCCCTTGGCACCCCTGGGCATGGTGTCCCAAAGGCGCCGTTGTCCTTGGAAGGACCCGGCCTTCTAACGGCTCCTTGGCCTGACTTAGCAGCACAACAGTGTTTGGGGCCCAGATCCTAGGGGTGTGGAGGGGAGAGCCATATCTCTCATCTTTGAATAAGACCTGTTCCTCATTGGCCCTGGGGCTGCAGTGGGGGTGGGGGTTTCTCTCTTCCTTTTCCCGATTCGTAGTGCAGGGCCAGGCAGAAGTATTTAAAGCAGAAAGTCGGAGTAGTTTCTTTTCAGAGCAGAGTGGTGCCTGGGTTTGGGGCAGCGACAGGCTCCTGGCCACAGGTCAGATGTGCCTGCGAGTGGACCGAGGGCTGTACCTCTCCTGCCCCACCCCCACCCCTCGTGAGCTTGGAAGGAGGCCCTGGGAGCAGAAGTTGGAAAGTTTTCCTTCCCCCTCGTTTCAGAAATACGATGTCATGTCTGTAATGCTGAAACACATCAGCAGATTTTAGGGAGGTTTCTGTTATTAAAAGTGAGAGGCTATTAATTCGAACAGTGTCTGTAGTCCGTATGGTTAAACTTGAAATGTTTGCCTGCGACAGAATGGAATCACCAACACTCGGGCTAGGGAATACATCCCAAACCAGAGGAAGTTAGCTGACGTTGTAGAACAAGCAAGGGTATACATACCTCATCGCCCGGAGTGTGAGTGCTGTTGTGAATTTCTTGACAGAGGGGTCAGAAAAGAACGGGATTAGAGAAGGGAAATGTACACGGGGCCCTAAATGCAGGAGCTCCTGCTGGTTTCTGGACCTCAAAAATATTTAACAGCAGGTGGGGGGGGTGTTCCAACGAGGGGCCTTGCTGGGCGTCCTGCCCAGACTTCGCAGCAGGGAAGAAAGGACGCCACACGCTTCCGGCCGCCTCGCTCACGCGCACTGTTCCCTGGCGATGGCACACAAACTACTTTCACGAATGGAAGGTGATGAGCCGCCAAACGGCATTTGCCCGGGCCGATAGGCAGATAAGAGAGACAGAGGTGTGGGAGCGGGTGCACGTGGGGTCAGCTGTCCTTTTGGTCTCTCGGGAGTGGAGCCCATCATGACCTCCCTCTGCTCCCCCAGGCACTGCTCTCGGCCTGAGCTGCCCTCTGAGATTTGGCATTCTGACCAGCCTGGGTCGGGAGGTGTGTGTGGACTCCATCCCGCAGTGCTCTCAGACAGAACCCGTGAAGTTAGGGACCCTTTGCCCACGTTGGCTGGTCTGCAAGTGAGGCGCCGACCTGCCTTGCATTTCCTTGTCTGTGAACACGGTGTGTCCCCTTCAAGGGGGATTCGGGAGAGTGTGCGGGCCTCCCAGAGCAGTCCTAACGCCAAGAGTACCCTCCCCGCCCTTGGGAGCACTATGGTCCCGTGGTAAAGCTCAGTGCGGCTGGGGCGCTCCGGCAGTGACCGGTATGATGTGCCGGCTTTTAATTACTGTGGTGGTAAATCATACGGGAATGTCCTCCAGGAGTTAGCAGATTTTTATATAAAAAAACCATTTCAGAGTATTTTTGAAATTCAATTAATTGAAGGCCCTAGATAAAAGGAACACATTCTTAATGGCTATAAAATAACCCTGGGGGAGGACAGGGAACCGCACGGCCCGACTTCAAAGTGTGACAGAAATACTTACTGTTTTACTTTAGAAGTACCCAGATCAATGAGTCAGTCAAAATTACTTACACATTTAGCAACCTTTTCATTTTCTGTTTAAAAGTGGCAGAAAGAGACGCTCTTGCTGTCGTGACACAAAAGCTCCAGAGAGGAGCAATGGTCCCGACGCTCGGTCAGGGGTGGCACCCACTCCTACATGGGGCCCGGCCCCCAGCTCGGGGCCCCGGGGGCGCTGAGCATTTCCGGCCTCCCGCGGGGGAGGCGTGTGGGCGTCCCGGGCTGCGTAACAAAGTGCGACATGCTGGGTGTCCCTCTCGGGTCTGGAGGGGAGAAGCCCGAGACCAAGCTGTCAGCAGGCCCCCAGAGGCATGAGGCTGGAGCCGCTCCGGGCCTCTGTCTGGCCTCTGGTGGTGCTGGCCGTCTTGGGGCTCCTGACCCCTCACTCAGATCTCCGTCTTCATGCTCTCCCTATGTGGGTATTGGTCCCTGTGCCCGAATTTCCCCTTTTTAATCAGGACATAGTCATGTTGGATTAGGGCTCACTCACTCCAGCACAGCCTCCTCTTAGCTAATTACATCTGCGATGACCCTGTTTCCAAATGAGGGCATGTTCTGGGGGACTGGGGCTTAGAGCTGCAACACATGCATTCTGAGGGGACACCGTCCGACCCAGATCAGAGGAGTCTGGGGATGCCACATCTTGGCCTGGGTTTATTTCTTTAGTTTGACCCCCCGGCCGCCACTAACCACTGTCAGGTCCACAGAAGGTGGACCCCCGCCCCCGGACTGAGAGCACTTCCCGTGTGTGCATCGAGAAGGAGCACATTGCATCCTTCATCCCTAACTTCCCGCAGCCTCTCGGTCACCCCCAGCCCCTGTGCAGCTGGTGGAGGCGGGGGATGTGAGACCCAATTCTTTCCTCTTTCTCTCCTTTATTTTATCTCCAGTGGACACGTTGTATCATTGTTTTATTCCTTTGTCCTCATTCCCTCCCCTCCTGCACTAGAATGAATGCTTCAGGAGGGTTGGGAATTGTTTGTACATAGTAGGTGCACATTAAACACGCAGTAGGGGCCCAGTGAGTGTTGAGTGAATGAGGACGCGTGCGTGGCATTCGTCGTAAAGGAGAGCAGAGCGAGGAGGAGACATCGGGGGGTTCTTGCACTGGGGAGGCTGAAACGGTTCCTGTAGGATGCATGTGACCCGGCCCTCTGCCGTGGTTCTCGGGGTGCACCAGGGCATGGGAGAAAGAGGGGCACCAGCCCTGGTGGAGCAGACCGTCCTCAGAGGGAGGCAGACGAACCATCAGCAGAGTGAATGAACACATCACTGAAGGAGCACACTCAATGCGCAGTGAATACCGCCTTGCTTATCTGTTGCCGCAGGACCACGCTTCGCGGACGTCGCGCGCTGTGCCGTTTCTTGCCCTAGCTTTCGGGGGCCATCGGCCTTCTCTCCCTGTGTTTTTGCAGGTCTCAAGAACGGGGGGCCTTCTGCGGAGCTCCCTGGGGTCCGCTCCTGTTGAGCTGGCTAAGGAGCAGCAGTTCCTCTGTGACCGTGGTCTCTGACCTTTGACTTTCCCGAGGTTTTTGCAAAAGGTTGTACAGCCATGGGAGAGGCGGTGGACTCTTCCAGGCGTGACTGCTCTGATTTTTCTGGTTCTCAGCCTGCTCCATCTGCCAAGGGTTGCGGCGAGGTGGTGATGCGTGGTGCGGTCGGTGCGGGCAGCCAGGGCTAGAGGCTCCTTCGAGCGGTGCCGGAGTGCCCCTGCCTGCCGCCGGGGGGGCGCGGGACCTCGTGACCGGCTGTGGCTTGCGCTTCACCCTGTCCCTTCCTCCTGCCCGTGGACGGCAGCACCTCCCATGGTGGAGCCTCCGCCGGGCTCCCGGGTGAGAGTGTGCTGCCCTGGTGGACACACTGCGAGGCGGGAATCAGCCACTGGGGGCTGGACTGTTCGTTGTAGCAGCACAGCCTGTCCTATCGGACAGCTACAGTTATTCTTTTGCAAGTCAGATTCATGGTATTATAATATAATTGTATATTATTATGTGATTATGCTGTAAGTTATATAATTATAAATTGTGAGTGTATGTTATTATGTAATTATACATTATGATCTAATTTCCAATACAGACAGAGAAAGAAACACTATTTTAAGGGAGAATACAATGTAAGGGCAACATATACAATGTCACAAAGGCTGAAGCTGAAGGTGGTGTGTCCTGTCATTGCGGCCATGGTCAGAAAAAATGATGTTTTTAAGAAAGTTTCTTAGCTTTGGCATGAATACTTTCTATTTATGAACATTTCTAGCACCTCCTGGCCCCACTTCCCTGCCCCGGCGGCTCTCCGTAGGATGCCTGGGCATCCACGCGGCTGGCTGCTCAGACAAGGGTATCTGGGGACTCCACTGGCCACTTCACCGACCGCTGGTCACGAAGATCACGAAGACCGTGGGGGGACAGAGCACTGTTTCTACAAGTCTGCAGAACTTACGGAAAAATAATGATGCAACAGCATTTTAATTAAAGTTTTAAATGAGCAGTCCAAAGAACAAAGAAGCAGAGAAGTTTCAGTGTGGCCCTAAAAAATCAAAACCTTATTTCTTGTGGTTTAGGGAGATAACAATATTTAATATTATAATATTAATAGTAAATAATAATATTAAATAATATGTATTATTATTTTATCCAATTTTAATAAGTCAATATTAAATAATAGCATTTAACATTATCGATAGTATTTTTGACCTAATGGAGATATGTTATTTTGACACAGTCATTTACTTCCCTGTCTATGATTTGTGGCTGTGTTCCCGTCGCTGCTCTATCCTTCTAGTTTCAATCATCACATCCAGGCCTTTGGCCCTTCTGAAGTTTGTTTAGTATGTGGTGTGAGGCAGGGATCGGCATTTTTTTTTTTCTCTGTAGGAGTAGCCGCTTTCTCCATTATTATTCATTAAATAATATGCATCACTCATCAAAGAATAGGTATTGTGTATTTTATCAATTTTAATACCTGACTAAAATATTTAAATAATAATTACGACTTGATTATATTTATTTAACTAATAATTAAATTGTTAACTTTATTACATAGATTTGAAGCCCAGTCTTACGCTCTTTGACTGTAGCTCCTTACTGATGACAGCGTGTCGTTGGCGAACGACGGGCACTGCCTGGTGAGCATGTCGGTGCCTTCAGTCTTGGTGGCACCGCGGTCACTCACCTCACCCACCAGTGCAGACGGGTAGATGGGGTGGGTCTGCGGATGGGTCACGAGCAGCCGTCCTCACCTCCGTCCTTCGGCGACAGACCACCGGTCCCGCACTGCCAGCCTCCCAGGCAGAGACGCATGGGCCACAGACAGGTCTTCCGCCACTGGATGTGGGAGGCTGGTGCATGTGGCTTCCACGTGGTTGACTGGCGAGGACACTGCCTACCCTCTGCTTCCTAATTCCATCCCTCAACCTTGGTTGGGAAGGGGTAAAAATTCGTCCCTCTGAGCTCAGAACTAGACGCCATGTCCTGAGGTTGTCAGAACTGCCCCGGCTGGACCACCAGCTGTCTTTGGTCTCTTTGAATGTGTGTGTTCAAGCCGCCGTCCGTTTGCTTATTGTGTGATGGCAGCTCAGCCTGCACCCAGGGAAGGACAGGTGCTTGACCTGGGGCGATACAGGCGGGACTGACGGAGCAGGGGAAGAGCAGGAGCCTTGGCTGGCTTCACAGCTGGTTACGCGCGTGGGGCCTGGACTGGGAGGCGTCCGAGAGGGTGCGGAGGTTCTGGCTAGGGAACACGGTGGTGCTGCTTAAACCCGGGCCTGGGGAGGGGGGTTTGCTGGGAGCCCGCAGGCGTGGTTCCACTGCCCATCTCCCCATGACACCCACGTTGCCTGTGGTTTTCTGTACGTTAGACTTTGTGCAAAAGAGGTGGTGGGGACTCCAGGAACAGAAAGAGACATTTGTAAAAGTGGCCGAATGTGGTACGTTATTAGGTTCTCCAAGCAGATTTCTTTGTATTTTCTTTAACAACTGACAAAATGTGGTTAAATGGTTATAACATCAGACCTTCTGGAAGTGAGGTCTCCTTCCCCCTGTATTTCCTTTCCAGCATTTGCCTTAACCCAGGTGGTCTTCGCGCCCTGCAGACTTCCCTGGTGGCTGTCACCTAGCCCACCCCGTGCGCACGCTGAGCGGGTGCATGCATGAATGCGGGTTTCCCAGGCACACAGTGCGCACACCCAAAACCACACTGGTGGGCTGGGCCTTGTTTGGGGTTTGGGGTTCTTGCTTCGGAGAACGCACAACCCGCTCCTTCAACCTGTGGCCTCACCACCTGGCATCCTGAGAACCTGCCGTCTTCCCTGGGAGGGAAGGTCTCCGCAGGCCTGTGGGGGCCAGCCGCATCCTCAGAGATGTCAGAGTCTCCTGATTGCCTGAACCCAAACTCTATCCCAGGGTTTGCATGCTCTTTCCATTCCAGCTCCCCAAAAGGTGTCACCACCATATTTAAGAACCCTACGTCCCAGGACTTGTTCTGTTTCGTCGTACGAGTGACGTTATTCCTGGAGCCTGGGTGGACTTGGATGGGTCGCTCTGCTCCACAGTCCAAGGAAAGCTCAGCTCAGACCCACCTTTCTTCTTGGGGTGACTGTCAGAGCAGATGCCGCGTCCGGGGCCCTGGGTCCCCCATCGGAGCCAACATGCACGGCTCAGACCTTCCCCTCCGGGCAGGGCCCTCCTGCTGCCCAGCAGAAGCCGTGTGGTGTCTTATCTGTGGGACGACACAGGAGAACCCGAGGAATGAAGTCATCAGAGACCACGCTTTCCTGGCTACCTAGCATGCTGAGACAAGTTGCAGGCTCTCTGGGGTCCCGGGCCCTGGGGCAGCAGGCTCGAAGCTCACCCCGTGGTGTGGGAGCAGACTCTTGTTGGTGCCCATGGTGTGTCTCCCCCGCCCCCCATGACAACATTGACTCTTGGTGCCCATCTTATGCCTTGCTGTGATGGGGAGGGACGGGGAGGGGGTCATCTGCCCAGAATAGAAGCCCTTCAAACACCAGGAGCTTCTGACCCTCCACGCTGCCACCAGTTGGAAGAGCTGGGATCTCAGTTTGGGTCACAATTTAGGTGAGTGTCTGTCACAACATTGAGAAAAGGTTGCTGGTTTTCTCTTGAATTCTTAGACCTTTTTTTTTTTGGGGCCAGGAGGATAGGCTGAGTGCCTATCCCCCTGTGAGCTTGTGAGATTGTGAGCTCAGAGAAGTTTTCTATGGACTAAAAGGTTCAAAACACATTGAGCTGGTAGTTTGAAAATGTGCTTTTTGCCCAGATTTTTCTTTGCAGCCACCATAAGACAGAGAAGCAGGGTTATGGGGACCCGTAACGGTCCACCTCCGTCTGTAGGCAAATGCTCCCTGGAAAACAGCAGGCAAATCTCAGGGGAGGCAGTGTTTTCCTAGGAAACCCAGAAACAGCAAGCTTGTGTTCAATCTGATAACGGTGTTCAGTGTTTTCCCGTGAATCCCGGTAGCAGGCTCGGTGCTGAGAGCCCTGGATGGCGGGGCAGGGCGCGGTGTTGTCAGGCGGGGGGGAGGAGATCTATCTCTCCATCGGCCGCCGGTCCTCCAGGCACGCGCTCAACAGACAATCAATGCGCATCTTCCTGGCCCCACTGACCCCGAAGCGCCTTCCTTTTCCAGGTTCATGCGTTTGCCTCTGATCTGCTTTTTTAGGTCTGATATTGCTGTGGTGTGGCCTCTTCCAACCCTGGATCATGGTCTTCTGGGGTCCTGGTGCATGGATGACATGCTGGGGGGGCAAGAGCTTGGCTGCTGGGCGCGGCAGCCCGTCACCTCTGCTCTCCCGGGCCATTGGCAACGAAGCCTCGGTGCTGTCACAGGCAGGGAGGCCTGGCGGGCAGGCTCACCAAGCCCTGGCTGGCAGAAGTGCGGGGCCACGGTTCCCAGAAGGGTGATGACGGAGGGGCCAGACCTGCTTCCATGGGCTTCAGGGGCCCTGACACTGAGGGACAGGGGCTCTCCAACAGCTCGCCGGGAGAGAGGACCAGGCTGCCGGGGCGGACGCGGTGGGCATAGCTGCCCCAGGCAGGGCCCCGCGTCGGCTGACGGCGTGTGGGACTCTCGTCTTGGTCCATCACTTCCACACTCAGTCTGGAAAAGAGGTGTGTAGGGCACGAAGACATTACCCTCTCCTGCTCCAAACTCCACATTTTAAACCTATTCCTCGTGGAAAATTCCAAACATTCGAGAAGAACAGAGAGCGAGTGGGCGCCCAACAACCAGTTTCAATGGTCAGGAGGCTCATGGCCGGTCCTGCCCGTTTCCCCATCCTGTTCGCTGTGAAGCAAACTCAGAGTATCATACCTGTAAATATTTCAGAGCATGTCTGTAAATGATAGAGACATATAAAACATCTCCGGACAAATATCAGACCTAAAGTGATCAATAATTTTCTGAATGCCCCAAAGACACGGTCCGTGTCCCCACTTCCTCGTTTCCACCCAGTTTGTTTTAGGCTCAGGATTCGGTGCAGGTCATGCATCATGCTCAGGTCTCATGAAGTCACTCAGGTAGCCCTCTACCCTTCACCTTCCTTCCGTCTGGCTTTTTGTTGTTGAAGAGGAAACCAGGCTTTTGTCCTAACGAGTGTCCCGTGTCCCTGCTTCTGCTGACCCCAGGCTCGCAGAGCGGGCTAACACGCTCCCCGGTCCCCGGCACCTCCCATGCACCAGCGGCTGCCTCCAGAAGCTGCTCAGATGCGGGGTGCATGGCAGGACGGCACAGATGGTGTGCGTCTCCGTGAGGCGGTGCTTCCTCTCTGCGGTGCTGGTGGCTGGAGGGTCGGGGAACGTCTTCCCTCATCTGGGAGCTGGGACACTTTTCTGAGGGCGACGCGCCTGGTGCACCATGGTTTACGTGGCAGGAGAGATGGAGTGCGCGTGAACGGATTCTCAGAACCCTCCAAAAGGGAGAAGTAAGGGCTGTGGTTCTTGAGAGTCTGTATCACCCCTTGGAAGTGAACGTGGCTCCTGTGTGTTGGTCCATTGCGATTATTGTCCTTATTGGGGCTTAAATTGCCCTCTCTTGGCCTCTGGCAGCCTCCCCAGTCCCTCCGACATGGCCCTGCAGTCTGGGGTAGCTTTTCTGGCGTGACGACATGTTCTGGGCTCCATCCTGTGCCTGTCCTGGTCTCCTGCAAGTCGTGGCTGCTTCTAGGGGCCAGTAGTATTTAGAGGCCACGGCCTGGACACTGTGTCACCCCACGTTTAAGATGCGACAGACGGGACGTGCGAGCTGTGATCACGGGGCCCGGCCCGTCCCCCGTGCTGTCCTGTCTGCTCTGGCTGGGACGTGGGGCCCCCGTGGGCTGCCGGGCTTCTCCTTCGGGGCTGCCGCCCAGCTGGAGGGTCTAATCACGACCATGACCAAGGGCATGCTTTTGCTTGCCTCACACATTTCGTATTTCCCCCATTATATTTATTCCTGACATACTGCTTCGCCCTACTTTATATCCAGGGGTACCATTCTGTCCTCAGAAGTCCCTCCCAAGAAGGTGCCATTTTCATTTAAGCGACACCAGGCAACACGGCGGCGGCCACCTCGGGAGCTCGCGGCAGGAGCATTGTGGTCTGGGTCCCCGGCTCTAGCGGCGGCTTGGCTGTGGCCGGGAGGAGAACCGGCCGCGTGGACGGTCTGCGGGCTCTTGTGGCCCTGGGGTGACATGAAGGGGGCAGTTTTGAGAAACACAGATGTTCGTCCTCCTGGCGCCCGAGCACGCGGTCCGCTACCTGGGAGGCTGTCAGGAGGGGCTGCCTCTTGCGGCCTCCCGGTCCTCCTGCCCCGGTCGGCGCGGCCCGGCCTCCCCGGATGTGTGCGACGAGGAGCGTGTTCCCAGCAAGCACACCCGCGCGGCCGGCCGTCTGCGACGCGGCTGTTGGCCCGGAGGCTGTTGGACAGGCGGGCGGGGAGCGAGCTCCCCTTCACTCAGCATTTCCGGAGATCCCGCTCACTTCACACGACGCTCCCGTGGGACGCACCGCCAGGAACAGCCGCTGCAGTGACAGGGAACGGGGTTGGCGCGGGCTGCTCACGCCACAAGGCACACATGCGCGAGGAGCTGGTCCCCGTGCGGCCTGGGCTGGCCCAAACCCACCTCAGGGTCAGGGCTGAAAGAGTCCTTTGTTGGCCGGGCTCTTCCTCCTTTCTCTTATTCCTTGGATCTCTGTTCTGATTTTCTAGTGACGTTTTCTGGAACAATAGCTTTCTCTTATAAACTCAATTGATTTTATGGTACTCAGAAATGTTTTTCATAAGCACCTCACTGGAAAAATATTCTTCAGTAGTGTCTGCCAGCAAGTTCACATAAAAAAAGAGTTGAACTCCCTCAACCACTTTCCCATGGTTTAATCCATTGCCCCATTTCTGAGAATTCAGGAAGGACCGGCCGATAACCAGAATGCGATCGTGGCCCGTCAGCACCAGCCCTGCGTCCAGTTGCAGCTCTGCTCTGGGCCAGGCATGAGACAGACACCAGTCCTGCTGTCCAAGAAGCCACTCCCACCATGTGCTCCCCGGGCCCAGGCGCGAAGGGTCCCGGGGGCACCCTGTGACACTCACAGAGGACCCCATTCAGGCCCAGAAGGGAAGCAGGCTCTTGGCCAGCACGTCTGAGAGAAGAAATGAAGAAATCCACCCCACATCTCCCTCTCACACCAGTCCCCTCTGGTGACCATATCCGCGGCTCCAGGGACCAGCCCCGACGGGCCCGAGCCAGTCACCACCTCTCCCTCCCTGTCCCGTGATGGCCCAAGCCCTGCATTAGTTCACAATTGCCCTAAAAAAGTGCCCTCAGACTTAGCGGCTTAAAACAACCGGGGGTCATTATCTCAGACTTTCGGCGGCTGTGGATCTGGGCAAAGCCGTGTGGGCCTGAGCTTCGGGGTCTCCTGCGTGGCTGCAGGCCGGCAGCCAGCTCTGTGGTGTCATCTGAAGGAGCCAGGGCGGAGAGATCTGCTCCCAGGGTCACTTCCACGGCTGTGGTCAGAATTTAGTCCCTCGAGGCATTCTGGAGGACAGGCCTCGGTTCCTGTTGTGAAGATGGAGTGTGCGCAAACAGTGGGTGTGCAGCCTAATCTCAGGGGCAACAGACCACCACGTTAGCTGCGCTCCGTTCCGTATAGTGAGCGGCCAGGTCCAGCCCCCACTCGGGACAGGGCGTGCAACCGGGCGAAGGACTGCGGGCAGCCACAGGCACGTGCACATGAGCAGCGCTGGCCACCGAGACACATGGGAATTCAGCCCAGGGGTCTGCAAAGATTTCTTTGTGATAAAAGGAAATGGAAAGAAATGGCGTATCTGAAGTGACCTCTGGAAAGAGGGGGTGTTACTGCCGACCTGCGGGTGGAACCGAGCACGCTACCACGCCTCCTGCTTCCACGCCGCCCACCCGTGGACTTCCTGTCGTGGGCGGTGACGAGTCCACTTTGAGTGAAGCCAGTTCCAGTCAAGGCTTTCTGTTGCTGGGCACCACGAGTCTGAACTCCCATCTCCCGCGACCACGCTCCCAAGCTTTTTTCCTCCGCGTACGATTTTGGTGGCTCAGCGTATCCCCTTAACCGGCTAAGCACCCCCAGCCTCACGCGGAGGAGAGCCCCTGGCAGCCCTTTGGTCATCGCCCCTCAACCAGGTTAGTCAAGAATGGGTTAAAATCAGTATTACAATTAAATCATTAGATTTAGTTCCTAGACTCAATTTCGTTTCTAGATTTAGTTGATTGTCTTCTGAGAACTGGCTACATGGGCTGGTAGAAAGCCCACGGCAGATGAGGTAGACAGTGCATGGTTTTGCACAAGGGGGTGGGGAGGCCGGTCACCAGCAGTCCTCCAGCGGAACCGTGGGCATTAGATCTTATGACGTGGATGAGCTGTGCCTCAAGGACGGCTGAGAGCACTCGGGGGTGAGCTTGGCGCAGACAGACCACACGCACGCTTCCATTGGCGGAGAGACCCGAGTGCCGCTGGCTCAGCGTGAATCACCAGCCGGGAAGCCGCAGGGCTGGAGTGGGGGCTCAGGGTAGAAGGCCGTTTCCCCACCAGCATGGTCTTCAGATGGGTTATGACCAGTAGGAGGCGAGTCCAGCAGAACCCAAAGGCCTTTGCTTGCTTTCAGGTTATAGTTCTCGAAGCCCTGCCTTTGCCTGTCCATGTTTCTTTTCTCCAAAATAATAAATGAGCCTCAGAGCGAAAGCTAGAAATCAGCTCGTGAAGTCAGTCGCCTAGTTTAACAGAAATACTTTTCACAAGTGTGTTCCCGACGATAACGCTAATGACAGCTGTCCGTGATGGCTTCTGAGTTCCCGCCACACTCGGTGCTTGTTGGGACACCTCTGTGCCCGGCCCAGGGGCTCTTGGCCACCTTGGAGGCTGGACATGGCTGGGACAAGCAGCCTCATGCTGGTGCAGCCCGCCAGTGCCCGCCCTGGGCAGTCGGTCCCACTCTGCCCAAGGCCCTCTCCAGCACCGGATGGTGGCATTCAGCTCGTGGGAGCCAGCTTGTCATCTGCACGTTGTTACACCTGGGACTGTGCAACCCTCCTGCACGCCCTCCCAGGCCGACCGCTGACGGATGCGGCAGGAGTCTGTGCACACACGCTCTGTTCCTTTAGCCCTGGCTAGTAGACGGTGTGAACTCGTGCATGAGAGCCCCTCCTGGTGAAAGGCTCAGGGATGGCCTCGGACTGCCTTCCGTCCTTGCCCTGCCTCTTCTCACGCCCCACTCCTGCTCCCTGGGGCCATGTGCCCCAGACAGCCAACCCTGTCCTATACTCCACCTTTTTTGGGTGAAGACTCACTCAGGTAAGGTGCCATCCAGGCACAGAAGCTACTCTTGGAGGGTATTCATCCGTTGTGCAGATGAGATGAGAAATGCAAGAAGTGAAACCACTGAAGGGTCCCTCGATGGTGAGAAAGGAGAGTCAGGGTCCCACAGTGTGGCATCAAGGCAAAATTCTGCTTCCCTTGCTGTGCTGTCCCGTGGTGCAGACGAGACATGTGCCGAGAACCACACGGAAGAGATGGGCCGTCTGGGCAGGGGCTCCGCCGACGTCAGCTGCCGTCTGGAGACCCCTCCCTTGTGCGTGGCCCATGTGGGCGCCGTGCGAGCAGAGATTCAGTCTGTTCTGTGCACAACACTGACGAGACCATAGTAGGGGAGGAACACACCCTTTCTGAGTACACGAATTAATGAAATGAAATAGATAAACAGCTGTTATTGTCGAGGTTCTACTGTAAACAGGGGCCAGGCTTTGTGCTTCTTCCCGTGCGTCTGGGGCCAGTCAGCCGTGACTCCCCTTCGTGTGCATGCCGCGGAAGTGGCCCGTGAGGAGGCCTGCTCCGTGGCTGCAGACAGGCCATCCTCCAGGGAGGCCTGCAAGGTCTCTCCCTACGGGCCCAGCGAGTGGCCATGCAGTGTAGCCTCAGGGAGACTCACAGCCCTGGGCATGTGAGGGGGCGGGGAGGCCGGTCGGCAGGCCGGCACCCCAGGGTGGGCCCATTTCTGAGGCCCACGGGCATATGTGGCGGGACTGCAGACACACCCGAAAGCAGCAGGCAATGGTTAAATCTGGCCCACCATATGCTTTTGTAAATAAAGTTTTATTGGAACATGGCCATGCACACTCCTTTACGGACCGTGTAGGGCTGCCTTCACACTGCAAGGGTAGAGGTGAGTACTTGCCAGAGAGAACATATGGCCCACGAAGTCTAAAATACTTTCTATCTGACAAATAGTCTACTATGCATGTAAGTTGGAGTCCCAGAGGGAAAAGGGACAGCAAAGGAGAAGAAATATTCAAAGACATTGCTCAGCATTTTCTCCAGATCTGATAAAAGGCTCAACCCTACAGTTCCAAAACGGTCAGTGAGACTCAAGCAGGAAAAACATGAAAAAAAAAAAAAGCCCAACAAATGGGAATATTACAAAGTACTAATCCCTCAAAACAGAGAGAAAATCTAAAAGCAGCCAGAGAAACATCAATATATATTTAGAGGAATAGCAGCATGAGTGACGGCTGAGTTTTCCTCAGAAACAGTGGAAGTTAGGACAAAAATGAAAGGTTTTCTATGAGAATATTCCATAGTCACTGAGAATATCGCACATCCATGGAAGTTAAATAGAGACGTTTTCTAGATGAACCAAAGCTGAGTAGATTATTGCTGCCAGGCCCTCCGACGAGGGAGGCTGAGGGATCCAGGAGCAGATGGAACATTGGTACCTTTCCCCCAATTTCCTTAGAAATCTGTTGAATAAATGAAAATAATTTTAAAATGCATTCTGAGTTCTGGAACATGGACATAAAATATACGGTGCATACGCAGGGACCGGGAAGGGAGGGGCCCCTTGGCACATGAAGTGCCGCGATATCCACGCGGGCGGACTGCGTGCGGTGGGTCGGGGGTGCCGGTGCAGGGGCCGCGGCGGCCGCCAGAGATGTGGGGCTGGAGAGGAGTGCGTATCTGAGGAAGCGTCTCAGAGTCACGAGGTGCACGGAGAGCACAGGGAGGAGCATGGCCCTGTGCCGAGTGTGAGCACCCATCAGAACGGCCCTCCCCAGACGGGGCTCTGCAGCCGTGGGCAGCCGTGGCCTCAGAGGTGAAGCGCAGTGACGTCTCCTCCTCGAGAGTTTAGATGGAGGAAAGGAAAATAAGCATGAGGAAAGCAGCGGAAGAGGAAGAAATCAGGACAATACAAGCCAGATGTCCCACAGAGGACACACGGCCCAGGTCAGCCGGACACGGATCCGGAAAGCCCGGGAAGACACGGAGGGACTGCTCCTGTGTCCTGCAGACGTGGGGGGGAGCAGAGACGTGCCATGACCAGCTTCCCATGCGCGCGCAGAGCACCAGCCACTCTCTTCCCTTCCCGCTGGACTGCTGCCGAATTCCTCCACCCCGTCTCCTGCTTTCACATGCGAGTGCGTCTGCCTGTGCACTTACGCACTCACATAGTCAGCACACGCCTAAATAGTGGCCCGAGCGCCGTGGCCGGCGTGACCTGGAGCTTTGCGGATTCTGGTTCCACACACACACCTCCCGCTCCACAGGAGAAATGGGGCCACGCGCACCCCAGTGGTTGACGGCCGGCACACCCAGTGATGGTGGTGCTTTCCCCCCACCCCGTGGGGAAACGGAGGCGGGCTTGGTGCCAGATCGGGTTTCCCTGACGGAGCTGTGGCCGGCGTGGTGAGGCCAGCAAGGCCCGGAAGCCTGCCTGCACATGGCGTCCCTCTCTGGCCGGGGGGTCCTGGCAACTGTGCGTGTGTCCCCGTTACCTAGCCGACAGCCAGCTGCACCACTCTGTGGGAGCAAAGCCATCCTGGACAGCCCACTGGCCAATGTGGTCCCCGTGGTTTGTCCACCAACGAACCACCAACTCGCACACACACACCTGGAATATCTCGACTGTGGATGGTTCCGAGTGTGGCTGCGTCTGAAGCTGCTTGGGTTATTCAGCGGGTGTTAACGGGCACACCTCGTCTGGGTGGGGCTCCACAGAGGACGTCAGCAGCGAGAGCCTCAGTTTCCCCTTCGTCAAATGCAGGCAATCACCAGGCCACTGGCTGTCAGACCCATTGCCTTGCGTGGGCTCCTCTAGTCCCTGCGTGTGGGCCAGGGGCTGAGTGGGGGGCCAGCAGGTGGAACCCACACAGCCGTTTGCACAGCCTGCCCCGTCCCACATCCCCGAGAGCCATCATCCCCCAGCTGGGAACGTCTTCCCCGGGCTTGGAGTCCAGTAGTGAGTGTGTGGTCTGGGACTCCGTAGGCTAACAGGGCGCAGCGCAGGACCTCGAGCGCCTCCCTGCTCTCTGGAACTGCGGAAGGATGGAGGGGACCCTGGAAGCCTTTTGCAATGCCCGGCCAGGTCGGGGAGCAGGTTGGGGTGCAGGTAGCATGTCCCCCGACCAGTCTGACCCAAGTTTGGTCCGGCCCTCGCGGCTCCTAGAGGCCCCGCCCCAAGCCCTGTCCCTGTCTTGGCTGCCTGGCCCCACGGCGCCTCCGAGGTCCCTGTCGGGGCTGGAAGCCCAGCTGTCTGGTGAGGCCAGGCTGGCAGGGGTGCTGCCCTAGGCTGG